>NC_067142.1:36554885-36876939 GCF_903995435.1 Acomys russatus | reverse complement strand
AGAGAGTTTGCTGCATGAACAGTCACCCAAAACTCTCTATAACATTGGAGCATCATCTTTAGCCTTCTGGCCCAGTATATCTGACAGACATATTTGTGAGGCACCAAGTGCTTCAGTTGCTGTTCCTTATCAGAACAGGACACCTCCCAGGACACCTTCGAAGAAAGCTTCCAATCCCAATTGGTCCAGCATTTCAGACTGTTCCACATAGAACTCATATTAAGCCTGAAATTTCTGAACATTTAGAAATTGGACCACAAATGCTATGCCTAGCTTGTTTAACCATTTTCCCCAATTTTATTTGGGCTCCTACATTATTATTCAACCCAAAGGAGGTGAAAGAAATCTTAAGCGAACAACACTCCATTTCCTTTAAGGGGGGTTGGGTAGGTTTTTGCTTGTTTTCTTGGGCTATAGATGTTTATTTTCATTGGGATTTGGTTATAAATTACTATTGGTCTTGCTCAGAGAGAAAACGAGGTTGGACTCAGGAATGTCTCTCTTTTCCTCTATCTTTCTTTCTTAGGGTTGGAGATAGGAGTTGAAAAGAAAGAAGGGGGAATATAGAAATATTCTTTTATAATTGAACCATCTAATCAGTTTTGTCCTCATTATTTTTGGAACACACTTGCTTACCCTCCTTAGCACCACTAAGACTTTCCAATGTTGCTTCTTTCTGATCTCTCCATCCAGATTTTCAGGGCTCTGTGAAGGCTTGGTTTTAGTTCTGAAGTGGAAGCTCAAGCAGATTGCCTAGTGTTCTGAAGTGAGTGGTATGGAAACCAAGCATGGGCCTGTCACGTGGTAAACTTGCTGGGTGCTAGGAGCCAACTACAAAGCCTTTCAGGATTGTTTCTTTCATTTGCATAGGGTTAAAATTATCTGAAAATTAACAATTCCCCAATTTCAGACATGTGGAGTTTCCATAAATGCAACATTCATTTCCATGTTGCAAGATTTCTGTGTATGTATTTCCTAGCTTTGTATACATACATGTATACATACATACATACAAATATACATATATATAAAGTAAAGTTTATATATATATATACATATATATATAAGGATATATATATATATCCTTTGTGTCTGTGTGTGCAGTTAGCTAGGAAATTATATCTAATTGATACATAAATAAAAACAACCATACTTATAAAATTTGCTGACTCTATAAATAACACCAAACATCTAAAATTGTAGGTTACTCATGAGTCTCAAGTCAATGCCTGATCTCTCAGGCCTTGGTTCTGCTTTCCATTGATCCATTTGTCTTCTTCTGGATAATTTTTTTTGTAACTCAGCAGTCCATCTCAAATGCTAATCCCATATTTTAAAAACATTTTTTATTGATTCATTGAGAACTTTGTATATTTTGGTCATATTCAATCCCAACTCCCCACCCTAAATTTTTTCAAGCTATGACCCCACCTCTGGATATCTACTTATTAACTTCTTAGGCCATCTTTAATATACATGTGCTTGACATCTTCTAATTTCTGTTCTGCAATGCAACCACTTTTATTATTATATGATATAATATCTCATTTTCTCTCATAGATGCTGCCTTCTCCCCTTAGACTTGGTCCTACCAGCTATTTTCTTTTGAAATTCATGACATTAATGGTCCGTTTTCTGTTGCCAATAGTAAGTACCACGGACTGGGCAATTTTCAAAGAGGGTTATTTTGGTTATAGTCTGTAGGCCCAAGGCTAGGAGACAGAATCTAGTGAAGGCTTCTTTCTGTCAAAGACCCAATAGAGTGCTCAACACCACACAGTAGGAGAAGGGAGCCTATGCTAAACTGCTGACTTCTGGCTTCTTGCTCCTCATTCTAAAGCCACCAAGATCCCCTTTAATGACTTCTTCCACTCCCCCAAAGTTCCCTCTAGACAGCATATTTAGATTGTTTGAACCATAAAATACCTCCCAGTACATATTAAACTCAAGCTTAAGGTTCACGGGGGTAACTGTTATTTAGACTATACTGCCTTCCTTTCGAAGGGCAGGCATCAAGCTCCCTAAAAAGCAGTCAAGAAGTCCCATGAATTCTTCTCTTCTTACACTGACCTGTACGAATCAGGATTGACCATTTGTTTATACTCACAGGAACTATAAAACCCTCAAGGGCAAGAGCTTAGCTTTTCAGCCCCTCTAGCATCATAACCTTGTTTGTAACACCTACAGCAATTTATTTAATCACCACAGCAGTTTTTAAACATATCAATATTGCATTGGATGCTATACCTTTAAGATAAAGAGAGGGGTTTAGAAGCTGTGTAGGGTGGGATGTATAGAATAATGGGATGAACTTTGATTCCTCTTTGTTCCTCAGCCAAATCCCAGGTCATCTACTGGTTTTTATTGCTAACCTTAAATGCTTTGTACAAAATGAAATCTTATTGATATTTCAATACTTCATTAAGCTTCTGCTTACATTTTTGGCGGGGGGGGGGAGAATAAATGCTATGTAATCTGATATTATATATTACACTCACCAGGTAATTCTATATTTTACTTTGTTATCATTGCAATGCTGGGAATCAAACCTAGGGCACTGCACATGGTAAGAAAGCATGAACGGCATCCCCTGTGCCCCCACCATCGATTCCTGTTTGTACTTGACACAGGGTCTCACTCCGTAGTCAGAATGGCTTTGAACTTATCCTCCTGACTATATGTTTTTGATTGCCTGTGTGTCTTCTGTGCCAGAATAAAATGCCTTTGATAGGTTAATAGTGAACTAAAAGCAACTGTATCTGAATAACTCTTTGGAATTTCATTAGCCATGTTGTTTACATTTTGTCCAAGTTAAATACATATGCTTTTTGTTATTAGCATTTATTAAAGTGATTTGATGACTAAGAAGAAAATGAATATGAAGTAAATACATTAGAGTGAAACATGATTATTGGTAAATTAAATTATCTAGGGAAAATAATTTTGTTGACCCCCACTGTTCTTTAAATTTGACTCAAGGAGAGTAATTTGCAGAATTCCCATAACACAGCCAGGTCATCCATACCATTAAGATAGATACTTTTTCTTCTGAATATCAAAAATTGATTCCAGGAGAACATAAATGAGGAATGACCGTGCAAATCATTAGTTCTTCCCCAAAGAATTTATATTTCATAGACTCAACATCTTAAACTAAGCGAGAATAAAGGACAAGAGAGGAGAAAGTTAAGGGTTAATGACCCAAAAAGGAAGTGTGTGTTTCTGGGTCACTGTTAGTGCTCTAAAGTGATGTGAGTAGTTTCTTGTGGCCCTTGAGTAAAGATGGGTAGGTTGGACTATTCCATTCGGACACACAATGGTCCCATTTCAGAAAGGCCCTTAACTAAACCCCACACATTTTTTTGAATCCACCAGTGTTGACTTGACACATTACAAACACTCTCTTAAGTTATGGCATTACTTAATTGATTATTCCTGCTTACTGGGACAATTCTGGGGAGAGAAAAGATTACTTTTTTCTACTTCAAAAAATTTCCTCCAAATTTAGAACTCCATTTTTATTCTTTTACTGAGGGAAAAAAAAATCAAAGGCTAGAGATGGAGGAGCCACAAGAATTCTTAAGGTTTCTTTGAACTGTTCTATCACTTCAGGAGTAAATCGGAGTAACCCCCACTGTGATCTACCCATAGCCTCAGCACTGACTCATCTGCTGAGCTTCACAGCTCTGCTAACTTGCAGGGTCAGAAAACCCAGATCAAGGACGTTTCAAAGCCCCTCCATCAAACGTAATGAAGTTAGCTACCTTAGAGACTCCAGCTTTGATTTCACTGCTGAAATTATTTTTGGCATCACTTTCAAGGAAAACTAAGAAGTTAAAAGTGACAGAGACGGTGATACAATGTAAACACTTAGAAACATTTAGAAGTTACAAAGTTGCCGCTTGGCAGAGCCAGTTTCTCTTCTACAATAATGGGAGACATTTAGTAGGATTCCAAGTGGGCTGTGAAACAATATATTCCTACTATTAATGTGTCATCTGGGAATGTTGGCTCTGATGATTCCCACATTGATTCTTCTTGTTGACCCACACATCCATGCCTGCAAAGCAATCTAATATGCACAGCAAAGCAGGCATCAGGAAAAAGATCTTCAGATATTCTGTCCAAGATGGAAAAAAGTCTCCCAAGACTGGAGTGAAAAACAGCAACAGTCTGGCGCTTCTCTCTAACAGCTCTAGCAAAGACCAGAGGGGAAGCGATCCCAAGAGCAGTGGTAGCCAATAGGGTGCAAAGGACTGAGGCAAATGCCAGGAAAAATACAAGCTCGGGATGCTGTTTTGTGCTTTATAGAGTCATAAAAGCTTTATGCTGGAAAGTTCAAAAGCCTTAACAGACATGTCATTAGTCCTCCCTTGTTCCCATGAGGTAGACAGGTGGCAAATATAATTATTGTCAGATTTATGAATGCAAAAAAAAAATCGAGACCTGGAAGACTAGAAGTACAATGGTCCATCAAATCACATGCACAGATGAGGCTGTTGAACCCCTCCCTGTGGCTTCCTTAGATGCCTTATGGCCTTTCCCCCTTGCTGGTGTCCTATCATGCTTTTCTTAAAAGATTGTTTATGTCAAGATAGTCTCTTTCTAAGGTACAACTAAAGAGTAGACAGGAGCTAAGAAAACAAACAAACAAACAAACAAGATACAGGGCTTAGGGTCCACACAGCCAAATAATTCCTTCAATACTACCTATATAAACTTCTATTAAATTCACTCTCTACTTTTCAGAAAATGCTCAGTTGATTTTCTTGGTGACATTGATTCATTTAAAGGTCTTCTTGAGTTCACATTGCTTAGGCACGTTCACATTCAATAGTCTATATGTTGAAACAAACTCCCTATAGCAGCACTAATGTCTTCAAAGAGATGAGTCACATGCATCTTTGCAGTGCCAGAGAAGGTCTGACCTCGTCTTCCTCCAACAGTTGGCAGGCAACCACCAAGCAGGGATGCTGGAGCTGCTCACTGGCACTCCACCTCTCTGTCCTGAAAAGACATCTTTGCTTGGCATCCCTTCTAGTTAATATATATATATATATATATATATATATATATATATATATATATATATATATATGAGATATATATATATAATGGTAATAGCAAGCAAATGGAAAAAAGGCTGAAAATTACTAGAGAAGGGGAAAGTTTTCAACTTCTAAGAAGATATTAGAAAGTGGAAACATTACAAAGTCTGTTTTGCCAATGATGTTATCCAAAAAGCAACTGAATTTATTATAGAATTTATTATAGAAAAATAATCAGCAAATCTATCCAGTGATGACCTAAGACTATACACCAACATAAGCATTGCTAAGGGTTCCTTATTAATTTTTACTTTGCCTTGGGCTTTCCACCACATGTCCTTGTGTAATGCCATGCTCACTGGGTGCATTACCTCAGCTTTGAGTCTAATATGATTTGATTTGTTAGTGTGAGACTAAAATGAAGCATACCACTTTTCCATGCCTCATTTTTTGTATAAACATAAGGCCCAATAATTTACCAATTTGAACATTGGAAGAGTGTTGAGAATTTAAGAAACCCTATAAAGGTGTTCATGATCTGCCATATCAAATGTATTTAGGGCAGCAATATCATGCAGCCAAATGCCTACCTCTCTAAGTGCTTAATTCTCAGAGCTAAAACCTAAGTGCTTGGTTAGACTGTGAGGATAATTTAATGAAGTTTGCATGGCCCAGGAATGTGGAGTGCATTTTCTTATCCACCAATACAAATGCACAAAATGGAAGACCTTACACGGAAAGCTTGCTTTTAGATTCATTCCATAGGCTATTGGTTGCTTTCATATCAATATATAAGCATAGTTTTGTGTACGAAAGCCTGATTTCTCCTTCCTTTTTTGATGTGTTAAAATAAGTACGGATTTCTAACGTTCAGATGTTATAGCTAGCTTTAGTCTATTATAATGGTTGTAGGATATGATTTTGACTTATTAATGATTTCCATATGGCTAAAAATCCTTTCACATCTTTCAACTGCTACAAGTAATTGTTGGATTGAAATATTTTTAACATTATTTTTTACCTAATTTCTCTGCATAAGATTATGCTCACATTTTAGTGCTTGAAAATTCACGGTGCTTTGGAGTTCATATTTTCTTCAAGAAAATGCATTTCCCCTGTGGGAGAGAAATTCAGTATTCATACACAAAACAGCTGTGAAACAAATGGGATAGTCTGTTGTAAAGAGACATGCTGAAATCTAATTTCCTGGCCTGATAGTGAATAACACCTATTTCTATGCTTAATAATCTTTTATAGTACTTCCCCTTTTCCAATCAAATGCCTGTCAGTGCTCTTACATACTATGAAACAGCGTATTACCAGCTTTAACACATAATTCATGGTACAATGCATGTTGTATTTATAACAACACTTCTATTATTTATGATAAACAAGGTTTATCTCATGAGTGACACAACTTAGGAACATCACAGAGAGATGATGGAGACATTTCATTTTTAAGTCAAAATGTTGTAAAGGTACCATTTTTACTTTCTTTCTGACCTTGCCATCCACACAGCTTTGGATGTCATTACTTCCTTACTCCCCAAGGATCTCTCTTTATAGTTCTCTCCCCTATGAAACTTGTCATAGTGATGCCATGCTTGATTATTTAGCATACTTCTCCTGTGTCCTGCCTCTACTCTCATCACATTTTTGCTTTGCTCTTTAATTTCCAGTGTTAATTTTTAGCCAGAAATAAATGACCCAAAAGAAGGATGGAAGCATGTTATTTTAATTATATGTCGCTGGCAAAATAATTTCTATAAAACTCTGCTGTGGGAATCATGAAGTATTTAACTGTCTGTAGAAAGTAAGCCAAAGGTTAAAGGAAATGGAAGGGACAGCGATCCATCTTTCTCATGTAGAGCAGAGGTTCTCAGCCTGTGGGTCATGACCCCTTGAGGGGCTGAATGACCCTTCACAGGGGTCACCCCAAGACCATCAGAAAGCACATATATTTACATTATGAGTCATAACCTAGCAACATTAGTTACGAGGTAGATATAAAAGTTAATTTGAAGCTGGGGGGGGGTGGTCACCACAACATTGAGTAACTATTCTAAAGGATTACAGTATTAGGAAGGCTGAGAAGCACTGGACTAGATGTATTTCCACTACTCGGTACAGAATTGTTTCCCACAGTCTGGCAAGGTGGCTCAAGCAGGCAAAAGTTCTTGTTGACAAGCTCGGTAATCTGAGTCCGATGCCTGGAAGCCACTTGGAAGAAAGAGACAATCATTCTGCAAAGCTGTCATCTAACATCCACAAATGCTCTGTGGTCCAGCAGTGCCACATCCCCACACACATAATAAATAGGTGAATGTAATATTGGCAAAATAGTTTTCTGATCTCAGTTGTCAGGAGAAGGTTGCTGTGCCATCATAATCCTAAACTGTAACAGAGTTCACCTTTGCAGAATAAAACCAGTACCATGTTAGCATGTCTACGAAGAAGACAGAATCATTGTCTCTAAACAATAACTTTTAGCTGTAGGTGAACTCTCAGAAAATATATGGGTCACTTCCACAATATGAAGAAAGGTTACAGTAAAATTTTACTTTGGTTTCTGTACATTTCCTATACATATTTGGTGCTTGAAGATAGACATGAAACACTAGCACACGCATGTCATAACCGGCTATCCTAGGCTACCTGCTATTTATGTTAGTATGCCATGTTTTCATTTGTACCATGTGTGTCAGTAACAAATATTAATTGTGTAATGCCATGGGGTCCCAGCACTGAAAGGGAAAGTGAACACAGGCTCTCTCACCCCTAACCAGGAAACCATTTGCAAAGAAAAATCAGGTTTTTTTCCAATAGAATGTCACTGGCCATAACAACCACACTCCAGGGCAGGCCCTGTGCTGGGGGTACATCAACACAAAACAAACTTAGTGGTTTACTGTGTTTTTTTGGGTTTTTTTTTTTTTTTTTTTTGGTTTTTTTTTTTTTTGGTTAGGTTTGATCCTTGTTTGTTTTGATTTTCTTCCTTCCTTCCTTCCTTCCTTTCTTTCTTTAAGACAGAGCTAGAATTCAAAGTGGGTAGGATGGTAGGAAGGTTCTGAGTGAAGTTGGGGAAATGGAAAATGTGACCAAAATAAAAGACGTTAAAACCATCATTAATAATGTCATCTCTGTTAGGTCACAGGGAAACCTCCATTGCCACCCAACCCCTAAACTCGGGCAATTAGACAAAAGCCAGCATTCCTCAGGAACTTGTGAAGCCAGCTGGCCTCTAACAAAGGAGGTAGTTTCCCTTATCACTGGCAGAAGGGACAGATGGCTATCTGTGGCATCTATTTAACTTACTACAGCCCATGATGGCCTCCAGATGCCCTCAGTATCTATCATAAGTACCTTTACATGTTGCAGAATCCATGTGGGCATCTGACTCTTCTCAACCTGCCTTTACTCTAGCCTTCAGCCTTCCCCTCCTCATGTGTCCCCCCTTCCCCTCTCCCAGGTACTCATTTCTCCTCATAACCCTGCCATGTTCCCTCTTATCTATCTTCCTCTCTCAGTCCTTCCTCTTGCCCTCTGTTGGTGTTCTTTGCCAGCATTCTCTTTGTCATCTTTTCTTTATTTTCCTTTTCCTCTCCTCTCATGGCCAAGTCCAGTCCCCTGGCCACGTTCAGTCTATTTTCTATCCCTGCTCTGAATTCTTCCAGATGCTTCTGGCTGGTCTCTCCCTCATAGCTACAGTAAAAAAACCTTCCCCTAAACCATAGCTTGGAGCAGTCATGTCATCAGTACATATAATATCACTATTTTTTTTTTTTAAGTGAGCAGGCAGTTTCAGGATGACACACCCTGATTTCTATGAAGACACTCTTGGAAAATAAGTCCCCCACCATATTAAAACTTCGAGAGAATGCAGTTGTTTTGTCGAGTGACAGAGAGTTTTATATGGTCTGCTTCCCAAGGAGGGGACTTCATCTTTGATTTGGTACTGAGTTGTGCATGTGTCAGCTGAGTGGCAATCATTACTGTTTGGCTGCTTTACTGAAGGGTGCTGAGACAGCCTTTCAAGTGGGTCCTGCGTGCCTGATGGAGTACCAATTTTGACATAAAAGCAGGATTTGGTGTCTGGATATCCTTCATCTAAGATTATCCAAAGGGATAATAATTGTGCCTAATAAACAAGTGAAGGTTGAAGATAGGCAAACTGAAACAAAAATAAAAAAATAATTCCCGATGCCAATTTTCCAAGCCAATTTCTAAAAAGAAATACATTATTTAAGTGTGAAAATATTTCACTTTCTTTCTCAGGCCAGTGTTTTTCTCATATCTGTCGGAACTAGAAGCTTTAACATATTATAAAGTTCTATTTTGTCAGTCCGAAATCCCAAAGAATGTGAGGGAGTTAATGGGTGCTAAGTTTATAACAGCAGATGTGTGGATTTTGATAGACATTCAAACATTTTGTTGATTGACCACATCAGCCCAGAGCCTTGAGCTTGGCCAATTACTAATGAGTTCAAAGAACTTGGATGCAGTCATTGTATGCAAATCTTGGGGGGGTTGGGGTTGGGGCAGGGCAGTTAGGGCTTAACCCTAGAGGTAAAGTCCTTCCTGGCTGGGTCTCTGTTTAGTTTTGTGTAATTATGAACTAGGCTCTGGGAATCTGTCCAGCAGCCCTCCAAAAGGAGAAGCAGATGTATTTTGCTTTGCAGCCAGAGCTGCAGTTACCTTGAAACAGAAGTCAGTAGGTTGATCTTTATGTAAAACACCTAGAGATTCTAATGCTGAGCCACTCCAAGGACCTCTTGCAGTTAGACCAATAAAAGCATCACACCGACAGCCCTCTTTCACCAACTGTCGGTCGTGAGGTGGCACAGGAAAGTGGCTGGTGAGCATGCCGGGCTCTCAGAGGCATTTCACGAGGGGAGTACATTTATGAGCATGGGAGCCAAGCATGCCAAGGGGTTGCAAATGTCTCACTCAGCTGTGAACAATTAGGAATCTTGAACCCGAAGGCCCTCGGCATTCTATAATTCCCAGCTTCGAGGGTGCTTGTAAGATTACTCCTAAACTCACACCTTTGTCATCAATTAACTGGCAATCTTGGGAAGAAAACTCATGGGACCCAAAATGCACAGTTCTGATTTGTTCATGCAGCGTTTCTTGGACAGAACACAAAGATGCTGACTCTGGACTTTTAATCCTACATCGAGCCCAGAAAGAATGAATGTTTATGAATGAAAAATGACCTGGCTCTTCTTACATGCAAAGATCTCTGTGCAAGGTGGAGAGCATGCCACGCATGCGTGCTGTGCTCACTCTGTGTCTGAGCTAATGGCTAACTCTCAAGTACAGCTGTTTGTCAGGAACCACTGCAGTGGACTCACAGAGAACGCTCTATAACAGACTTCGGATTTTGCCAGTCCCAAATCAAAGACAAGATTGGAATCAAAGAATTAAAGACTGTAGTAAATCTCTGTGGTGCTTTGGATTAACCTGCAGTGTTTTGGAAGACTTAATTCTTAATGACTTAGATATCAGGCATCTGGGTGAAGCAGGTCTCTAACTGTGTGACTTCTGAATCTCAGATGAAAGGCTAAGGAAAGCAAGCATTAGGGTAGCACGGATGGTCTTTAACCCAGCACTTCTCAAAAACACCAAGATGACCTTAAAGAAGGCAGTACCCATGGCAGTGCCTTTATTTCTCTGCTTTTTGAAAGTCATCACTTCTTCTCTGACTACACAGTGTCCAGTCCTGAGTATGCACTCTGCCAGCAAGAACACAAAAAAATTCTCCCCCAAATATCTGGAAAGGCATAAATGTTTTGGGAACCTTTTCATCAGAAATAAATCCGTGAGTGTCATAAAAACATCATGAGCCCAGTCAAGCCAGGATCAATAATGGCTGCCTGGGGGCAGACAGAGTAATCAAAACCACAGACCCTTCCCCCACACTTCAGGAGTGAGATGCTTCCCTTCTGCAGACTTTAAACAATTAGCCCAACCTGTGAAGATATCTGCATGGTAGATTTTTTAACACTGAAAAACCATGTGCTTTGTTTCCTTTCAAGAGATGGCCCACGTTGTTTTGGCTCTTTTTTTTTTTTTTTTTTTTTTGGCCTGCATGCCTATGGTTATTTTAATCCATGTATTACCTCGCTCTGCCATTCTTCAACTAAATTATTTAGTGGATGCGCCGACCTGAGACTTCGTTTGCTCTCTAATGCCTTTCTGATGGGCTTTCTCTCCACAGATGCCTTTGTCAGAGCCGTGTTTGTGAGCACCTCTCTTTTAGATGGATCCCAAGAGAAACAGGTGCAGGTCCAGCTGGAGTCATCTGGAGGAGGGGGCCCTGCTCACCTGCAAAAGAGCCTGCTTCCGTTTTAACCCTGTACCCTCCTGGCTGTACACGCTTCTGTTAAGGGACAGTGGTGTTGAGGGTGATGGTGACTAAGTTGATTCTTCTTTCTTTCTGTCCCTTCTGTTTGATTAACTTTATAGAAAGTTGTCCAAAGTGAGGGATATCCCATAATGGGTCAGAGGATCTGGGAAATATCTTTGTGTGGCTCTCCCAGGTTCCCAGATGTCCATCTGCTACGGACCACCACGGGTTTACAGCCATTGCCTGGGTAGAGGATGCAGATAGCAATGTTCAGACCGATAATGGTGATCATGGAAGAGGACACCAACACTAGTGGGGACCTTCCTATTCCTGGAACTTAGTAGTTCCTGGAATCTGATCTTTACCACACCCATACGGAACAGTTGTAAAATGTTTTCTTAAAATTACTATACTGCTCCACCATAAGACTGTAATCAAAGATCCACAGATCTGTGTCACGGCACTCTCCCCAGATCGGCAACCTGACCTCCTGTTCTCCCCTGCATGAAGCTGAATGGTAGATTGCTATCATCTGTCACAAACTTCTCTTGTCTTCTGCTCCTCCCAATGGTTTGCTCTATTGTTCTCCAAAGGGCAGATGTAAAGGTTCTATCTGTACCTGTCTAGGTTTCTGAGTACCCTGCTGTTTGATTGATGTCTTAGTGTATGACTTTCATCTACACAACCAGAACATGGGACTTGTATTTTCAGGCCTGCATCCATGAGATAACCTTTGCAGTGGGTGATCTTGTTCTTGCCTTGCTGTGGCCGTGGACTATAACAACGACATTCTTTCTGGGAAACCATTCAAGAGCAATGGGTGGTATTCACAGCAGAGTCAAGTCTCTGGCTTTCTTGTATGGAGCATGAGTTACAAAACCAGTTGATGCCATTACCTGGTCTTCCTTCTGTTGCTCTCCTGCTATAGTTTGCAGATTATCTGTACTCTGTTGTTTTTAGATTTTACAGTGCAACTGTAGCCATTTATTTTTAAATTAAGATGCTTGGCATTAATTTATACCACCTTTAAAGTAATAACATTGTACCATTTTGACAGAAATGCCTCTTTGTCTCCTACATGGCCACTTAATGGTTTTTCAATATTAGAACTTCATATTACGTAGTTTTGCTTGCTTCCTTACAGCAATGCTAAAAAAAAAAGAGCTTAAGATTTATAGTACGGAGGGTAAGTCCTCAATAGTTCCTGCCTCACAAATATGTCTGCCAGATATACTAGGCCAGAAGGCTGAAGATAATGCTCCAACAGTACAGAAAGTTTTGGGTGACTGTCTAGGCAGCGAACTGTCTCTGTTGTTTTCTCATTTTGGAAGCTGCTAACCTGCACTCCCTGTTTCTCAAGTCTCTGATGAGGTTGAAGACCAGATAGTCTAGTTTTACAATTAAGCCTAGTTGTCTAGAGGTTAAGATAATTTTAGGTCTAAATAGAAGTTTTTAGGTTGATGGAGATGAGATATGATAGATACCGATTTACATTCAGAGTTCAAGACTCACCAAGATAAGAAAGATGTTTCTCCAAGGTTTCAAAATACAAATAAGACAAAACACTATGAATGTAACATTTATATAATTCCTAATTGTTTTGTGGTTCTTTTTGCTGTATGTAATTTATTGTATATATGTGTAATAATATAAATATATATGTAAACCGCTGTTCCAAACTCTCTTATGGCCTGCCCTTTGTGTAGCACTCAGCATGTGGGCCTCTCTACCCTCTGCTCTCAAACCTTCAGGCTAATCAATTCGTAAACATAGTTCTATATCTTGTCCTCAGTCTCCATCTTACCTAACTGGTCCTCTCTCTATGGCACTGGCCTCATGTTATACAGCTTTCTCATTGGGTATAATTCCATGTGGAGTTGCTTATTAATTTCTCCTAATCTCTGGCATGGTCAAAACTCCAGGCTTCTGAAATTCATCTTTTCTGCACCCAGTGCTTCTCTAAGAGATTCTGTGACTGACTTTACTGCTTTCATTTAAATCTCTGCACTACAGAGGTATCTTCCTGAGTTTGTGTCTTATTTGGAAGCCTCTTAGTCACTGAATTTTCTATCCTCTTTCCAATTGGTTTATTTTCTTTAAAATTCTCATCACTTCCAACAACCTTCATTCATATTTATTTATCCTCTGCCTCCCATCAAGGGAACGCTCTCCATGAGAACAGAACTTCAGACCTTGCATTGTTTGATGTTTACCTTGGACAGTGCCCAGGATGTACCGGATATTTAACATTGGTTGAATACATAAATTATAGGTTTAACCAAGCAGCTGAATATTTTGTAGTCATTAGAAAATGTGCAGATATGTGTGTGTCTTCTCTTACATGAACTGATAAAAATGTACAAGATCATATCCAAACATAAAATGGGAAAATGAAAAGTATTCTTCAGGACTGGCACAAGAATGGAGATTCCATATTCTCTTTCCCCGATTTCCTTCTGCTGTAACAGGGACTTCCCTTTGTGTCCATGCCATCAGGAAATCACTATATAATGGTTTTTATAAAAGAAAATATAAGTGTCATGATTTTACATCCTTAAGCCTGGCTCTCTACTCCAGCATCTTTCGTGTCAGATGCGTTAAGCTATAGTAATATCTAGAAAATGCTGAGGTAATATAGGTTCCATTGCTCTTTTTGTCTATCTCTGTCTTATCCACTCTTCCCAGATCACATTCGTTCCCACTCCCATGGAACAGCATTGCGATAATACTGAAAACACGATTTACCCTATTTCCTATTGGCATTTTCCATTAAAGGGAAGACTCCAAACCCTAAGCAAAAGACCAGCCTTTAAAAGAAAGAATTGGAGGCATTTGGCTGACTCACTGAGGAGGGCACTTACAGGGTTACACGTCAAAGCTGCCCACCAGCACCACAACACAGGGTATTTTACTGTTTTGCCCACAGTTAATCCAGGGGGCTGTGTTTGGAATATTAGCATGGGACTCAAATCCCTTTTGTCTCAAGCCTCATTGAGAAAGAGCAAGCTGAGTGCGTTTGGTAGCCATGGCCAAGCTCCCAATATGTGGTCTGCATGGAACTCACACTTCAAGCACGCTAGCATGTCAGGGTGTTTTATCTTTGACAAGCAATGCTTTCCAGAGAGATGCCTTGCTGTAGCAAGTCAGTGTGGTCATGAACTGTGGTGTCATTTCTGGCAAGCACTTTCAAGCCTGCTTACCGTTACCATCAATTGTGGTAACGCACTATGACACTGCTTGGGATGTTATACTAGGTAATCCAACCTCTCTCATGTCAAAATTGAGTCATGGAGCACTACCTTAGGAACTGAAATTTTCAACTACAATTTTGTTCCGCTTGACCCATGCTTTGGTCCTGTATGACAATCAATGAGTGCTATAAGAAACGTGTCTTAGATATTTCCAGACCCTTCACATTCTCTTACACGAATTTAAGAGTGATATCAAGTTTCTTGACCCATTTCTCTGCCATGGAGTTTCTACGTTTCTTGTAAGAGTGGACTGGCTTATATATAAATGGTCTCTATGGACACACGTGTCACCAGTAAAACTGGATATTTTAAAGGTTTATTTTTATTATTTAAAAATTATGTGTACATGTGTGTCTGTATGTGGGAAAGTACACATGAGTGCATATGCTGTGTACATATGTGTACATGTACAGACATGTTCACGTGAGTACATCAGTTCTATGGGGGTCCATAAGAGGATGTCAGATCCCCTGGAGCTGAAGTTAAGGGCAGTTAAAAGCCTTCCAGTGTTTATTCTGCGAAATGAACTTTGGCCTCCTGCAAGAGCAGTATGTGCTCTTAACTGATAAACCATCTCTTTAGCCCCCACTGAAATAATTTACATACATGTGTATTATGTGTATGCATGCCTGTGCACAGGCCGTAGTGCTCAGATTGGGGGGTGGGCAGAAGACAACTTACAAGTATCTTTTCTCTCCTTCTGCCATGGGATCTAGGTTATCAAACTCAGCTTTTCAGGCTTGGCAGAAAATGCTTTTACCTGCTGGGTCATCTCATTAGCCAGATGGAGCAAAAGTTTAACTGAGCCTTATCTTAGTGTCTTTTCTGCTGCTGTGATAAAGCATCATAGCTAGAGCAACTTATAAGAGAAAGCATTTAACTTGGGGCTTATGGTTTCAAAGCGGTAGAGTCTATGGTGGTAGAACAAAGACATGGTGACAGGATTAACTGGGAGCTCACATCTTGATCCACAAAGGAAAAGCCAAGCAAGAGACACTGAGACTGACACTAGACTTTAGAAACCTCAAAGCCTGCTCCCCGCCCCACGCCTGACCCCCAGTGACACACGTCCTCCAGCAAGGCCAAGCCTTCTAATGCTTTCCAAACAGTTTCACCTACTGGGGACCATGTAGTCAAATCTGTGAGCCCGATAGGGTCATTCTTATTCAAACCACCACAAGCCTTTTATGCAGAAGACAAGCTATCAAACAAGTAAATGAGCTCATTGAAACTACACTGTACGCAGACATTTTTCTTTCTAACAGGACAATACAGGGAGGGTAAGATGTGGAGTAATGTCAGTTTGATTTGTATACCTGTCATTGTATGTAAGTATGTCACTCGAGGCTCACTATTTGCCTCAGCAGTAAGGGACTTACCTAGCAAGGGCAAGGCCTTAGGTTCAGTCTCAGACGCTGAGGGAAAACAAGTCTATTTGATTCTGTATAGTCAGAGCCTGAAAGCAACTTAAACAAGCCAATTCTTTACTGCCCTATAAGCCATCTCCAGTGGAATTCAGGAAGACAATCTCATCGCCTAAACTCCCTCTCATCTCTGTGAATAGTTCTATGGCATAATGGGTACAGTTAGGCTCATTAACCTCAACAAGGTGAACATGGACTCCACTGGGGAGGCTCACTTCTGATTTCCATCCAGACTCACCATCTGAGAAAAAAAAAAAAAAAAAAAAAAAAAAAAAAAAAAACACCTCTATACAACCCCTCCACTACTTCCTTCTCTCTTCCCCCTCCCCTCCTTCTTCCCCCTCCTGCCCCTGCAGTACAGCAAGCAGGGTCCCTGTTCCTTTCTCCTCCTCCACTGAGGATGGCCAGTGTCTGAGCACACATGTACAGTTAGCAGGACAAGAGAAAATAGAGTGCAGAGAGGCAGAGATCAGTTACACTTGCTACCGGTTCCTGATTGGTATTCCATTTGATTCTGAAACATACGGAATTATATGTTGAGATTTAGAGGCTAGTTTTACATCCCATCTGGCCTTAATTCCACACGTGCAATTGTACATCATGACTTTGGTTTATGTCTCTATGTTCCTTTTTGATTTGAAAATGAAATTTTACTCAGGACTAAATGAAGATGTTGGCTATGAATGGGTTTTTACATTGTTTTAAAATGAAACAGATAAGATGTTAAATTTTTGAGACGATGTCTGAAATCTAGTAGGATTGCTTTTGGAAACAATGAATTGTATCTTTCCATGAGCATCTCCCACAGGATTTGCCTGGGATTTTTCCTTTTCATTTATTATTAAACTTAGCAGTATTAATATTTATTAAACACCTATGGGGTGCCAGTAACAATTCATAGCACATTAAAGAGGTAGCTCCTAGTGTCAAAACCTTAGAAAGCTGTTATATGCCACTGTACCTCAACTTTGGCCAGAGAGAAAATGATTTTATTATCAGAGATGTGACTTTTGTGTTCTTTTGTTAAAGTGTATCCGTCATACACATGTAATTCTAAATAAATGCTATAAAATTTGCAGCAAATGCTTTTGAGGATACATGTCTACATCCTAACATTTCCAGCAAAAACTTAATTCAGCTTTAAAAAAAAAGAGAGAATAAAGATGGATGTGAGATAAAAATCACTGAACAGAAGTAGATAGAGGGGGTGCCTGAGACAGACACTTCCTGCTATGGAAGTAAAACACAGAACCTAATGAAAGTGTGCAGAATCATAGACAAATACTACAGACGGCCTTTTCCTCATTCAAATTGTGTACCACAAAGAATCTTTAATGAAAAGTGAAGGAGAATAAAAGGTACAGCAGCATCAGGAAGCTCTTTTTCACTCTGCAGGCCACACATGTTTGGAATGGCCTTTCGGGCTCAGCCTTAAGGGTGAGGGACACAGGAGCCATTCAGCAACTGCTGCTTTCCTGTGGTAAATCTTCATTGCTTCAATAGTATATTTCCTTAGTTCCTAATTCGTTATGATTGTTAAACAATAATCTTCTATTTAGAATCAAAGCTAGACAAACAATGTCCAGAAGAGGTTCCATGAAGCAAATAGTGGGAGCTAAAGAGAGTTCTAAATGCATGCCCGAAGTCAAGTCTGTGTCCTTCAAATCCTGTCTGTAAGAAAGGAAATGTGTGAGCTCATTAAGGTTAAGTGCTATGAGACTATGGCCTCATAGAATGAATTTGGTAATTTTCCATCCATTTCTATCTTTTGGAGTAGCTTGAAGAGTATCGGTATTAGCTCGCCCTTGAAGGTCTGGTAGAATTCTGCACTGAAACCATCTGGCCCTGGGCTTTTTTTGGTTAGGAGACCATCGATGATTGCTTCTATTTCTGTAGGGGAAACGGGACTATTTAGCTTGTTTATCTGTTCTTCATTCAACTTTGGCAAGTGAAATTGATCAAGAAAATCATCCATTTCCCTTAGATTTTCAAATTTTGTGGCATATATACCTTCAAAGTAGGATCTTATGACTCTTTGAATTTCTTCAGTGTCTGTTGTTATGTCTCCCTTTTCATTTCTGATTTTGTTGATTTCAATACCGTCTCTCTGCCTTTTAGTTAGTTTGGCTAACGGTCTGTCTATCTTGTTGATTTTCTCAAAGAACCAGCTTTTGGTTTTGTTGATTCTTTGGACTGTTTTCTTAGTTTCTAATTTATTAATTTCAGCCCTGAGTTTGATTATTTCCAGGCGTCTACTCCTCTTGGGTGTACCTGAGAAGATGGCATGATCTTCCTTGCTCATGGATCGGGAGAATTAACATAGTAAAAAGGTTAAGTGCTATTCACATATCAAGTGTATTGACTTTTCACCACTCAGCTTGTGATTTTAATATACTTTTTAAATAATGGTATCTTGGTGGTCATTTTGATATCAAGTAAATTCTAATAGATACCTTTAGTTTCTGAAAAAATACTTAAAAGACATTAGATATGCAATGAAATAACATATAAATCAAATATAAATACAGAAAGCAACTTAAATACCTGAACATAAAGAATGAAACAATAGACCTGAAAAAGATCTCAAGAGGTCATATGTGATATTTATTATGAAAGTCCCCTGCCCTTCTAAACATGGACACATCACCATCACCAGGATGGACTGCATTACACAACTTACACAAAACTTATAGAATCATCAAAAATAACAAAAATGTCATTTTTCATGCCTCTGCTTTTAGGATATGCTCATCTAAGATGCTTTGATGGTGCCTCTTAGTTTCATCTTTTTCTCAAGTGTTTTTCTTGATCCAGGTAGCTAAGCTTCTATTTATTCTTCCTTCCTTCTTTCAATGGATATATAATTAACATTTCCTGGCTAAGCAACCTCAATATGAAGATCAAAGCACCACCACTGACACTTAGAGGTTTAGTTGGCACAATCTCTAACACAATAGAAAGGTAAATAATTGGCAGAGACAGTAAAGCATGAAAAATATTTAAAGAACTTCATGCATGCCATCCTAGTCGCATACAGAAAGGTACGGAAATCAAACTGGGAAGTTGGAGCATTTCTAGGGAAAAAGATGTTTATCTTGATTTTTTTCAACACAGGGTTCCTCTGTGTAGCCTTGGCTGTTCCAGACTTGCCTTATAGACCAGGCTGGCCTTGAATTCACAGAGATCCACCAGCATCTGCCTCCCTGAGTGCTGGGATTGCAGGTATGTGCCACCACACCTGGGCTGCTTATCTTGAGTCTTAAAGGACAAGCAAAAGTTAACTGAACAGAGACATAACCAAGGACATCTGAATTAGAAAGCACAGCATGTAAAGGAACATCAGGGTGTGTTTGGCAAACTGCAGTCATTCGGAGCAGGAGAGATAGAACGTCTGTGTAAGATGCTGGCAGGAAGCCTCTAGAGAGACACATGGCTCTAACACTGAAGGGCATCATGATAGTATGTCACTGACCTTCAGCCTGGACCTTCAGCAAGCCACAGAAAGGAGCCAGAGGACAGCCTAGAGGGACGCTATTCTCTGCAGGGTTCTGGGTATCTATCACCAGTTAAGGTATAGTCATAGCTCTGAAGGAGAAAAGTCTTGCTAGGAATATAGAATAGTGGACTACTTGAAGCTGTCCATTAGATGTCCTCTATTAAAAGGAAGCAGTTTGGTTATGTAGTTCAGGAAAGAAGGAGATCTACTTATCACTCAGATTTCTTAGATGAGAAACACGGAAAACATGCTAAGGGATATGCACATCTAAGGTGCTCTGATGCTGCCTCTTAGTCATCTTTCTTGTTGTGTAATCTGCAGATAGAGATGGCCAGAGAACCAAATGTGAAGCTTGCTAAAGAGTTGGGACTAACTTAATAAACGAGGCTTTGAAATAGAAACTGCATAAAATAATGTGGATTGGGGGTGAGGGATGGATGGCTATAGGGAAAGTTATTAGGTGAATCCATGTGGGAGGCCATTTCACAATAGGAAACTAAAGAGATCTCTATGTGCACCTCAAAACTGATGATTATAAGCAAAGAGGAGTATATAACTTCTCCTGGCAGCATGTGCTGAGTTTGCAGCTATACATCTCACACTGGCCACCCTCTATCCTACCCAGAATCGCTAAACTTGAGTCTTCAGAAATGCTTAAAATGAGAGGGAAAGCTCTGGATTGACAAACGTCACACTCAGTACACCTGCAATTCTAAGTAGCTAGAAATCCCCTTGCAGCAACAGGAAAGCTGGGTTAGTCTCTGCTGAGTGAGAAAGAAGGGTCATCATCATTCACACTTTTTCTTTCTGTAATTTCCAGAAAGAAAATTTCTGTAATTTTCTTTCTGTAATTTGGATGGTGGCCTCACCAAGAGAAGGTCAAGCCTATGAGATCCAATACCTCCTAGATAGTGTAGCTTCTCGATCACATCAGCGATGCTCTAGATTACCACAGGAGCGTCTATGTCTTCTCTGCAGTCCTGAACCATTTCCATACTCATCCGTCCTTGGTGTGCTTATCCAGCCTCTGTATAGCTGGTGACATAGCAGTAACAAAGCTGACAATGCCCCTGAACTCATGGATTCTAATAAAGGTTAAAAAAATAACAAGCATTCTAGATAAAGGTATAAAGACAGATTTGAAATTTGGGGTGGGGTTTAGCCTCTTGAGGAAATGTCATCAAAGACAGTCTCTCAAATGACATGACTTCCAAATAAGAATAGATTTAAGTACGGCCGAGTTGACAGAAGAGGGAGAGGCAAGGGACTATGTAGAATAAGACCATTCTTGGCGTAGGGACCATGAGTGTACAACGGCCTGAGTGCAGCATTGGGTGGGATTTCAGAACTATAAGGAGGCACCACAACAAGATTCAGTGTTCAGTTGGAAGGAGCATGTTCATTGGCAGACAGAGTCCATGAGATGTTTGTTGCTGGAAGATGAGAGCAGTAGGCAGGTCTGGCTCTCGGCATGGAGGTCAGCAGTAGTGTGACCATTTTTGTCACACTAGCTGTTGCGTGCAGGAAAGACCGTGTGTAGCCTTAAAGTAAGAAAACTATTTAAACGTCTCTTCAGAAGCCTATACAACAGGCTGAACACCATCAGTTTACACGGAAGCATGTGTTGTCAGCAAGAGTCAGTTGCATGAGCCGGGCGTGGTGGCGCACGCCTTTAATCCCAGCACTCGGGAGGCAGAGGCAGGCGGATCGCTGTGAGTTCGAGGCCAGCCTGGTCTACAACGTGAGTCCAGGATGGCCAAGGCTACACAGAGAAACCTTGTCTCGAAAAACCAAAAAAAAAAAAAAAAAAAGAGTCAGTTGCATTCAAAATGTGTTTTGAACTTGGACATTGCTAGCTAGCTGACCAAAGCCACTGAGTGTGAGGAAAAGACTAGAGAAGACATGAGTGCTTTATTAATAATGTTTTTAAATTAGGCATCTCTATTGGGACCTAAGGTAGAGGAGGTGGACTTTGATGTACAAGCAATCATTTTTCACATCACAGGCATAAATAATAATTAGGGATGATTAGTAATCAGTGAAGATGATTGTAAACAAGCATTGGGATGTGTAAATAATGGCCAGAAGAAAAATTGCTAGAAGACAATTATATTCTTGTGAGGAACTGGAGGTAGGAAGCCTGGAGATACAAGAATAGAATTTTTAAATTTTCTTTATCAATTTTAAATAATAGTTGATAATGAAAAGTCATATGTAGCCATGCACTTGATTAAAAATGTGATTTTCTTTCCTTGTATGATGATGTTTCTGTATACAAAATGAGTACAGTGGAGACAATAGGCACAGGCCAAATAAAATGGTTGATTAACACATTTGAACACACACACACACACACATATAAATGTACAAAAGAGTGGTATTTTCAGACATGTCTACACTTAGATCATACTGACCTATGTCAATACCCTTGTCTCATTCTCCTCTCCTACTCATTTTCTTCCTCTTCCCGAATAGTCTGCCTCCTGCATTTATATCTTTAAAATTCTAGATTCAATATGAGAGGAAATATATAATGTTTATTTTTCTGAATCTGTTTTATTTTGGGTAATGCAATGACCTCAAATGTTTTATCCATTTTTCAGCATAGGATTCTACTCTTTTTTATGGATGAATATAAATATATTCAGTAATATTACTGTATATAGTAATGTATGTATTTTCATTGATCTGTGTCTGGTTTTGTGACTATAACATCCTTGATTTGTTACTATTTATATATTCACATATATCACACACACATTACTTTTTTCCCTTTCATCTACTGATAACCAACTAAGCTGACCCCACAATTCATAATTATTGTGGTGAGAATATGGTGTGTGTGTGTTCTGTATTTTATGCTGACATGAATTCCTTATGCTTATCCCCAACATGATATTGCTGGATCCTATGGCAACTCTAGTCTTAGTTTTGAGGAATTCCCTCACAGGTTTCCATGGTGGCTGCATTCATTTTCATTCCCATCAACATACACAAGGATTCCTCTTACCCCATTCAGCCCTGGCATCCTTCCATTTGCTATTTCTGTCATCTTGATGGAAGCTACTACGACTAGGGTGAGATGGTTCTCAATGTATCTATTTGTATTTCCCAATGGATAAAAATGCTGATTTTTTTAATACATTTGGTGGATATTAGTACTTCTTTGAGAACAATTTGTTCAGTTTACATATTCTGGATCATAACCCAATCAAATAAATAGCTGATATGTATTTACCTCCATCCTCTATGGTGTCTCCTCACTCTGTTAATTGCTTTTTTTCCTGTGCATAATCGGAAATGTTTATACAATCTTATTCATTAAATCTTTTTTTTATCAATTTATTCTTGTTACATCTTGATGCTTATCCCATCCTTTGTATCCTCCCATTTTTCCTTCCCTTCCATTTTCCCCTTATTCCCCTCCCCTATGACTGTTCCTGAGGGGGTATCAAGTCTCTTCTTGGTATCCTGCTATCCTTCCTCTGAGTGCCACCAGGTCTCCCCCTCCAGGGGACATGGTCAAATGTGAGGCACCAGAGTACGTGAGAAAGTCATATCCCACTCTCCACTCAACTGCGGAGAATGTTCTGACCGTTGGCTAGATCTGGGTAGGGGTTTAAAGTTTACCGCCTCTGTTGTCCTTGGCTGGTGCCTTAGTTTGAGTGGGACCCCTGGGCCCAAATCTGCCTATCGTAATGTTCTACTTGTAAGTTTCTAGGACCCTTTGGATCCTTCTCCTTTGCTATTCTCCCATGCTTCTCTCATTTAGAGTCCCAATAGAATGTCTTCCCCTCTGTCCCAGTTTCCTGGTAAGTGAAGGCTTTCGTGGGATCCTATTCATTAAATCTTGCCCTTCTTTTCTTAATTATTGGAGGATTGCTAAAAAAATTGTTGCCTATGCCTATATCTTGAAGTTTTTTCCATCTGTTTTCCTGTATCAGTGACAAAGCTATAAGTCTAACTCTAAAGCCTTTATTCATTTGAATTGTATTTGTGCAGAATATAGTTTCTTTTCTGGTGGCTGTGACAAAATATTCTGGCAAAAAATAGCTTAAGGGGAAAACAATGTATTTTGGCTTAGGGGAATAAAATACTTCACAGTAGAGAAGACATAGTAACAAGCAGGAAAACCACAGCGTCAGAATGAGGGAGCTGCTTGATCACATTGCTTCCACACTCAGGGAAGGGAGAACAAGGAGTAGGATTACACTATGAACCACCAATGTCCATCCCTAATGTCACACTTCCTCCCCCAGGATCCACCTCTTAAAGGCTCTATAGCCTTCTCAAACATCCTCAGCACAACGGTTTCAGTATCTGGATAAAGCTTCAGTTTTTGACTTATGGAAATACCCTGTTCCCCACAGCAACGCTTGTTTGTAAAACATGCTGTCTTCTCCAATGTGTACTCCTCCAGATAGCTCTGAAACCTTGGTCAAAGCTTAGGTAGCTATGATGATACGAGTTACTTTCTTGGGTTTCTATTTTATTCTGTCGCTCTGTGTCTGGTTTTATGACTCTAACATGCAGAGTTTGTTGCTATGGATGCAGTATAATTTAATATTGGGTGTCACGACATTTCTGGCATCTCTGTTACTGCTTGGGGTTACCTTTGGCTATTTGGAGTCCTCTGTTTCCATATGGAGTGTAGGCTTGTTTTCTTCTGGTTTTCTGGAGAATGTTTGGTAAACACTTAAACTTGGTAGGGATGAAAAAGAGAACAGTAGGGTGGGAGGAAGAAAAGAAAGTCAGGGTGCATAAGACATGTTTCTTCAGGAAATGTGAAGCATTGGAGCTTTAAGACAGTTCTAAACTCGTCTGTCGTCATCTTTTGAGTTTAGAATGAGGGTATGAGTTGATCAGGAAGGAAACACACGATGCAATTCAAAATGTCCACTTTATCATCTATTACAGTCATGTTAGATTACACACATCAGCAGGTAGATCCCTACTGGCAATCCACTCATGTCCACACCTTAAAAACACACCTGCTGTTCCATACCCGGTAAACTAATGGAGGATATAGAGATAGGACTCAAAATCTCTTTCACAGTGCAAGCTTCCCCCAAGCTCTGGCCTGCCTTCCCTCTGGAACCTGGAGTAGGCCAAACAAACCAATAGTATGGGTAGACAAACAAGACAGTAGCAAATACACACACACACACACACACACACACACACACACACACACACATGAGGGCAAGCATTGCCACTCTATTTTCAAAGTAAGTGAGTTATATATATATATATATCAGTGGGATGGTGGAGTCTACTCACAGTAATCAAAAAAGCAAGACTTCTCTCCATAAGAGAATCCTAGGAACATCTGGAGGAAATTAGATTCCAAAGACCTTAAATTGAAGAGAACATCTGCAATTTTGATCCCCAAGGTTATTCAGTCATGGAGCTCACTGAATCTGTCACTTAGGCAGAGGTGACACTTTTTCTTCTTGAGTCTCGAGAAGTAACAGACAAGGCAGTAAGGGGCCGAGGTAATGCCTTGTTAGCAGCTTCTGTCAGGCCTTTGTGAGCTGTTTCCTAGCTCTGAGGCAGGACCAGATGACTGCTTGGTTAGGGGGAAGGTGTGGCATGGCTTGAGGGGCTAGCTTCCAGTGAGAAGGAGAGGAGAAGAGGGGGAGAGACTCATTAAATATTGTAAACAATATGGAAATCAATTCTTTTTCTCCTTGAATAAATTGGTAGTGACATTTAAAAAATATGTGGATTGTGAGACATTGAAAACAAGATACACAAACAAGAAACTAACATTCTCAAGCTTAGTGTGCCCCTACGTGACTCGTCACTGCCTAATTCTCTCTGACAAACATGGCAAAAATCTGTTTATACAGAAAGTCAACTCTCAAAATACTTGGACAATTGTGAACAGTATGGCTGTGGCTTTCTAGACTCAGAGAATGAGCTCACGGTTTCCCTTAGGCCGAGAAAACCGTGGTGGATTGTACTCCACAATACAGTGTTTAGTAAACTTCATCGAGAGAAAGACTCAAAGGATGACCTGATAAGCAACATCAGTCCTCTAGAATTCTCTGCACTCCGCATCATGTGCGCATAATTTTAGAACAAAAATAAAAGTGTGCTTTGTATTCAATTGGTTTCACAATCGAGTATTTATTGAAGTGTGCCAAGGTATTATAAGCACTAGCTAACCTCGATGGGGACTCTAAACAATCTTCTCAAAATCCTACCATATTTAGACCTCCTTCCTCATGGCTTCAGCTTATTATGTTAGGTAGTATGTGCTACTCTGATGTACTGACTAAGCATGGGTTTAGTTAAGTATATAATGGAAGCCAGTTTCAATGGTGCAGCCAAAGGGCAAAGGTCCTTTGAGCTCAAGAGTTTGAGCCCAATCTGAACAACGTAGAATTCATGCCTAAAACCAAAACCCAATATAAGAAAACTAGTAAAGAAAAACATGTTGGCTAATATGCACAAAGTGATCTGTTAAAAATAAATAAATAAAAACAATCAACAAGAAAACAGTTGGGGCAGCCACTGAAGTTAGGAGCTGGGAGTGACACAGAGGACAGACTGTATTGTCAGTGAGAGAGAACAAGAATGGCAGAGTCAGGCCTCAAGGTGACTAGGACAGCAGCTGTCACCATGTGTGTGAGCCACAGACCCAATTACGGAGCAAAACTCTCTTGGGAAAATATGGAGACTCATCTGCACATAAGAATTTAAATACAAATGTATGGTCACAAGTCAGGAATGGTGTATTTATGACATTGCTGGGAAGTATACATTTAAAAGCAAAATGAGATCCCAAGTATGTGGAAAAGTTAGATTTTAAAGGTCATACTAAAAAACATGGATGTGTGTGTGTGTGCGTGCGTGTGCATGTGTGTGTGTCTGTGTGTGTGTGTGTGCTATGTCTGTGTGTGTCTGTGTGTGTGTGTGCTATGTCTGTGTGTGTGTGTCTGTGTGTGTGTGTGTGCTATGTCTGTGTGTGTGTCTCTGTGTGTGCGTGCATGTGCATGTGTGTGTGTGTCTCTGTGTGTGTGTGTTATGTCTGTGTGTGTGTGTGCTATGTCTATGTGTGTGTCTGTGTGTGTGTCTGTGTGTGTGTCTCTGTGTGTGTGTGTGCTATGTCTGTGTGTGTGTCTCTGTGTGTGTGTGCTATATCTGTGTGTGTGTCTCTGTGTGTGTGTCTCTGTGTGTGTGTGTGTGTGTGTGTGTGTGTGTCTGTGTGTGGTGGGAGGGGGAGGTGGGCACATAGACTCACATCCTCCAAAGAAGATGAACCTGAATGCGATGCATCCGGACAAGCGGCTATAGGCTAGAGAGATTTCCCACTATTTCTAGAAATTGAACAAGTTATTTGAAAAGCTCTGCCAAACCCACTCCCATTTACTTCACTTTCTCCTTCGCTGCACAGAGGCTCCCTGAGGTGGTAAGAGTACTTCTTCGGAAAAGCAAGTATAGCAGGAAGAATTCGCATGAATGCTCATAACCAACCAGAGCAGTTTGGAACTCGTCCAGGTAACTGACCAGAGAATTGTCACGAAGGGTTCTTAGTTTCCCAACATTGCTGTCTTTAGAGACTGCTCACCAAAAGCCAGGACTGACCTGCTTAGAAGTTCACAAACGATGATGATCACATCTACGTAAGGAATGACTGTAAATACAAGTGGTCTTATGGTCCTCTTCCTATGAACTGCTGATGTCTCCCTAGCATCTGACAGCTACCATATGCAAACTGGAAAACACTCTTTAGTAAATTTATGTGCATCTTGTAAGAATATCACACTTTGACTTTTACAGTGAGCTGTAGAACACGGAGGCAGAGGCAGTCTGTTCAGAAGCTGGTTGTCAAGGCAACAGCATCTTCATCCAATAAGAAAACCAAAGGGATTTTCCAACAGCATATTGGGGAGGAAATATTTAAGCACTTATTGTCCCTGTGCATGTTTTCCATTGATCTAAAGACAATGTCACCAGGAGCTTATTAGTCACCTTAGAAAAAAAGCTTCTTTCTCTATTGAATCCTCAGCAAGACATGAAATCAATGTGGCTACAGGGGTAAGTACTTGCTTTGGATCTCATGGCATTTCAACATATGTTAGAAAAAGGTTACAAGAATTAACAGGAAAAGAAAAAGAACTAAATCCTTCTCTTCTTACATGGCAAGTGTTATGACTATTTGATTTTCTATCAACTATGAAAGCCCAACATACTGCTCCAATGTGGCCTGACCCTCCTCTCTCACAGTTCTGACACACACAGAGACCAGGTAATGAAAGCAATGCACAGTGAAACAGCTCAAGAATGGTTCAAGGAGGGTCTGGGGGGGGGGGGCGGGCAGTAACATCTATTGCTTCAAATGGGTAGACCCCTTTGTGCCATCTGTAAAGGGGAAATGGTGACTATTTCAACAAAGCGACACTGGGAATAAAGAGAGAGATAAACAACATGTGACACAATTCCAAAACTCATGGGAGACAAAGGTAGTTAAGGAGAAAGACCCATGGAAAGCCGTGCTGCACTGTGACTAAGATTATACAGGCAGAAACCAAATGGAGGAGTTGTGTTAAAAATGTGCAGTCGTAGGACTGGAGTGAAAAATCAGTAGTTCAAACACACTTACAGGACTCAGGCTGCGGGCTCCTGGAGGCTCACAGCCAACAACTATAATTCTAGTTCCAGGGGACCCATTGCCCTCTTCTGGCCTCCTCAAACACTAGGCACCCACGGAGCACACAGAGGTAGAATCCCCCTAAAAGTCATACACATAAAAATAAATAAATCTTTGAAAACTAAAGAAAGAGGAGGCAGTTCTCTGGAGGCCATCCTCTTTTATAAATAAATAAATAAACAACAAATGTCAGGAAAGATTTAGTCCAGTGGTCCTCAATTTCCCTAATGTTGTGACTCGTTGATACAGTTCTTCATGTTGTGGTGACCTCCGCCCTGCCCCCCAACCATATCATTATTTTCCTTGCTACTTCATAACTGTAATTTTGCTACTGTTGTGAATTGTAACGCACATCTCTGATTTGCAGGGTATCTGATATGTGACTCCCAAAGAGGTTGCAAGCCCTAGATTGAGAACTACTGGTTTGTTCTAACCTATCTCGGCAAAAATGAGCACAGTAATATGTACAGATACTCCACAGGAATGCTGGGAGGGCTTGATGGCGTCCCATACAGGAAGCCTACTCCTGGCATGCAGAGGACCTAGTGCTATTAGGTCGTGAAGCATCCTGATGTCTTACATCTGAGTGAGCTGCTTGTGGTATGGGTGATGACAGCTCCCTTGTCGTGTCTCTCTCTACCCTCTAGCTCCCCACAGCAGTCATCTCTCTTTCCCCGACACATGGGTAGGTTGCTGTTTCTTACGTTTTTATGCTTCTGCAAACTCTCTTCAGCCAGAGACTATGGTGTATTAATTGCTACATTAATACTTTCACAAATGTTAAATAAAAAGTTCTTGTTAGTGGAATACCTGTCCCCAGTACACATCTGGGCTGTATTCAAAGGTGTACATGAGACTCAAGCCTACTGCATCAGCATTATTTTCTTTCCAATTATATTACATTTACAAATAAACACCGCTCTCTTTCCACCCACACTGAGATAAGCTGACAGGCTCTAAACTACCGTCAAGAGGCACTGTGCTTCACATTAAGAAAAGTTGACATTTCTAAAATTTGGATACATAGCCTACTTTTTCCAGCACAAGGAGAGGCCTGTTAACCTGTAAATTCCTTGCTTTGCCTTTCAGCCCAAATTTTCTTTGAATGAAATGTTATCGTTCACACACATAACCTAAGAATAAAACAGAAACATAGATGCAGGGCAAGAGGTAGTCTTTTTATCGCTGTGGTCAAATGCCAAATTTAAGATATGTTGTAGAACTTAAGTAATAAAATCTTGGAGTTGAAAGCCCCAATTCACATAACGGGTCCTGTTTCATCTGCACCTCCCTTTAATATATATATATATATATAGACAGACAGACTATATATGCTGTGTTCACGATGCTCAATACTTCCTTTGCCATTTTCCTTGTTGTTTTCTAGATCAACTCTGTAGAGAATCATTATAAAGCTGTCTTCTTTACAAATGCCATACAAAATTAGATGTAAAATCAACATTTATTTAGGGTTTGTTCTGATACATATGGGCCTCAAAGAGCCACCAGGAGGGAAGGGTCACAGCTTCAGTGAGACTAAGCAGTATTATTGGCCGAAGAAAAGACCAGGTATATTTCTGTGGACCCAAAGTTCACTGAGCCTGTGCTGCAAACATGCAGTGTTTGACCCACCAGCATGCTTGTTCTTCATGATGCTCACAAGAAGTTCTCATGTGACTGTTTCCTTATTTTGCTCCTCCAACTCTGTCTCAAGCGTTTAAAGAAATGTACAAAGAAGAAATTAGGTTTTTTTTTCAATTATGCTGATAACAGGAGCAGAAGCAGAGCCTGTTTTTTAATATAATCAATGTCCTTTGCAGAGCCTCAGGCATAAAAAAAATGCTGGGACAGAATTAGTGACCAAAACTTCTAATACGTGCTCTCTAGATAGAACTGGCCTCCACTCTCTCCTCTCCACCAAGAATTTACTGTTTCCAAGAAGCTGATTCATTGACACATGGGGCAAAAGTATTTCTCTTAGTCCCATTGCCTTTAAATTCCCCAGAAGAAGAAGAAAAACAGCCTTTATAGCATTGTGGTATATTCAATAGAATGACCTGCTTGAGGCTAAACATTCTTGTTTTGTGTAAACCAGCTTGTGCTTTCAGAACAGACAGCAGTAAGACTGGACAGAACTTTCATGGTGGTGAAGTCAGATGACTCTTCATAGCCCAAGCCCCAGAGAGAGAGGAACACCCCATCACAGCTCTTTGACTTCCACATACTGACAGTGTAGCAGCAATAGCAGAAAACGCTGAGAGCTAACATGGTCCAAACAAGGAAACCTTTCCTTCATTTAATAGGAGAAGGATATTTAAAGCATACACAGCCTGTAGGGACTTTACAACGCTGGCAACCATTGAGATTTATGTCCGTTCTTTCTAGCAGAATCCAAGTACACTGCTGCTCTTTGTTTCTACTTGGAATTGATCCTTACTTATGGTGAAGCCTAGGAGTTCACAATTTATATGTAACATGTATTCTTTTAATGTATAGATATAATTTATTTATATATCTTAGGAAATATTTGTAATATATAATGTATAAAATGTATTAAATTTTATTTTAAATAATACTTTGCTTAAATTAATTAAATTGATAAATTTAAAATTAAGTTAATTAAGATTAAATATTTTAAAATAAAGACATTTACAAATATAAATATATATTCTCTAAATATATATATATATATATAGTAATCCCTCTGCAATAGAAAATGAGACTGGTCAATCAGTGTAAGGATGGGAAGTGCTATTTGATGAACAGATCCTTGGTCCCAGCCCCCACCACAGTTCTGACCACATTCCTCTGAGGTGTTAAGGACATTTATTTTTACCAGGTACCAAGGATAGAGCTATCAGGTGGCCAAGCTGGCATTCCCAAGCAACTACTCTCCAAAGTACACATTTTCCCACTTTGGCCATGTTTTCATCAGCAAAATTTTACCACACCCCTTTGTCCCGCCTAATGTTTTGCTGAGATCATAAGAAATGTAGAATGAAAGGGAGAATGTGAGATCTTAGCAACTCCTCCCCAAAGCATATCCTCAGCTGATGACACAGGGAGCACCTCACAGTAGGAAGTGTCATGTCGGTGTGACTTAATGAAGGGCTTGACACAAGAGCCAACAGATCACCCCACTTCTTTCACTTTTATTTTGCATTTTATCAGATAAATTGGGGGAGGTGCTCCAGCTTTCTGTAATACGCAACACTTTGTTGTGCATCCTATGAGGCTCCCTCACTCATCTCCTGTTCACGGTCGGTGCAGACGCTGCATTCCTCATAGAAAGGTGGCAAGCTGCAGTCTGTAGCTACTATTTTTGCAAAGTTATTTCATAACACGCATACATCAGAGTCATTAATTCACATTTCGCTATGCTATGAACCTGAAAATTCTCATTAAAAATAGCATCCCCTCGAGCGCCACTAGGATATATTGACTGTCAAAGAGGCACTTCCTAATTGTCTACCAAAGCCTAAGAAAATTATTTATTATGCTGTTGTATTCAAGTCTTCTTTCTTCGTGGTGAATTTGTTTTCAGTAGCAGCCATGGCTTTCCCATTATACTTGTGCAGATAATCACTAATCTGCCAAATGTAATAGTTTTCAAGTCACTACAACAATGTATCCTGAATTTAAGTTGGAATATGGATAAGTCAGCTTTCTGTTCTTCAGGAAAGTCAATAGAAATATGCACACATTCTCAAGAGTTGGTGGCAGTTATGTGCTTTCTACAATTTGAATTTAAAATTTGCTAATTCTAGTGTAACTTGATTTAAACTAGTGTCAAACCTACTGAGGTGCCCAGCACTGCTGAAGGTTTTGTGCACACATTAGCTTTTGAGGCTCACACTAACTCTACAACTGGTACTATTGTCACTACACTCTTGTAAGCTCAAGCTCAAAGCTGCACAGTGAGTAAGTGTAAAGTCTAGTATTCAAACTCTGGCAGTCTAACTCCCAAATGGCATTTCTTGTCTCGGTACTACTGACAGTTTGGATCAGAGCACTGTTTATCTTTTAAAAAAAAAATATTCTCTGTTGTCATAATTCCTTGTACATGGCATTGGGATGTATAGAGATATTTTCTGACAAGTATATAATGGACTTTGATCAAGTTATGTGGTGTGTTCCCTACCTTCCCCCCTATTATCTACTACAATTCTTTTGTTTCTCTAGACAGTTCATATATGCAGATGTGATTTTATATATCTGTAAAAGCCTAGGAATAATAAATAATAGAAAATATACACATTTGTCATTGTGAATCTAACCTAGCTGACTTAGTAGAACTATTTACATATGCTCTTGTTGTCTTAAAAATAACACAACTTTCTTCTTGATTATGGCTGCTAGAAGGATCTTAATGTAGGTCTATCCAGTACAACGTGTGATGCTTAGCAGACCCCCTGCGGTCTACACTCTAGCTACCACTTCTGTCAAATTGCCCTCCGACTGCGGCAGACAGATTTCCTCTAGAGTATAAATTGTCCAAGCTCTAGGGGGTGCATTCACGGAAGGCAGTATCATCCTCAAGAGGGCAACATTTGGTTTTGGAAGATGAGTACAAACTTGCTTCTTACTCATCAGATAAGTGCATGTAAATAGATACCCCAGCTTTGTGTGATAATAAAATCCCATGGAGATGGAATACCAAAGCCAAACCATTTACAATGGCTCCTGAGAAGAGAAACAGTAGAAACAGGGCTGAGAACCACTGGCTCTCAAGCTGGTACCTACAACAGCTGCGCAACACTGCAGGAAACAGGCTCGAAGTGGAAGTTGGAACTCTAAGATAAACCCTTATTTTACTGACTTCCTTCAAACGGTCAAGGCGACTCCCCCAAGACCTCCTACATCATTACCTTTAGCTTCCAGAACATTCCCCATCCTTACCTAGGCCCCAGGGATTGGAAACTGCTCTAAGGTTTGGGTTCAACAAAATATTACTGACTATTTTTCAAACATTTCCATTCCAGCAAAAACTACAAAATTATATTTGCCAAGAGCAATGTTTCTTAAACTTTTTTAATCCTGGGTGTATTTCAAAGGAAATTTATCCATATGGTTCTCATTCATATACTCTTAATTCATCAAGATGGCGTTTTGTAAAAGCCAGTTGACAACCAAGGAGCTGCATGCATGTTTTTCTAACTTAAACCAGGAAGTTGGGTTTTGCTTGGGCTAAACAGAATGTAAAAAACTTTTACTCAGTGTAATTTTCTTTCTGTACTGATCATTAACTTGGAGTCTATTTTTTTTTTTACAGGAAATGTTTTATAGTAGAAACAAGAGAGTGAAAAAGTACTAGTAAGACACTGGCTTTAGAAATGAGAACAAAGGGCAATATGTCTGCAGGGCTTGTAGCTTCTGTAATCTGCCTGTCACTCAGCCATACTTCACAGTGGAAGAACTGTGAAACTCTGAGAAGGTGGAGTGGTAATTGTCAAGTCTCTCCTGTTGGGTATAACACTGCATATTTATAGGAGGCTTGCTAGAATCTTTCTCCATTTCCTCTCCTGTCCTTAGGTCACCTCCCAATAATATTTCACCATTAAAACATTCCTTACAGAACAACGCCCCGCTGGTGTCACTGAAGCTAATTTGTGGCATTCATTAAGAACATAGATGTGTGAAAGAGAATAAAAGCCAAATATGTGTCTTGGAAAGGTTCTTTTATGGGTCACAGTGAATAAACTGTTCTGTTTTCTGACTCAAACAGTCAATTTTAAACTTTTGATCATGTTATTAAATCAAAATAAAAGTGTTTCAAAAACCCTAGATAACCAAGCTCTCACTGACCCTTTTTAAGGAATATTTACACATGGCAGGAAACAGTTGCTTCCCTCTCCTTCTTAGCAAATGTAGTAACAATAAGACAAACAACAGCTATTCTAGAAATCAGTCATGGTGCCCTGATATTTAAAACGCAACACAAAATATAGGGTTGTACATGCTACCCTGGTATTTAAAATGCAACACGAAATGTAAGTTGTACATAAGACCCGTTTCCACAGTCTAAATCATTTGATCACAGACTCATATCTGAGAAATAAATCTTCCATCCCACTCCAAATCTGCTGAATCTAAACGTCTGTGAGGGAGGTCCACAAAGTGTCCTTTACGACTTTTCCATTTACCATTTACGTATAGCAGCAGTGTTGGACAACCACTGTATTAGATCATGGTAGTTTCATGATTAACACGAGGCAGAAGTCTTATTCAGTATCAAACTGCTTCGCCACAGAGAAACCCACAAGGCTGACGTCGATTCCCAGTTCCTTCCCACGTTAGACATGCCTCTTGCTCCAAACTATGTGTAGTTTGTAAGCTCCACCAGAGGACTCGTCACATAACGAAAGTCATGAGATGTATGAAGCATGGTGTGACATTTTCCTGGAGCTTTAGTAACTTGGACACATTATTCTTGGGAATATTTAGGCCACAACAGTTTGTAAGGCCAATTCATTGGCAAGCTCTTATTCTTATTCTAGAGGGAAATGCTATGGGATTGTTTGTCCAGAGTCCAATCAAAAATGACCAAAGGTGTAAGAGCAGAGAGTAAATCTGAGATTGCAACCCAATCCTTCCTCCAGGATAGGCATGTGTAATCTTAATCAAGCCTTGTCCTTAACACACGCTTGGGAAGAGGCCCATAGGAGTGACAGATAGCCTCATCCCACAGGAGGAGTGACAGATAGGCTTGTCCTATAGGAGGGGTGACAGATAGGCTCCTCCTACAGGAGTGTGCTCTCCAGTCTTCTCTGTCTTTCCTGGTCTGGTTTCTATGTGTGAGTTTTAAGACACACCCAAAGAGTAGGAGAACTAAAACATAGGAGATATGTCAGTTCTTTCTCCGATGGAATTTCTAACAGATATGGAGTAGGGTCTTCTCTTATGTTTGTTTGGTAACTACTTGTATTTATTAATATAGCATCCAAATTGATAGAAATGCATCAGAATTAAATTAAATCTCCTTTTATGATCTGATGGTCAAAAAAAGCAGCATAGCACTTTTTAAGGAATTTAAATTAACTCAAGACATGATAAAGGATTTTTGGGCACATTTGTAAGCTGCTAAAGAGCAAATAAAATATAAATTAATCTATTTACCCTTTCTGTTTGAAATAAAATAACTACTCCTTCTTTTCACTGAATACTTAAAATTAGGCTAATATTATATAATTCTAATTGCTCATTATAAAATGTTTTATCTCAAGTTATAAACAGCTATATTTCAAATTGTATTATATTTTTAGAAGTTTAAGAGGGGGAAGTCACTAATTTCACAGTTGATAAGTTATGTCTGTAGCTGAAGGGGCCTGCAAGAGTTTGGTGGAAACCATTTTGATGATTCAAATCTGGTTTTCAGTATCAAATACTAATCCTGTGCTTTTACTGTTGATATAGGTAGCAGGTACCATATCTCACTGTTACAAGAGCATTAGCAGCCACTGACAACTTAAGAACTAGTCTAGCTATAGCTTAGGGTCATTCTCCAATAAATGCTTCCTTAGAAGAGTTAGGTGTGAACCCTTGAAAAGCTTAGTAATTAATGTCATATATGTAGCTCACAACTACACTTTCTTTAATTAAGCATGACACATTACCTCAGATAAGCACTCAAGTACCATTGACAAAAAATTAATCAGTGGTTTTGGTGTAAAAGGTGGGTGTCTTAGTGACTTTTGTATTGCCAGGACAAAACACCCAAAGCCAGGAAACTTATTTTTAAAAGAACATTTAGTTGGGGACCTTCTGACAGTCTCAGAGGGTGAGCTCATGACCCCGATCTTTCCCAAATAGTTCCACGAACTGGAGACCAAGCATTCTAGTATATGAACATATGAGAGCCATTTTCACTCAAAGAATCACAGTGCGAAATGGGTTCATTAGCGAGATGTGGAGAAGAAAAGCTAGGGACAGCTTTTAAAGAAGAGTGTGATGATGCAGTCCTGCTATCCCTCCCCCTTAGGAGGGGGAGGCTGGAGGATTAACTTTCTTTCTGTCTAATAAAATGGGCAGCTGGGGTGCAAACCATCATTGCATATATAAAGGAAAGCACACAAAAGGCTCTCACTCCAAATGCACCCAAAGGTAAGTTTTGAATAAAACAACATTTTTGAGCCTGACTTAAATAGAGAAGATGAATGCCTTTTCTTTTTGCCACTGCTCAGGCATGGAAGAGGAATTTAAGACAATTTGAAGTGTGGAGAAAATGTGAATTTATGCTATTCTTCTCCCATACAATACATCCCAACAGCAGCCTTCCCTCTCCCCCAGATCCACTGCTCCTCCATTTCCCTTCAGAAAAGACATGTCTCCCAGAAATAGCAAAATACAGGAAGACTACACACAAACTGTCTTATCAAGGCTGGACGAAGCAACCCAGTAGAAGGAAAAGGGTCCCATGAGCAGGCAAAAGAGTCAGAAATACCCCCACCCAAACTGTTAAAGTCTCACAAAAACCCCAAGCCAAACAACGGCAGGGCAAAGGACCTAGCTCAGACCCATACAGGCTCTGTGGTTGCCCCTTCAATCTCTGTGAGACCCTAAGAACCCTGTTTACCTGATTCTGTGGCCTGTGTTCTCCTGTTGTCCTCAAGCCTTCTGACTCCTACAATCATTTCTCTCTCTCTTCTGCGGGATTCTTCTCGCTCTGCCTGATGCTCAGCTGTGGGTCTCTGCATCTGTTCCCATCAGCTGCCAGGGGAAGCCTCTTTAATGACGATTGGGCTAGGTATCAATCTATGGATAAAGCAAATTATCATTAGAAATCATTTCATTGACATTTTTCCTAGTCATGTTTGGTTCTACCCTAGGTCTCTGGGCTACCCAGCTTCCAGTTCCTCGCGGTCCAGGCAGTGTCAGGCATGGGCTCCTTCTAGTGGGAAGTGACTCTAGTTAGACCGGCCATTGATTGGCCACTCCCACAAGCTCTGAGCCACCATTGCCCCAGCACATCTTGCAGGCAGGAGAAGTTGTTGGTCAAAGGTTTTGTGACTGGGTTGGTGTCCCAGTCTCAGCACTGAAAGCCTTGCCTGATGAATAAGGCTTGGACAAGGATGGATAGTTCTCAGGCACCAGATCTTCCATTTCTAGGAGTCCTTGCCAGGGTCACCCTCATAGGTTCCAGGAAGTTTCCCTGTACTAGTTTTCCACCCCCAACCCCCATCCCAACACGTATACACATCAACTGTAGTTGTCTCTCCTTCTCTCTCTTTCTCTCTCTCTCCCTTTGTGTCTCTCTCTGTCTCTGTCTCTGCTCTCTCTCTCCCTCTCTCTCTCTCTCTCTCTGTCTCTCTCTCTGTCTCTCTCTCTTTCTCTCTCTCTCCCTCTGTGTCTCTCTGTCTCTCTCTCTCTCTCTCCCTCTGTCTCTCTCTGTCTCCCCCCTCCCTCCCTTCCTCCCCCCTCCCTCATCACACAATCTCTCCTTTTCACATTCCCACCCACCACCAGTCTTCTCAGAAAATCTCTTCTATTTTCCTTTTCCAGAGAGATCCATGCATCTTCCTTCATCCCTCCTTGTTACTCCGCTTCTTTGGGTCTGTGGATTGTAGCATGATTATCCTTTATCTCACAGCTAATACCCACTGATATGTGAGTACATATCATGTTTGTCTTTTGGGGTCTGGGTTGCCATGTTCAGAATGATTTTTTTCTAGTTCCATCCATTTGCCTGAAAGTTTCATGATGTCATTTTTAAACAGCTGAGTAATAACTCCATTATGTAAAAGTACCACATTTTCTTTACTCAGTTTTGAGTTGAGGGACATCTAGGTTGTTTCCAGTTTCTGGCTTTTATGAACAAAGCCACTGTGAACATAGTTAAGCACGTTTTTTGTGGTATGGTGGAACATCTTTTGGCTATATGCCCAAGAGTATAGTCTTGAGGTAGATCTATTCCCAGTATTCTAAGAAACAGCCAGATTGATTTCTATACTAGATGTACAAGTTTGCACTCGCACAACAATGGAGGAGTCTTCCCCTTTTTCCACATCCTTGCCAGCATGAGTTGCCACTTGTGCTACTAATCTTAGCCATTATTACAGGTATTAGATGGAATCTCAAAGTAGTTCTGATTTACATTTCTCTGATGGGTAAGGATGTTGAACATTTCTTTGTTTCTCAGCCATTTGAGATTCCTTTGTTGAGAATTCTCCATTTTAATCTGTACCCCATATTTATATTGGATTATTTGTTTTCTTGATATCTAGTTCCTTGAGTTCTTTATATACTTGGATATTAGCCTTCTATTGGATGTGGAATTGGTGATAATTCCATTCTATAGGCTGCCATTTTTGTCTAATTGACAGTGTCCTTTGCCTTATAGAAGTTTTTCAGTTTCTACTGCACCAACCAAGGACAATACATGCAGTAAGCATTGAACCACTGTACAGATATAGCCAATGGACAGGACATTCTGCACAGTTGTGTGGAGAGCAGGGATCGACTCTGACACAAACTCTGGTGCCCCATATTTAACCATTTCCCCTTGGTGAGGAGGCCTGGTGGCACTCAGAGAAAGGATAAGCAGGCTACCAGGATGAGACTTGATAGGGTGTGACCATATGGTGGGGGAGGAATTCCCCTTCTGTCACAGACCTAGGGGAAGGGAATAGGGTGAAAGAGGAAGGAAGAGAGGAATAAGAGGATACAAGTGTGGGGATAACAATTGACATGTAATCTGAATAAATTAATTAAATAAAATAATTAAAAATTAAAAAAGAAGTTTTTTGGTTTTATGAGGTTCCATTTATTAATTGTTGATCTTAGAGCCTGAGCTATTTGTGTTTTGTTCAGGATCTTGTCTCCTGTGCCAATGTGTTCAAGGCAATGCCCTACTTTCTCTTCTATAAGGTTTAGTGTGTCTGATTTAATATTGAGGTCTTTGATTAACTTGGACCAGAGTTTTGCACTGGATGATGAATATGGATTTTTGGCAGTCTTCTACATGAAGAAATCCAGTTAGATCAGCACCATTTGTTAAATATGTTGTCTTTTTCTTTCCAGTGTGCATTTTTGACTTCTTCATAAAAAATTAGGTATCCATAGGTTTGGGGATTTATGCCTAGATCTGCCTGTTTCTGTGCTAATAATCATAAAAAACATGGTTTTGTGATTATTGTTCTGTAGTACTGCTTGAAATTGGGGATGGTAATACCTCCAGAAGTTCTTTTATTGTTCAGGATTATTTTAGATATCCTGGGTTTTTGTTCTTCTTATAAGGTTGACCATTATCTTTTAATGTCTGCAAAGAACTATAGTAGAATTTTGATAGGTAGCTTATTAGATGTGTAGATAGGCCACTTTTACTATATTAATCCTGCAGGCCCATGAGCATGAGGGATTTTTCCATCTTCTAATATCATCTTCAATTTCTTCATTCGAATACTTTAAAATGTTCTCATACAAATCCTTTATTTGCTTGTCACGGTTACCCAAAGATGTTTTATATTGTTTGTGGCTACCCACATCACCGAGATGGCAGAACTAACTGTAGTCCCTGCAGCATCCCTGGGAAGAAGAATATGAAGAATATGCATTCTCCCACGGAGAATGTGAGAAAGCCTTCATGCTACTGTACTTCTAGCTTACTGTTGACTGCTGTAAATAATGACGCAAGCTTGGAAAATAAAGTGAAGGTGATGAGTTAAAATTAAAAGCATAATCAAAATAAAATTTAGCAGAGTACTCTAAATCCTGTTTTCTGTATCCATTTTCTCATCTTAGTAGTTAGGCCTGCTCCAGAGGGCTGGTCTAAGCACCTATACAAGAATCTATGAGCTGTGCTAGGACTAATGACTTGCAAAGAGGAAAGAATCAATGGATAGCAATAGTTCGTCCCACTATGAAAGATTAAATGGAGTCGGGGAGATAGCTCTGTGAGTGCAGTGCAAATCACGCAAGCACAGGGACCTGCATTTAATCCCAAGAACCTACATGAACAGCCAAGCACCATGGTATGCATCTGCTAGACCAGAGGTACGGAGGCAGAGAGACCATAAAAGTCCCTGACACTTTCTGGTCCAGCACCCTAGCCAAATCAATGGACTCCAGATTCTTTGACAAACCCTCTCTCAAAAGCTAAGGTGGAGATGGACTAAGGAGGACACCTGTCATGATTTCTGGTCCCTGTGCACATGTGTGCGTGTGTGCATGCACACACACACACACACACACACACACATATGTGCGCACGCACGCACGCACGCAGAAACAGAGAGAAACACAAACACACATATACACATGAACATACACACACAGATTAGAAATTTAAAATATTTTAAATCTTATATCAAATCTTTTATCATTGAAAGAAACAAACCTGAAATATTATTGCTAGATAAATAAATAAATAGAAGCAGTGAGATAAAACAAATTTTTGTCAAAACTGAAGAAAGCAAAAAACAAGTACCCTTTATTTTTTTATTTGTTTTTAGGATTAAAAATAAACAATTTAGGGGGTGGGGGAGTGGCTACTGGTTAATAAATCTATACTTCACTGGCCAGAGCTGATGAAATGATGCAAAGTAAGAGGTTAAGAAAAATTAAGACAGAAACAAGGACATTTAGCATAAGTTAGATTATGGAAAACACTTATTAAAACAGTACTTATTTCATGTATAATAGCAGCAGTTAGCACTTATCAGGTTTTTACTGTGTGATAGACATTATAAATCTTATTTGTTCAGCACTATGAAGCATGAAGTATTATTTCTGTCACATAGAGAAATGGAGCAAACTAAAGATTTTTTCCTAGATTTGATCAGGAAGATCGAGGATTTCAGAAGTTGAAGTTAAGTTGGGGAAAAGATACATAGAATATGATGCTTAAAACTAGAAAGTTCTGGGGGGGGGCGGGTATTAAAAAGAAATAGTGACATCTTCGTGACTTGTCAAAAAAACCCTAAGTATGACTCTAAGAAGGCTATCATAAAGATGAACATCATTTCCAAGGTATGCAATTAGGTATGCAGAAGGGATGCAAATAGGATAAGTAAAAAGGTTCTTTAGTGGTCCTTAAATAACAGCAGGGGTCCGCCAGACCTAGTCCATGGAGCCACTCATATGAACAAAGGCAGTCAGAGCATAGCTACTCACTAAAACTACGATCTGTTCACATATTTTCCAGCCAGTCTTCTTTTTAATTCATCTCCATCTTGGATTAATTAATAGAACACAAACATATTGTACAGGCAAATATTTCACCATATGCTACTCTCTGACAAAGAGAGACGGGAGGTCAAGAAGAGAAATTACAAAATTTATTTTGTTAATTTATTTTATCCTATTTATAGAAAATAGATATTTTCTCATACAATATATATTGATTGTGGTTTCCTCTCCCTTTACTCCTTCCAGTTCCTTTCCAACTCCACTCATACGCAGATCCACCTGCTTTCTGTCTCTCATTAGAAAACAAACAGGATTCTACAGGGTAATAAAAATAAAATATAATAAGATAAAACAAAAACAAATGCATTGGAATAGGATAAAACAAAAAGAAGGAAAAGAGCCAAGAAAAGGCAGAAGAGACAGATATAGATGCAGAAACCAACTGGTTTGCACACTCGGAAGTACCATAAAAACACTGAGCTCGAAACCATAAGCTATACACAAAAGACCTATGGGGTAAAAAGAGAGAACATTATATTGAATTAAAAAATAAGGTAAAGATTTAAAAAAAAATGCACTGACATGCTATCACGAGATAAGGACCTACAAAGATGCCATTGAGTTTGTTTTCTGTTGGCTATCTCCTGCGGGGCTTGCAGCCTACTCTTAAGAGTAATTTCTTTATCTACGACTCTCTCAGAAAAACAATAACAAAAAATCCCTAAATTTTCATTTGCATATAGTTATCAATTAGAGATAAATTCTGGGATAGGTATGGGGCATGTGTCCACTTCTGCTCTCAGCTCCAGGACCCCATCTGGTACAGAGCCGTGCAGGCCCTGTGCATGTACCTCGGTCTCTGTGAGTTTGTATGTGCATCCATCTTCTTGATTTAGAAGGCCTTATTTCCTCCATTTCTTGAGTGAATTATAGTCAGAACTTGCATTTTTGTGGCTTCAGCCCTCCTGTCACACTTGACCGAACAGTGAGGAATAGTGACAACAGCAATTGTTTTCACATTTGGTGAACAAGTGTGAAGTGCAACTTTCCCATTTCCAAAACACATCCTTCGAAGAGTAAATTGTACATCTGGAAGCTACATTCACTTTGTATCTTCGAGGAATCAGAATGATTTTACAGGAAATTGTGTCCTCAGACAAGATCATGTGTCTGTAACAGTCAAAGAATTAAACTTTAGGAGTACTATTTTCTTCAATCAATAATAAGTAATAGTAAAATTATAACAGTGTTTTCTCTCTTTATGTCTTCATAATTGAACCTTATTTCTTTTTTTAAGTCAATACTTAAAGTAGAAAGAAAGATGGAAAGAACATTTGATTCCTGGATCTGACATGGAAATAATCCTTCTCCAAATTTGCAAAAGAATGTCTATTGTTGTAATTAGGCCTTGGAAAGCTAATTCAGAGAATAAAATCAAACTTGACCTTTTGTTGAACCAAACTGAACTTTGGAGGTTCAGAGGAATTCAGTTCACTTCTCAGAGCCTTGAAATAATGTGCTGTTTTTAATTATAATGACTGTCATAAATAGTTCATTGTCATAACTCTATATTAACCAGGCGTGTATGTCAGCTCTGTGCAGTTCAGTGCAGTATTTCATGCTTCTTGCTTTTTAACCTCCTTCACTTCCCTCATGCTTAGTGCCATTAAGTGGTGCAGCATTAAACAAGACCTGGACCCGTGAATATAAATAGCAACTGTGAGATACAGTGGGTTAGAAACTTAATGGGGAAAATCTAATTTTAGGATAAAATAGTGTAGACAACCAAAGAGAGGTCAAGAATCCTCAAAAAAATTTTACATACTCCTTCCCCATGGGATGACTGAATTCGTAGAGGAATGCTCATCCTATGAGGGCTCTCTTTATATTATCCTGATTCTTTTTGTTTCTACATGTACTTTAAGAATTAATCCTAAAATCGTGTGCTAAATTCTTTTTTTTTAAGATTTATTTATTTTATTTATTGCATATGAGTGCGTTATCTGCAGAAGAGGGTATCAGATTACATTATAGATGGTTGTGAGCCACCATGTGGTTGCTGGGAATTGAACTCAGGACCTCTGGAAGAGCAGGTGGTGCTCTTAACCACTGAGCCACCTCTCCAGCCCCATATGCTAAATTCTTAAACTTTTAAATAGTACACACAGCATTTGCCCAATAACTGTATCTTCTCAGCCTCTCTAGTAGACTCTTTCACATAGTGCTTGGTCTCCAATCTTACTGAATTTACAGTTTTGTAACTTATTTCCTCTGTTTATAATGACTTTGATTATGAATTAAGTAGCTTTTCCTTCTTGGATGTCCATGGATAGATATTTTCCCCATTGAGAAATGAGGTGACTTAGACTTAGTGAAATTATTGATCACCAGCCCTATCCCAATACCTTAGGTCTACCTTAAAGTATAAAGCTCTGTATATAATCACCAACAGACATGCTAGCCATCTTTTTTTTTTTACTTTATTTCCTATTAATTCCAGTCACAATTACTCAGTTCAACATAGCAAGCTCTAAGATTTTTCATGATTTTCTTTCTCCTGATTTGAACGCCCAGTAATTGCACTATCAGTCCTTGTACTTTCTTCCCATTTCTCCCACCAGAGAAATATCCGAGAAAATTAATTTTATGTCATGAAAAGCTATCTTAAAAAGCATTACTTTCAGTTTCAGTTGAGGCATTATGTATGCTAAGCACTATTTACACTGATTTGATATTACCTCCCATTCATTTTTATTATGTGTGTGGGGGGGGTTTATGAATGTGAGTGCAGTGCCCACAAAGGCCAGAAGAATGCATCAGGCTGCCTAGATCTGGAATTAGGGAGGGTTGTCAGCCACACAATGTGGGTTCTGGAAGAATAGTATGTCTTTTAATGACTGAGGCATCTCTCTGACCCCAACAAGTCCTAATTGTAAGAGAAGTTTGCTCTTTTTTTTTTTTTTTTTTTTTTTTTTTTTGATAGAAAGAAATACAAGTAGATCCAGGCTTCAGAGCCAAGATGACCCCCAAAGACCTACATGGTAGCCCTGTTTAATAACAGGCTAGCTCCTATGGAGTTAGGTTCCAGGTGTCTACTTGCAGATTCGAACTCCAGGCCTGCCCCAGGGGACTTCAGTACCAGATGGCCCCCATCAACCCAGATGGCAGACTCACATTAATGTCAGTTCAGCCTTTATGAACTCAGGCTCCAGGCATATCTATGTGGATTCCAGTGTTTACATATAAACACAGAGAGTAGGCCCGCTTCTATCAGAACCCAAGGCTAGCTGCATAGCCTGGACCCAGTCTCCAGGCTTTCAGGATCTATGCAGCAAGCCTATCTGAAGTTAGGTCCTAATATCCTTTTACCTCCAAATCTTTAGCCAGGCATACTGGAAAAACGATTTCCCCAGTTATGCTAGTATGTAAAGGCTAGAAAACATGCCTATTGCATAAAGAGCAGACCAGATGAAGTGGGGTACAGGTCAGAAACAACAATAAAAAGCAGAAAAGAAGCCAAGAGGCTAGAAAGGCATATCATCAACAATTAAATAAAATGAGCCACCAGGGAGAAGAAGGAGAAATCTATGAATCAATTGACAAATAATTCAAAAATGATCTCCAAGACGTTCAACAGGCTGGGGAAGAACGCACAAAGAAAATTAATCAAAACTGAATAAACAACACCTGATGAAAGTGGTTTGGGAACGATCAAAGCAAAAACCAAACCAAAACAAAACAAAACAACAAACAACAAAAAACAATGAAACAACCAAATAGAAATTCTAGAACTGAAGACAACGATGAAGAGCTAAGTAGACAAGAGATTGTGTTCACTCCTTTTGCCTTTCTGAAATGAATTCTTCGACATAATCAACTTAAGAGAGAAACGCTTTATTCTAGCTCATGATTCCAGAGTGTTCTTCCATGGACAGAAGACTCCTTGGATGGGAATGAAAGTCATGACAGTAGAGAACACAGGAAGCAGAGAAAGGAAGAAGGTGCCAAGGCAAGATATATCCTTTAAATGCGTGGTTCTAAATCAGTTAATTACTCCACTCCTATCTGACCTTCTACAGCTCCACCACACCCTGATAGTCTATTCAAATTTTTTTTGTTTTGTTTGTTTGTTTGTTTGTTTGTTTGTTTTTGGTATTCAAATTTTGTATCCAGCGATGAAACCATTTATTAGGGCAAAAACCCTTACAATTTAATCATCACTGGAAACACTCTCTTGAACATACCAAGCACTCTGTGACTCTTCTAGCTATGTCTCAATCCAATAGAGTTGTTAATCAACATTTTCCACCACAGAGATCTTTGAATTTTTTCCAGTGACAGAAATAAAGTCATTTTAGGTTCCTAGTGAAAAACTCTTAAAAGCTTCTTCTTCTGACATTGGGATCAAGACAAGGATGCTCACTCTTCCCACCTTCCTTCAGAGCAGCACTGGAATCCTAGACAAGGATGCTCACTCTTCCCACCCCCTTGCAATGCAGTACTGGAATCCTTGGCAAGGATGCTCACTCTTCCCGCCTCCTTGCAATGCAGTACTGAAATCATAGACAAGGATGCTTACTCTTCCCACCTTCCTGCAGTGCAGTACTGGAATCCTAGACTAGGATGCTCACTCTTCCCACCTTCCTGCAGTGCAGTACTGGAATCCTAGACTAGGATGCTCACTCTTCCTGCCTCCCTGCAGTGCAGTACTGGAATCCTAGGCAAGGATGCTCACTCTTCCCACCCACTTGCAATGCAGTACTGGAATCCTAGACAAGGATGCTCACTCTTCCCGCCTCCTTGAAATGCAGTACTGGAATCCTAGACAAGGATGCTCACTCTTCCTGCCTCCCTGCAGTGCATTACTAACACTGGAATAACAAGCCTGCACCTCCACATCCAGCTACTTACATGAGTTTCAACTCCGGTCCCCATGTTTGGACAACAAGCATTTAACCTGCTAAGAAATCTCCCCAAGCCCTCTTTCTTTCCTTAAAAATGCTTTTATATTTATTTATTTTATGTGTACGAGTATTTTGCCCACATGTATGTAACTGCACTGCATGCATGCCTGATGTCTACAGAGTTCAGAAGATTAGGCATCTGATCTCTGGAACTGGGAGTAGGGAATTCACTCTCTTATCACCTGCTTTCAAGGCACCACTGAAGTTCAAGACTGAGAAACCAAGCGAGAAGAACAAATACCAACTATCCAAATTATAAAGGAGATGTGTACTCATCTCTGTTCCAATATAATATATATTGTATATGCAAAACCCTACAGACTTAACAAAAAGAAGCAATTAGAACTGGGAAGCAGAGAGACTTAGATGACCAAGTAAGTATACCTATAACAGGTACATTAAAATTAAATTAAGACATTAATTCTATGTATAATGAAATAAAAATAATAAAATACCTTAAATTCATGGATTAGAATAACTAATAGTGTTAAGATATCTACAGTCATCTAAATAAATTAAAATAATCTCCATTTTAAAATTTAATGTTATTTCAAAGAAATTCTAAAACTCATATGGAATTGTAAAAATATTGAATAGCAAAGCCATTGTGAGTGACAGTAGAGGCAGCCCCACTCCTTGGTGAAAATTAAACTATAAATCTCTGATAACAAAACAGTGTGGTACTGCCTTTTTTTTTTTTTTTTTTTTTTTTTTAAGGTCCCATAGAATAAAATAGCAAACCAGAAAGCTCAATCTACTAAAAGATGTCATGAACTCAGAACAGGGTTCACTGTGAGCAACTGAAACAGGGAAAGTGGGGGTGCCAATAAGATTACCAGATTTTGAACAGTACTCAGTATCCTGATTTAAATACATGGTTTTAAATTCACATACTGCTATACGAATATGTACTTGTATTAAGACAATATGATACACATGCATCTAACAAGGCAATACACGTACATCTAGTAGCAAATAGTCCGTGGGGCTATAACAATTCACCAGGTTATGGAGTTTATAATCATAAGGAGAGTGAAAAAAATTTTTATATGGAGAAAATTTCTGACTACAGTGAAAATAGCCAATAACAAACACATTGCAAACAGCATCTAAAGTCACTTGTACACTTTAAAAATTGCAAACAAATGCGAGGGGACCACTGACCAATGTGTGGTCTGTGAGAATCATTCTCACATTTGTTTTTGTCTTCCTTGCCCCAGTTTCAGAAGACAGGCAAAGTCATGATAGCAACATTCTAAAAACATCCTGGATGGGCCACAGGTTCTACACTGGATAGATACTCCAAATATCATGGCAAAAGTAACTCTACAGTTAATCCTCACAGCTGTAATACATGCAGTGTGAAAGTGTCCTTTAATGGCAGCACTGATAATGTCTGTTCTGACATTATTTGCAATGGAGGAGTCCACACACCAGTGTTAGCGCCAGAGAATATTTGATAGCAAATCTGCTCCCTGTTCTGCTTGCCTTCTTTTTAAACCTTGGATGGTGGACTGACTATATTGCAACACTAAACTCAAAACCTAACTCTTAGCAGTGAATGGAAACAGCAGTTTAATCCAAAGATTAAGGACAACATTTAAACTGCCTTTCTGAATCAACTCACGCATTTCTGTCGGGAAACAGAAAATTTAGAAATTGCAGGTTGGCTTGCTATTGCTGAGCCATAAACTTCAGAGCAGAGCCCGATGGGGTGTTGGGGTTTAATGAGAAGCCAGGTTTAGGGTGAGTCTGCAATGGCTGATCCTGCATGAAATGCTCTCATCTCTGTGTAAGGCTCACTGTGGAAAACCTTCAGAGAGCTAGAGGTGGTGTAGCAGAGGGTGGTGGGCTGGGACAGCTGTGGTCCTCAGGGCTGATCACACAGTCATCCAGTACGAGCGAGACAAGAAGAGGGTCAAACCACTCTTCCCTGGTCCCGGGAGAAACATCTGGGCAATGCATTTCAGGTAAATGCTAAGAAGGAGGTTTTGTTCTGTTTGACTTTATTTAAAACTCAAACGTTGGCCACTACTTTGCTCTGGCTTTGAAATTCGGGACAGAGAAACCTTAAGCTAAAAGCACACCTCAGGTTTTCACAGAGGCACAGAGCTGTCCCGGTGGCAAGTTCACAGAGAAAGGCAGTGGGTAGCCCACTGGGTAAAGTGGGAGACTAGGTGCAGCAGGGCTGGCTCCCAGCTGCCTGCCCTGTGTTCAACATTTGCAGATAGTGCTTATCTTTGTGTCTGGTAGAAAAGTCGTGCTTATAGCTACCACCTGGTTTAAAATCCTAGCCTTAATATTTATTTTTAAAGTTTCAAAAAAAGAAAAGAGCAAACAAACCACCAGATTTCATTTGGAATATAAAATCTACTTCTGGTTTTACGGCTTAGTTTTATCCACAGACTTCATTCTTGGTGAGTTCTAAGTTTGAAAAGCCAAGCTACTGTAGTCGCTCAGTAATGAATGGAACAAGACTTTATTACTTTTGAACTATGGCCTTTGAATGTGTAAATGTGTTTTCTTTAAATTTCATTACTTTAAATCTCTAAAAATCTCTCTCTCTCTCTCTCTCTCTCTCTCTCTCTCTCTCTCTCTCTCTCTCTCTCTCTCTCTCTCTCTCTCTCTTTCTCGGTGTGTGTGTGTGTGCATGTGTGTGTGTGTACATACATGTATTCTGTGTGTAGCGTGTGGTTCAGGCACACATGCCAGAGCACGCCTAGGGAAGTAAGAGGACAACTTTGTGGACCCATTCGCTCCTTCCACCTTTAAAATTAGGTCAAACTCAGATGGCCATGTTTTCCCCGGAGGCATCTTCACCTGCCAAGCTATCCCACTAGCCCATCTTTGCAACTTTTAAAAGGTTTACTTATTTATTTTACGTATATGTCTGAGCGAGTGTACACCACACATTCATGGGGCTGGAGTTCCATGTGGTTGTGAGTCCCCCGGCATGGGTTCTGGGAACCAAACTCTAGTGCTCTCCACAAGCAGAAAGTGCTTTTCACAGCTGAGCCTTGTCTCTAGCTCTTTTTTTCCATTTTATTACACTTTGAGAATGTAGTAAAAATAGCTTCAGTTAAAATAATGTTTGAAGACACCGGCTCTAACTGCCAACACTTTCATTTCTTATTAGAAGTAACATATTTCTCTTCGAAAACCACACAAAATAATGCTATAAAATGAAACCACACAACTTTCGGTGGCCTCCTCTGAAGCACTGAGTTTATCTTCTACCGTGAAACACATTCCTGGTGAGTTTGTGCCCACATAGACTACACCGGGATCCTAGGTATTGTCCCAACTGCTCATAAATTACATATTACACCAGAGTTGTGGATTAAAAAGAAGAAGAAAGAAAAGAAAACTTCAGCAAGTGGATAAAGAATGGGATTTTGTAGCCTGGCATCTAAACAACTACAAATTACTAAACATAGGAGAGCCAGTTGACAAATAGATAAAGCAAGAGAAGATAGGTGCTTTCACCAAAAAGACTCTCAAGTCCCAAAGGAGCTCTTCTGTCTTTAAGTGAACAACATAATGAAGGACAAGTGGGCTCCTTTTGAAGATTCACAAAGAGGTCAAATTTGTGAGAGAAACCAAAGCTAGAAAGGTTTAAAATAGCAACTTCTGCATAAAACTGTATGCCATATTTAATGTATAAAATGTTTTAGTTTTTAAATAGTGTAAATTTGCTAGAGATACACTGAGTATTTGGCAAGAGAAACTAAAGCAATTGAGTTTTAGGCTTGATCTTAAGCTGCTACCAGAAGGGGAAATGGGTGTTGTTATTGTTTTGGCTTTAGTAATAGGGAACACGTGAGGTTTTATTTTGCCAGCTCCTGCCCCCTGCAGTACTTACAGAGTTATGTATTTAGCCCCATTTAAACCAATCAGTCTGGACATGAGACTAGGTAGAACACTACCCTGTCTTTATGTTACCAACTTTTTAAACTCAAAAATGGTGTCAGATTTTCTTTTCCTCAAGATCTAACAGAAGTTTAGTTTACAAAACCCAAAAAGAATCCAATGAAAATAAGCTGAAAACAGATGAGCTGTCCTCATGTGTCCTTCATCCTCGCCTCAGGCTATTTTTTCCCTCCCGTGGTAAGTCTGTTGCTTTGGGGTTTCTAAAATGCCTTCCTTAGCTGCTATTTACACTCTGAATATCTTGTCATGTGGGAGCTTTAATTCTCCATTGACACAGCTCTGAATGACGTGTCTTTTGAGAGCCATCCAAGCAGAATGCTCTGGATTCACAAGGAGCTGACGCAGTCCCCTGTGTACACAATGGAAAGGAGAAATAGTCCTCACTGTAACCAGTGGCTCCATTGCTGCTCAAATGGTGGGTACAACCAGAGTACTGGGATTAGAGTACTTTACTGCATAGACGTCCAACAGCAGGAGAATCCGGACATTGTAAAAGGAAAAGAGACCATCAAGATGGCTGAGCAGGTAAAGGCGCTTACTACACAAGCCTGGAAACCAGAGTTCAATACTCGGCACCCCAGAAACACTGAAGGAAAGAACTAACTTAACAAGACTGCCATCTAACCTCCATATAGGCTCGGTGGCACGTGTTCTCATGCATATACACTACACACGTAGGCACACACATGCACTAATTTGAAAGGGCGGAGGTGAATCACCTTAGAGTCCAACTTTTCCTAGGAAGAAAGTCTACCTTTGGTCAGTAGAAGCATTTTTAGTTCTAAGAGTAAATATGAGATAAGAGGGTCTATCCAGGAAAGCAAATGTCACTTGGGATGCAGGAGTTCCCCGTGAGCTCACAAGGGCCAGTCGCTCTCATTCTAGAAAGTGGATGTGAAAGCCGAATTGGTGTCAAAGTTTTTTCATCCAATTTCCCTCAAAACAGCTGGGCTCAAACTGAGGGAGCTAATTACTATGGAAAGCTCTCTGCTCAAGGCTTAGGTAAGCAAGAGGCTAAGGGTTCTTTTGATGCGAAAAGGGATGAAGGTGTGGTCCTCCCTCCTCTCCCAGGCCAAGCCCAGCCTTAAGGAACTCTTGCATCTCTCTTGCCTTCTCTAGAAAGGATGGCAGTGACAGTCTACCCACAGTTGCTCTGACTTCCTTCACAGAGATGCAGAAATGCCACTATCCTTTTAATTTTAACTGAATTTTGAATTTGTTCACTAACATGAAAACTTAGTCATATTCTTATAAATGTAAAAATAATAATATGAATTCATGCATTTTTGCGCCTATAATACTTGAATGTTGAAAAAGCATCTCAAAACACCCACCTTCTCCAAACGGTCTCCGAATCAAAGCTTTTTCCAGATGGAAAAATGTCTCCCGGCTCTCTGGGTCTACCCCAAGGAGGCAGCGTGGATAGTTAAGTTGTTCTCCTGCTTGCTCTTATTCCTTGATGATTCTCAGTCTAGTCCTAGGCTCATCGTGAGTCCATTCCCTCAGATTCTTTTTCAGTTGAGCCCATCACTGCAGAAACTAGCCAGCCCCCTCACCCGCCAGCCCAGTATCTCTGCTTCCTCCTGGACCCATTTACCCCGCAGCATTGAGGATGACGCTCAGAAGAAATTACTCTTGGGCTCACCTTTCTTCGCTCTAGAAGACTCACTCTGCTCTTGGGGTGAATCTAGCAGGTCACAGAGCCTACAAAGCCCCACACAAACCTCCTCCTGCGTCCCCTCTCCTCTCCACTCTGCATTATATTTCTCGTTTTGTTTTGTTACAGTACTGATGGACATGTTGCTTTTGCAATGTGCCAAACTCCCTGCTTCCCGTTCAGCCCATTCATCCACAGGAATCACAGACATCCATGGGACCAAGCTGTCTGTACTCAGCAAGCAGGCTTTAATCTTCTTACTCTGAGCACAGTTTTCTCCAGTGCTGTTCTCTAGAGCAGTGGCTGGTACATAAGATTCTCATCCAAGCCAAGGACTTCTAGTCAGTCTTTCTTTTTCTCTGGCCTACCAGAAATGGTGAGTACTCTTATGCAGTTCCACCACGGGATTTAGAGGAATTTGATGGTTGTGTGTGTGATAGAAAAGCACACTGCATGCTTGGCTGGTTGTTACTTCTAGTTCTGTCACTTATTCAATGTGCAACTTTGAGGAAGTACTTAAACTCAGACTTAGTCTACAATGAAAACATCAACATGGTAGTGTACTGTGTATAAAGTACAGTGCCCGGAGCACACATCAAAGGGATATGGCTTTCAGGACTATTTGACTCAACAGACCACAGTTTTTAAAAGTACCATTGTGTATAGTAACATAAATTTTAAAATTGTTATTTGGAAAAAATAAAAATAATCCTTCCAATGCACTTAAACTATTTTTAAGCGATTTTATTTGATTACTCTTTGTGCTTGAACTCTGGGTTGAGCCAACTTGATCTCAAAATAATGACTTAAACTAGTGGAGGCCAAAACAGCTAAATTGTCCCCAGGCTATAATTGTGATAAATTTAAAATGTTTTCTGAGTGATACATTGACCCAAATTCACTCAAGTCGTTCTAATTATGCTGTTGTTTATTACTATGACAAATGTTTTGACGGCAGGATTGATACTAAAAACAAGCAGAGGTTTGTTAACTTGCAGTAAATTTAAAAAGTGTGTGGGTTGTGTTCTGGGCAGCTCTAATAATAGTAGGATCATTTTTAAGCCCTAAGACATGCATGGGTAGACAGTTATTTTTGTTGAAAATATATCTTTTAATTGGATGAAGATATTTTAGGGTTTTGTTTCTCACAATGAAGAGAGGCAGTGTTAGCTATGTAGAGGCAGAGGGAAGCCTTGCACACCTACTAGGTTCCATCAACCTTCAGCGAATGGCGAACAGCCTCCCAAGAGCAGGTAGCAGAGTACTGACACATGGAAAAGATGGAAGGGGTTTAAGGAGAGAAAGTGCAAAAGGTGCCTGCTGGCTGATGGTCTTTTGGGGCAGTTGCTACGTGCATACAAGGCAGGAACCTCTCAGATATTTGGTCCTGTAATTAATAACCAAAACAAACAAAAATGGGAGCTTAAAATAAAATATCTTGAGAAAGGGAATGTGTTGATAGCCATCTTGCTGTTCGCTGTCAAGAGGAGAGTGCCAGCTGAAGTTTGCAAAGGACCGGACGGCACCATTTTCAGAGCTTTCCTTAAACCAGCCAGTGCTCCCCAGAGTAGCCAAGCTAAAGCCAAGGGGACTGACACACCATGCTTCTGTCCTGACTTCCTTCCTGGATGCAGACTTGTCCCTTTAGTTCTAATTTCAGGAGCTGTGCTTCAACAATAACCTACCTGCTTTAAAGGTAGCTACCATCTTCTGATTATCCTTCCCATGAGCTCTTGCTTTCAATTTGTCTTTCTTAAGCATGAGGCAGGGGTTTCCAACACCCCTGGATACCATGGCCACTTGAAGGAAGCCTCAAACATGCATATCCTTGGACCCTCCCCAGACCTCCTGATCCGGTTAAAGACCATCTCCAAAACTACTGGGATTTTATGTTTGGTATTTTTTCAATAAAGATGTCTAAAACTTGAAACCCCAAGAGAACAGAATATAGTAGATATGTGTCTATTCCTTTTTTTAAAGCCCTAGCGATGCTAAATAGTATGGACATTTAAAATTGGAGCAGTAATATCTGCTAAGTAGAATGGATTAACTAATTAATTATTAAGAGAAGACAAAATTCAGAGACAACACTGACCATGGCAGTTCCCTGACTCCCACACCCCACATCTAACCTTTCTAGACAAGAGTATTAAGGACACAAAGAAGTAACTGGGAACAACTTCTTTGCAGGAATATTCCAGGGTACCAGTTGGCTAAAGAGGAGGAAGCCATACTTTCTTTGGACTAAATACCACAAAGGGTGCAGCAATTTGCATAGTCCTGCAGAAGGGGAGAACACTACTTGCAAGGGAAAGTCATTGCATTCCAAACTCAGAGAGTTCTTATTTTAATGTGGAGAAATTAGTCAACCACTTACCAGCCCTTTTCATTAACTCCTGCATCCTAGAAGCCCTCTCTATAGCTGGCTTTTTAAAAAATAACTTAAACTAAGAATTTCATCAGTTACCTTTAGTGCCAACATATGCACAACTTAAGTAGGTGGGACAGGGTTCCTTAATTGGAACAAGTTTCAGTTTGCACCTGGCTTATTCTTTAAAATGCTAGAACAAACCTAGCGACTAATCTTGCATCTGTGTAGTTCCCAATGGACAATTTTAAGAATGTGCATTAAAAGCAGAGCTACCATCTTAAAGTACAGAGATGGAAAAGCAATCAGTGCAGCTGAGCGCGGACACGGAACCAGTCCTCTTCCGTTGTCTTTCTCATCTCCCATTCCTCTCCTCTTCCGCCTCAGTTGCTCCCACTGGCTTTTGTGATGGTGGGAAAAATCCTCACCCTGCTCTCTGCCAGAAGGGGCCACCTACCCGACACAGCAGTGCCTTTTCTTGGGTGACAAATGCGAAGCATAAATTCCTTCCACACTGCTGAATTTTTAAAACTTACTGTCTGGGCAAGATCCAGGGTATTCATTAGCTCGCCTTCTACACTAAGGGACCACATGTAGCTTCCCCAAACCTCCCTACATCCTCTTGTCCTTCTGCCATATCAGCAGAGTGCCCCTGACTGAATGGATTAGGGAGACTTTCTCTGGGAGATACAGATGGTCCACATGTTGAACACTACATTGCAGGAAGCAAGGGACAAACAATTCCCATTGCTGTCTGTTTGGTATGGATGTCAGCTCTGTCTGTTTGATCCCCTTTGCTAAGTCAGAGAAAAAGCACATCTTGACCAGTCACTGTTAGCCCACTACATGCTTGAAGCTGGATTAATCAGCTCCAGCAAACATACTACTTTTTGCATGGCACAACTCTTATACCAAATATCTACCCACTTACCAGGACCTGTGACCATCGGTGCTTTCCCTGAGCATTATCAAAATCAATGACTATCTGTGGTGACCATTTCTTGGCTCTGCTTGGCTCAAAGACACCCTATGTCCTCAAGGGCATAGTTCTAGCAGCTTCTTCCCTTTAACTCCTACACCAATATCTCTTACTCTTCACCATTTGTAACATCAGCATAGGTAATAACACAGCTATACTCTTCTCGGTTGCAAAGAAATCTTTTAAACAAACTTTCTCTGCCAGCTCCTGAGACATTTCTCTTTTCCTGTTTGCACCGGAACTCTCTGCTTTGCTATGCTCAGTCTCCCTCCAGCAGCCCTCTCTCAAATGCTCTCCAAGCAGTCTTCTCCTGCCTCCACTCTGATAAACATCTCTGCAGTGACCAGTCTCTGGACCGGGTCCAACAACTGGGCTTCAACTGTCTTCTTAATTACTCTAATGAAGCAGCTGATGACATTGCCCTGCCTCCCACCTTTTAATATATTTTATCCATCAATTTGGTTTTGCTTTATCCCCATGCACAGACTCACAGTTTGGTGTTTTGTGTAAATTTGTTCCCATTTCTGTACTCTGTGGGCTTCCTTCTCTCTACGTATGTTTTCTCCACCTTGTTCATAAATGCAGCCTCATGGCTTCAATACTGCCTGTATGCCAATCTCCATCTATAGACCAGTACTCTCCTTTACATTCCAGACCTGTATATCACAGCCCTATGAACTAGATCTAAAAGAATGCTTGACATTCATCAAAAAGGCAACAACAAAAGACTGGTTCTGCTTCAAGATCTTTGGATCTCAGTTACAACTCTCCACACACATTAAATAAGTACTTTAAATTTTTTCACCTTGAAACAATATTGACAAATGGCACGATTTTAAAAGTTTTGTTTTAAGTATATGTATCTACAAAAGAAGAAAGCCAGAAAGAAAAAAAGATGAATATAGGTGCCACAGAGCAAATGACCCATTCACCTTTGAGAAGACAGAAATTATAGAGAAATAATTTTGTAACCACATAGTGGATAAAAATTAAGAAGTCAGACACCACTGTAAGATACCAAGACTAGTCATTGTTTCTGTACAATGCCTTATGAAAACATGAGATGCACAGCTTGTGGCTCAGCAGCCCCGCTAAGCACATCCGCCTGAGAAGCTGCTGCCCTTGTGCCCCAGGAAATAGAGGAAAATGGAACTGCTGCAAATAGCGGTTGGTGACAGAACAGGGATTTTGAACTGAAGAAGATTAATAATCTGAGAGATTTAAGATGAGACATTTTGACAAGTAATAGAAAATGTCCAGAAGAGGTGGGGTGTATTTTGTCAAGATAAGCAAAATGAAGGAATTGCAAGAGGAAGATGTTAGGAGCATCATTAATTATCGAGAAATGTGAAGATATTGTCTGTCGGAAAAAAATCTCTCAAAGGAGGATATGTACACTTCAGAAGAAAAAGTTTGTCCACGAAACAATGCCATGGAAGCTGCCTTTGTGAGTCATGGGAGGATGAAAAGGAACATCTGCTGGAGCATTCAAAAACAATATGTGACACGACAGGGAGAAAGCCTAAATTAAGCAAACGGAGGAAGGGATGTTTCCCATGTCACTCAGATGCAACTCCTTAGCCCATGTGTTTTTAAACTTCTGGCTATAAAGATGAGGATTTCATAATTTAATACAGAGAACAGTGCTGTCCATCTTTACCAGTTCCTTGATTAACAATCTCAGAGTCATCAGGAATAGTTTGATGGTCAGGCTGGCCTATGGCCTCTACATCACTTCTGACACCCGCATCACTTGCACATGGTAATGTGAAGAGGACGGTGTGACTTTATTGCTTTCTTTTAGTTGAATTTGGGGATGCCATAAAATAAAATAAAATTCATAATGAGAAGACGTATAAAAATTAATTTTTCTTCAATTTAAAAGTTTAAATTTCTTCAATTGTCCTTATTGTATATCATACTTGGAAAATCTCTAGCATGCTGGAAGGGAAGGACAGAAAGAAGAAAGGGAGATGAACTTCTACAAACACATTAAATTTTTTCACTGAGGTCACCACTTGGCAGAGCTCAGACCTTTGAAATGAAGTTAGAACAAAGCAGTTGCATCAATTACCAAAGGTTCATACTAAAAATGGAGACATTACATTGAGCAGTAGAGCAAGCAAGCACTACTCTGTAGAACACCTGACTCCCTCTTCACCCAAGCCTCTGTTGACACAACCATGATATGCTACCAAGGGCATACTCCTGCTTTCTTTACCACTTGCTATTCACAGTCTGAAATACTGTCTAATGAGCAAATACTGAGTGAAATATACACACTGGGCTTAAATGTAGATTAAGATATATTAACTATTTATAGCTTGTTGGGATGTTTTAAAGAATGTGCTTGACTTGCTTTTTTTTTTTAAGTTTGGAAAAATGTATTTTTGAACTGAGGTGACTAACAGACATGACACTTGTAGCCCCACTGTCAATGTTCCTGTAATCTGTCTTACTCTTCTGGAAGCATCTGTGGATCTTAGAGCAGCCATGTCATCATCACATTGTAGCAAATCTGTATGACAAAAGCGTGGACCCAAAAAATAGGCTAGTGGTTAAATATAGCTTTAGCTATAAAATGAATCATCTCTAATTGTCACAAGTGATATTATTTTAAAGAGTGAAATGTTCTCAAATCTATCTCAACAGTTGTGCCACTTGGTTACAAAAGAGGCCAACAATATGGATTAGAGAAAAGATGGTATCTTAAATAAATGGTACTGGTCAACTGCACACATACATGGAGAACGATGCAACTAGATCCTTATCTCTGACCCTACCCAAAACTAAATGTGGGGAGAGTTGAGGCGGGATGTCGGAGCGTATGGAGAGAGAACAGAAGCAGAGTATAAGGGCATCTCTGAGACAAGCTAGAGACCTATGTCAGGGTAGGCTTCTGGGAGGATCTGGGTGACCTTAGCTAAGACTTCTAGTAGTGGGGGTCATGGAGAATTAAGAGGCTACTTTCTAGCAAGAGAGAACTTTTAGTGGAAGGAGGAGAACACCAACCCAACCACAAAAACTTCAACCCCAAAATTAAACTGCCTACAAGACCTGCAGGGATAAAAATAAAGCAGAGATTAGGGGAATGTCCAACCAATACTTGGCCCAACCTGAGACCCACCCCATGGGAGAGATCCAACCCCTGACACTATTAACAACACTTTGCTATGCTTGCAGATGGGAGCCTAGCAAAGCTGTCCTCTGAGAGACTCCATGTAACAGTGGATCAAAACAGATGCTGAGACTCACAGGAAAACATTGGAGGAGCACAAGAAGCCTTGTAGATGAGTGAGAGGAAAAACAAAAGGAAATGGAGGGAACAGGAGTGTCACAAGAAGAGTGACAGAGCCAACAAACCTGGGCTCAGCTGAACTTTCAGAGACTGAAGCACCAACCAAAGACCATGCATGGATTGTACCTAGGCCCCTTACACATATGTACCTGATGGGCAGCTTGTTCTTCATGTGAGTCCCCTAGTAAGGGGAGCAGGTGCTGTCTCTGACATGGACTCTGTGGCTGCTTTTCGAACACTTATCCCTGGTGGAGCTGCTTTGCCAGGCCACTATGAAAGAGAATGTGCTCAGTCCTAATGCAACTTGATGTGCTGGGTGGGTTGGTTGGGGGAGGGCCCCATTTTTTCTGAGGGGGAGAGGAATGGTGGATGGGGGAAGAGTGAGAGAGGGTGGTACCAGGAGCTGAGGAGAGAGGGGCTACAATTGTGATGTAAAGTGAATAATAAGAATTTTTAAAATGTCTCAAGGAAGGCATGACACCCTGAATAAAGAATGAGGTAAAGAATGCACTTGAACTCATTAGCATAGGAAAAGACTTTCTGAACAGGACACTCATAGCCCAGGCATTAAAACTAGTTAATAAATGGGACCTCACAAAATGAAAAGCTTCAATACATCAAAGAATATTATCATCAAGTGAAAAAGCAGCCTATAGAATTAAAACTAAATATGTACAAGCTATACATCCAACAAAGGTGAAATCTAGGCTATAGAAAATTTTCAAAAAACAAACATTTAAAAAGTAATCCAGAGGCTTCCAAGATGGTGACAGCTAGTGTGTACCTTATCTGAGTGGCAGAAGATCAAAAACTGCAGATCAGGTGAATAACCAGGCAGCTGACTCCATTGCTGGTGGGAGTGCAAACTTTTACAACCACTTTGGAAATCAATCTGATGCTATCTCAGAAAATTGGGAATAGCTACCTCAAGACCCCTCTATACCACTCCTGGACATATACCCAAAAGATGCTCCACCAAACCACAAGGAATTTGCTCAACTATGTTCATAGCAGCTTTATTTGTAGCCAGAAACTAGAAACAACCCAGAAACAACCAAAGAATGGATTAAAAAAAATGTGGTACAATTACACAATGGAATACTATTCAGCTATTAAAAACAAAGAAATCATGAAATTTGAAGGCAAATGGATGGAACTAGAGACGATCATCCCGAGTGAAGTAAACCCAAACCCATAAAGACACACATTGTACCTACTCACTTATAAGCAGATATTAGTCATTTAGTACAGGACAATCATATGATGATTCACAGACTCAAAGATCCTAAGTAACAAGGAGGGCTCAAGGGGATGCTTGAATCTCACTCAGATGGGGAAATAGAATAGACAGCAGGAGTGGATGAAGGGAGAAAACAGGGTAGAAGAAGGAGTGGGGGAGAAAATGACAATGGAGATCTGATGGAGGGTGAGCACAAGGCCAGAGGGCTTGGAGAGAGACCAGAAACTGAGGACAAGGGCATCTCTGAGACAAACTAGAGACATATGACAGGATAGGCTCCTGGAAAGATATAGGGGTGACTCTAGCTAAGACTCTTAATATTGGGGCTCATGGAGACTGAATTCTAGCCAGACAGGATTTCCAAGGAAGAAGAGGAACACAAAACCACCCATAAAACTTCAATTCAAAGCTTACCCTGCCTACAAGATCTTCAGGGATAAAGATAGAGCAGAGATTGAGGGAATGTCCAGTGAAACTATTAACAACACTGCTATGATTGCAGCCTGGAGTCTGGCATGGCTGTTCTCTGAGAAGCTCCATCCAGCAGTGGATGGAAACAGATACTGGGACTCACAGCCAAACATTAGGCAGAGCATGGGGAGCCTTGCAGAGGAGTTGGGGAAAAGATAGAAGAACCCAGAGGAGGCAAGAACTCCACCAGAAGACCAACAGAGTCAACTAACCTGGGCCCAGGGTGTTTTACAGGGACTGAAGCACCAACAAAGGATTGTGCATGCATTGAACCTAGCCCCCTACACATATGTAGCCAATGGGCAGCTTAGCCTTCAGGTGGGTTTCCTAGTAAGAGGAGCAGGGGCTGTCTCTGACAAGGACTCTGTAAAAGACAATGTTACTTGATATGCTGGGATGGGTTGGTGAGGGGTGTGCTCCTCTTCTCTAAGGAGAGGAAATAGAGGAAAGGGAGGGAAGGTAGGACCTGGAGGAGAAGGGGAAGGGACTAAGTTGGGATGTAAAGTGAATGAAGAAGAGGAGGAGGAAGAGAAAGAGGAGGAAGAAGAGAAGGAATAGAAGGGGGAGGAAGAGAAAGTAATCCAGTCAGAACATAGGGAATGGAATTAAATAGTAAGTCCTTCAGAGAAGAAGTATACATGGCTGAGAAATGGTATGAAATGTTGACTATCCTCATCTGTCTGGGAATTCAAGTTGGAACAACTTTAAAATTTGATCTTGTCCCAGATAGAAGGGCTAAGGAAAAAAACAACAGGATAACAAATGCTACCCTTATCTGCTTTGGGGAATGAAAATTTATACTTGAACATCTATGTGTAGGTTCCTCACAAAGATAGAGAATTATTGTATGTCACTCTTGGATATATACCCATAGTACCCTATATCTTACTTTAGAGACACCAGTTCATCCATGTTTTTCACTGCTCTATTTGTAATAGACAGTAAATTAAAACAACCTAAAATTTCCACCAATAGATTAAAGAATAATGAAAATGTCTCCATATGAATTTGAGAATTGATCTTTCAATATCTTCAAAATATTTTGTAGGTATTTTGATAGGGATTGCGTTGCATCTGTAAATTGCTTTTGGTAAGATGGCCATTTTTACTATGTTGATTCTCCCGATCCACGAACAAGGTAAATCCCTCCATCTTCTGATGTCATCTTCAATCTCTTTCTTCAGAGGTTTGAAGTTTTTTTCGAATAAGTCCTTCACTTGCTTGGTTAGAGTTACTCCTAGATATTTTATATTGTTTGTGGCTATCGTGAAGGGAGTAGTTTTCCTAATTTCTTCCTCTGCCTGTTTGTCATTTGTATACAGGAAAGCTACTGACTTTTTTGAGTTTATTTTGTATCTTGCCAATTTGCTGAAGGTGTTTATCAGCTGTAGGAGTTCTCTGGTGGAATTTTGGGGGTCACTTATATATATATCTCATCTGCAAATAGGAATAATTTGACTTCTTCCTTTCCCATTTGGATACCCTTGATCTCCTTTTGATGTCTTATTGCTCTGGCTAGAACTTCAAGAACTATATTGAAGAGAGATGGGGACAGAGGACAGCCTTGTCTGGTTCCCGATTTTAGAGGGATTTTCTTGAGTATCTCTCCTTTTAATTTAATGTTGGCTGTTGGTTTGCCGTATATAGCCATTATTATGTTTAGATAAGTGCCTTGTATTCCCGATCTCTCCAGAACTTTAAACATAAATGGGTGTTGGATTTTGTCAAATGCTTTTTCTGCATCTAAAGAGATGATCATGTGGTTTTTTTCTTTCAGTTTGTTTATATGATGGATTACATTGATGGGTTTCCATATGTGGTACATTTACACAATGGAATGTTATTCAGCTGTTAATGAAAACATAATTAAGCAGTTTGCAGGAATACACGTGGAGCTAGAAACAATCATTTCAAGAGAGGTAACCCAGACCCAGAAAGAAACTGAAACCAAGATGAGACTTGATAGCCTATGACCATATAGTGGGGGAGGAGGTCCCCCTCAGTCATAGACCTAGGGGAGGGGAAAAGGGTGAAAGCAGGGGGGGGTGTGGCGGGGGCAGGGAGGATACAAGTGATAGGATAACAACTGAGTTGTAATCTGAATAAAGTAATAATATTAGAATAAAAAATTAAAAAAAAAGAAAAAACTGAAACATGCTTTCTATCATCAGTAGATGCTGTCTTTGAGTCTTCAAAGGCATTAGCTCCATCTGGAGTACCCATGGTGGTCAGGAAATTAGTGAGAAACTTTGGGGATAGAGATTTCAAAGAAGAGGAGGTAGAACACAGTGGTATAAAGAGTTAAGAGGGAATGATGGGACAGGAAGCAATGCAGGAAGTGGAGGATGAAAGGACAGGGTAGAAGAGGAAATATTGGGAGAGATAACTAACACTGAAGTCCTTTCAAAACAAGGCATATGTGGGTCTGCAGAGATGGCCCAGCAGTTAAGAGTACCAACTGCTATCCCAAGGACATGGTTCAATTCCAAGGCCCTCCACAGTAGCTTACAACAGTCTGTAACACCAGCTCCAGGAATGCAGGAATGCTTGCTTGTGGCTTCCATGGGCGCCAGGCATCGTACACAGACATATCATACAGGCAAAACATGCGTACACATAAAAATAAAAAAATAAATGTTTAAGAAACATGTAGAAAACCATTATTGTAGAAAGTTCCTGGAATAAATATGCAAACACATATGAAATAGAATAGAAATGGATTTACTCCATAATGGGACAAAAATGCCTTTCTAGACACCGTAGGGTAACAAACACCCAGTGTCAGGAACAAGTAAGCTCTTTTGGAGCTGTTGACCAGTAAGGTAAAAAATTACAGGCTCTTGGCAGTGCTCTTGATTACCCTCCAGGGCTTGATGATAAGACCCTATTCCTGAAACGGCACATGATAGAACCATAGAACATGGAGAAATCAAGTGACTACCATCCAGAACGTTTCATTCTTACTGGCTAGCTTCCATGGTTCTGGAAAGGGGCAGGGAGAGGAAAAGCATCAACAATACAATCCAGCTGTGAACTCACAATCTACAAGAAGGCCTTCTCCACAAGTTCAAGCCCATGTTTAGCACTGTTGTCAGGGCCAAGACCCTGTGCCTAGACAAGTCATAGACCTGAGCCTTGGAGAGCCTACTACTAATACTCTGTTAAATGGGCACGATATTAAACCATCTCCAAATAAGTTATCCTTATACCCATAGATTTGTGCATCTCTCAACCTACATCAGAGAAGCATCTTTGTGAAGCAGATGGCGATTAACAAAGAGACCCACAACCAATCAAGTGCAAAGAACCTGAGACTGCCAGACTGAATCCCAGCGCGGACAGGTTGGGTGCATGAAGTCTCGATGTGAGCTAAGGTGCGATAGGTAATTGACAGAGCTTGGAGATGAAGAGTCAGCTTGCTTAGCGGGATAGTCTCCTGTAAGGCCACACATCCTAGAATATATGGGCAGCAGAGGTTGCATTCGATAGGATTAAAATGAAAAAGGACACAAAATTGAGAGGGTAGTGGGTGAGAGGATGGATTTATAAGAATTTGAGGGAGGGGTAAATACAAACAAAATAAATACATTGTCAAAATTCTCAAGAACTAGTAAAGATGACTTTAAGTAATAAAATGGATGGATTTGGTAATGTGTTAACTATATATCAATAAATTTAACATTTGTTTTTTAAAGTTAGTTGGCCAATTGAAATGATGGTTCAGCAGTTTGGAGGACTTTGCACTCTTAAAAAGGACCCAGGTTCACTTCCTAGCAAACTAAATTGTGAGTAGCTCACAACCTCCTGTAACCCCAGCTCCAGAGGACCTGGTACCCTCTCCTGGATTCTATAAACACCTTAATGCATTACACGCATGCACACACGCACACACACACACACACACAGAGAGAGAGAGAGAGACAGAGACAGAGACAGAGACAGAGACAGAAGAAACAAAGAAGTCGAAGTTATAGAAAGCAAACAGCAGATTGAATGGTTAACTATAACTGTAGTAATAATTACAGTGGTTAAAGGGTCTAAATACTCAAATTTAGGGTCAAGTATTGATAAATGTTTAAAATAGCAACCCCCAAATATATACTGCCTTAAAAAAAAAAAAACCTAATCAGACTTGAAACACCCAAGTATACTAAAAGTAAAATGAAGGACAACGTAGTGTGTTAACACTAATCCAAAGAGACCTGAGGTGTCTGTTAATATAAAAGAGAGATAACTTCACAGCAAAGAATATTGCCAGGAGTAAATGGTGCCATTTTATAAAGAGGTTAATTTGAGAAGAAATAACTGTTTTAAATGTTATCTACCTAACTGAAGACTTCTAAAGTACATAAAGAAAATATAATATGGAATGTATGGCAAAAAATTATACTAAAAATCCCAATGCCCCTTTCTTGATAATTGATAGTACAGAGAACATAAGGTTAGTTAAAGTGTAAAGCACCTGAGCAACTATACCTACCAGCTTGATGTAGTTGACATTTACAGAGCACTATATGCAAAAAAATTTTAAGTACAGACTGATTTCCAGAATACACAAAGTATTTACTGAGGAAGACTATATTCTGTTCCCAAACAAACATAATAAATGTACAAGGATGTCAATCAAGCAAATTTGCTATCTGATCACTGTAAAATAAAGTGAGAAATCAGCAATAAAAAGATATCTATAAATATCTAACTACTCACAGAATAGTACCTTTCTAAATTAACAACAAGTCAAAGAAGGAAGCAAAAGAAAAATAAAGTGGAATGAACTCAGGAGATCAAATTAATATTTGAATAGGAATTTGTGTCAGTAAACATACATGTTTTAAAAATATATATGTATATAATCAATGACCTAAGAAATAAGAAAATAATTAAGACAATTTTAATAATTATATGATAATTATTTATTAAATTACATATAATTATGCACAGTGTAATTAATTTAATTATATATTTCACATGTAAGTATACAATCATAATATAGCATAATTGTATTAATTTAATATATTTAAGTTAATTATATATACTTGGCAATTATAGATTCAAGGTAAAAAAATTAATAATATAGTAAGCGTAATGTTCTTTATAGAGAAAAATTAGTGAATTTTGAATATTGTTTCTTTAGGGTCAATAATGTTGATAAACTAGTGATGCCAGAAAACAGAAGTTACAAACAAACTGTCAGATTAGGAATGGAAATGTGATTCCTAGATCCCAGGTTATAACTTCTGAAATTACTAAATTTGTATTTCAAAACTCTCCCATGGGCTGCTGATATGACTCATGTATAAGAGCGCTTGCCATACAAGGACATAAGTGTGAATCTTCAGTGCCTATGTAAAAGCCAGACATGGCCACACATACCTGTGACACCAGCGCTGGTGTGAAGGGCTTGGAGAGAAGACTTGCTAAGGCTTGCTAAGCCAGCCTCCTAAACCAAAAGACAAGTGGCAGGTTTGTCTAGAGACCTGAGCTCAAGGGGATAAAAGCAGAGTGTGATAGAGCAGGATGCACAATGTTCTCCATTGGCATACTACATTCACACATTGGTACATACACCTGTGATGATTACACAGCACAGCACATACACACACACACACACACACAGAGAGAGAGAGAGAGAGAGAAAGAGAGAGAGAGAGAGAGACAGAGAGAGAGACAGAGAGAGAGACAGAGAAGAGAGAGAAGAGAGAGAAGAGAGAGAAGAGAGAGAAGAGAGAAGAGAGAAAGAGACAGAGAGAGACAGAGACAGAGACATTAATTCTAATACTAACAATACTGATTCCATGCAGACTCCCCTAACCTTCAGACACCAGGTATAATTTCAATCACAGGGGAGAAAATTAACTGGGTAACTGAATTTGTCAGCTTCCTACTAATATAACAAAATACTCATGACAACTTATAAAGAGAAAGTCTTTGTTTTGGCTCATGGTCTGAAAGTTTCAGTCCAATATTGAAAGCTTCTTCTTTCTGTCCCTCCTGTAAGGGTGACACTCCATGACAGAAATACATAGTGGGCTCTACCACTTAGATTATCAACCAGGAATCAGTAAGAGGAAAACACCAGGATCCTACATCTCGAGGCATATTCTCAGTGCCTGAAGGATGCTGTGCAGGCATCCATCTTCTGAGGGCCCCATAATCTCCCACTGGGTGTCATCTTGGTTACCAAACCTTTAACAAACCAGCCTTTGGGAAACATTCAGCATCAAACGAAAGCATTCTACTCCTTTCCCCAAAGGTCCATGCCTTCCCACGATGCAAAGGTGCTAATTTCTTTTTCTCCAAGTGTCTTTAGTTCAGCATAGCTTAAAAGCCAAAGCCCAATGTGTGCTCTGAAAGTCAAGTCAAATTCAACTTGAGTCTCTAAAAATAAAAAGGGAAACTACATTTTCCCAAGGTGTAGTGAAAGGGCAGGTATAGAGCCAAACTCATGGACTGTCCAAAGAGGAAGAATCAGAAAACACTAAGACCAGCCCAAAGCAACATAAAAGCCCAGCAAAACAAGCAGTAAATCCTTCAGCACCGTCAGGGAATGCAGTCTCCCAAGGGCACCTGCAGGTTTTTTCTGACATCTTGATGGAAGCTCCTGTGACTCCCTAGATCATACATCTGCATAATTGCAAAACTACTATCATATATACGATATCAAACCCACCACTTCTGAAACTGTACGTCAATCTTTCTTGGACCGCAGCTTCAGCCTTTGAACACTTCACTGGATGAATGAACAAGAAAGTGTATTGAGGCAGTTCTACACACAGCATCAACTCCAAGATGAAACACAGATAACAGCAAGTCAGAACAACTAATTCTTACTCTCTGTGAAGGGAGATAGAAAATTCCAAGTGTAAATTTACCACATGTCATCCAGAAATTCATGAAAACGGTAGGAAGTTGTGATCAAGTAGAACTAAGGATGTAAAACTTACTCAGTACTTCAAACTCAAGCAATGTTTATTATGGATTGCATTTGTGATTCCACTTAGTTTTCTGACTTTATTTATCTTTCTAGTTCTTTGTGTGGTTTTAAATATAGATGCATACATAGCATTAATATAATTTTTAAATAGCAATAAGAGTGCTTTACAAAAGCCAATGTAATTTACCTGATCAATTTTTGAAAACCAAATAAACATTAAACTAAATAGAAGAAAAATCATTACAAAGTCCACAATTACTCATCAAAAATAAGTACCCAAACCAGAAACATGGAGTCTTCCTCAACTTGATAAAGAGGATCCACAAATACCTGTGGATAAAAGCACACTGAATGATGAAAGATTGAATTGTTTCCAATTTAAGAATATAATTCCTTTAATCATTTGTTCAGGATTCTAGTAGAGGTCTTTAGCAATTCAATATGGTAACAGACAAATCAAGATACTCAGCTTGCAAAGAACTTATGTCCATTGAACAAGTAATAATTGCTCAGGTATAAACTCTGAAAAATATTAATTTTTATGGGAATTAAAAAGATTTTTAACAAATTCCTGTATTAAAATATCAAGAAAAAATCCATATTTATACTTACATGAAATGAACAACTTGACTTTGAAGTCTATACATCTCATTTGTAAGGACAGCAAAATATGATCCCCCCAAAAAAAGGAAATTAAGATATTGATAATGCTTGTGTAATGGCATAGTAATTATTTCATGTTTAAAAAAAAAACTGTGTAAAATCTCTACAGGAAAACTACAAAACACTCAAAATTAAGTCAGAGAAGTTCAAAATGAGTGTGGGAATACAGTGCTCACAAACCACTTACCCCAATAAATAACATCATTAGCATGCAATTCCCAGAAGATACAACTAATTAAATCAATTAATTAAGCATATATTCATTATATGTCCATGGACTCCTTTCTGGCTTTAGAATTGTGGCATATCTATCTAAGGATGAGCTTAAACACCTGCCCCTCCTGCCTCTGCTCTCTAGGTACTTAGATTATGATATTCCTGTGCCATTTAGAGTGTGATATTCATATGCCATTGTGCCTAATTTATGTAGTCCTGGCCATCAAGTCCAGGGCTTTGTACAAGTATACTACCAACTGAGGTACACCAGCAACACCCAATTAAATTATTTTTCTCTCTTTTTGATGTTTATAAAGTTTAATTTATATCCTTATATTGTTTGATAATTTCATGTGTGCAATAATGTTTTTATCAAATCCAATTCCTACCCCTTTATCTCCAATTTCTCCCTTTCCTTCTCACCACTATTTCCTCCCAATATTTCACATATTTCATATTCTTTTACTTTATCCCACTGAGTCCACCCAGTGCTTCCAGTACATGCACAAGCATTGGGCCATTTACTAGGTCATAAGTAACATCTCAGGGACCACATTCTTTTTTAATATTTTATTAATTTATTAATATTACATCTCAACTGCTATCCCATCCTTTGTATCCTCCCATTCCTCCCTCCCTCCCGCTTTCCCCCTACTCCCCTCCCCTATGTCTGTGACTGAGGGGGAACCTCCTCCCCCTGCATATGCTTCTTAAAGAACCCGACTCTAACTCCCAGAGGTCATCAAATTCCAATAACTCCTCAAACAGGACTGAGACTTCAAGATAACTTCTGCAATTATGCTAGGATTTTGTTTGGCTTGGTCTTGTGAGGCTCTTGTACTTGTGGTCACAGCTCCTGTGAGGTCATCTGTGCAACTTCCTTGTTATGTCCAGAAAACAATATTTTGTCATATTCATCTACTGCCTTTGACTTTGAGTTTTTCCACCTCTATTCCTCAATAGATCCTGAGCCTTGGAAAGAGGGATTGTTGTAGTTACATATTTATAGCTGTGGTAAAGACCATGACCAATGTTAACATCTAGAGGAAAAGGTTTATTTTAACTTACAACACCCAGTTCACACTTCAATCCTGAGGGAAGTCAGGACAAGAGCTCAAATCAGGAACCTGAAGGCAGGAATGGAAGCGAAGCCGAGGCCATGGACAAACACTGCTTACTGGGGATGTAAACTGGACTCTATACGCATTGTTGGCGAGATTACAAAGTCACAGTGTACTCTTTGGAAAATAATTTTCTAGTTCTGATAAAAGCAGCGTGTATTTACCATTTGCTCCAACAATCATACTCCTGAGTAATAGTCCAGGGCAATGAAAACGCACACAACATGCACAGTAATGCTCATACAGAGTTATCCACGGTCACCAACAACTGAAAACATCCAAAATTTCATCCAAGGGTGAATAAATAAGCAAATTATGACCACTAAGAGATAAGTGCTACTTAGCACAAAGAAAGACCAGGTTACTGTGACTCATAACAGGGCTAAATACAAAGGGACCACCTGAGGAAAGAAGGTTCACCAGGAGGACTCAAAGGATCAACTCATGTCATATGATTTTTGCATGAGAATGCTATAGAAAGGGCAAATGAAAAGAGACAACAAAATGAGCTTCCAGAGAGCCAGGTTGTGGGAGAGGGCATGTATTAGGGAACACTGGATGTTCCTCAGATGTAATAGCTTTTCTACATCTTGATTTTGCTGATGATAAAAAGAGTAAAAGGAAAGAAGGCACATGTCACATTTTGATAAAATGAAAGTCAACAAAAAAGGCAACTTCATTCATTTTTATACAAAGCCATTTAAAATGTTTAATTAATGCACTCATTATTATAGTGGGGTGTGTGTGTGTGTGTGTGTGTGTGTGTATGTGTGTGTATCATGTAACTGTGAGTGTAGGCACAAATGTACAATGGAGACTAGAGAAAAACTTAGAGCAATAAGTTCTTTCCTTCCATAGGGTCCTGCTTGTTTTTTCTGCATTGGTGTGTACTCCAGGCTGGCTGGCCCATGAGCCTCTGGGTGGTTTGTCTGTCTCTGCCTTACATCTTATCATAGAAATGCTGAAATTACAAATGTGTACCACTACCTCTAGGTTTTCTGTAAGGTTCCAGGGATGGGAATAAGTGGGTAATCTTGAATGGCAAGTTTTTTTTTTTTTTAACTCACTGAGGCATCTTACCAACCATATTACAAAAATATAAGAAAGGCCTATCTAATGAAATATAAAATATATCATTGAAATAAAAATGTACAAAAGTACTAGATAAGATCAATACTATTTGCAGATTTACCATTTGTGAATTTTCCTACTAAAATGAGATTTGTTTGTAATCAAAAACTCAACATTGACAGCACTTTTCTGGTCATGTAGTATCATGTGCAGGGTGCCAAAAATTAACTTTCCAATGTTCACAAACCAACCAAGCTTGGAAAACTAACAGTTCTTTTCCCTGTGGTAGTTTGAATGGAAATGGCCTCCATAGGCTCATGTTTGAATACTGAATACCCAGTTAGTAGAGCAGTTTGGAAAGGATTAGGAGGTGTGGCCTTGTTGGAGGAGGTGTGTCACGAAAGGTGGGCTTTGAGGTTTCAAAATGCGCTCATTTTTTCTATTTCCTTTTTTTTTCTTCTTTGTGTTGTGATTTTGTTAATTTAAAATGACCCCTGTTCATAGTGCTGATGTACTGTGTATTATTCTTAATATTCGGAAAACAGAGAGGCTATGTTACAACCTACTTTAATTCAATTTAAATAACACCTCAACCGGCAAGTTAATTCTTGAATGAATATTTTTTAGGTGCACTCAAATGAAATCAATTGTTGTAAACTATCTTTAGCTTAAATGGCATGCATTTAATGTGTTGTAATGTTTTACTTTAATGTTGTTATATATAATTACCGAAACAATATAAATCTAATAAGCATTTAATGTAGGCTTCAATTGACTTTACTTGCCAAACAGAATTTAGCAATTTAGCAATAACTGAAATTAGTAAGGAAATTTGTAAATTTTAATTTTCATAGTCACAGTGTGAATCAGACATTACTCCAGCTTGAGTGATGGAGCATTCAGGAGAGATCTCCTTACACTCATGCCTTCACAGCTAATGAGGCCAGAGCTTGCAGAAACACTACAGACCTGGGTCCAGCCTCAGAGTACGCACTCTCAGCAACTACAGAACCATAAAGTTTATAGTTTCTACTTTCCTTTTTACCAAATGACTACTTTAAAATGTAGCTCAAATTTTCAAAGAGCAAGAATCTGATTCATTACAGTACTCACAGCCTTAACAACCAACAATTGTAGCTGGACAGAAGCGTGTATCAAGAAGATAAACTATTAGCTGTAAGTCTCTATAAACGTAAGGTGCATGCTTCTAAGATATGCTGACACAGACTATGTACTCCTGTTCCAAAGAAGGAGAATGAGAGCACAGCAGAGAAAAGTTGGACCAAAATGAGACTTGAAGCCAGAAGGGGAAAGGTCAACTCCATGTTACATATCTGGGGCTTGGCATCACTGGGCTCCAGCAACCTTGGAAGGCCCATTCTTCTAGCTCTGTGGCTTGTGACACAGGAAGTCTCTCTTTCTTGGGCCAGCTCCTTTATATGCCTATAGCTTCTTGGCCTTCTCATTATGCTCAAGTTACTATATTACAGCTTAGATCTCATTCTCACAGTTCCGTGTAATAACTCTTTGGTCTTCTTTGCAGGTAATATGACCCTCAGTGCCCTTTGGAAACCTTGGTGTAAAGCTCCTTGCCTCCTCCTCGTGCATTCTTCATGGCCGCAAGAAGTCAGCACCATGTACAGGATATTGCTGCATCCTGCTGCCTCTCTACAAGAGCTGTGCGCCTTGGCGGCTAAGCCTGGGAATGCACTTCCTCTCTAAGTGGTTGTTTTCCAGCAAAGATGCCTGATGTATCAGGTTAACGTCTCTCATGTCAAATGACTTTGCACTTTTTACAGCTGCAGTGGATAGAATTTTGACCCCAACTTGTCTCTCCTATTCTCCTGGGGCAAAGTGTGAGATATTGCCTTCACTGAAATAATCTCTTGAATATTTATGTCTGCACTTCCATTATCCACAACATTAAGCTAATTTATGTTCCTTTCTTTCCAAAATTGTGTATTTTTAAATATATTTTTTTACTTTGACTTCTCATTATAAACTTCACCAAATGGAATGATAAATAAATAAATAGATAAATAATAAATGCCATTCTCCCATGCGTCTCTCATTTAGAGTCCCAATAGGATGTCCTCCCCTCTGTCCCACTTTCCTGGTAAGTGAAGGCTTTCGTGGGACATGCCCCTTGGGCTAGGATACAGATATAAGTGAGTATATACCATTTGAGTCTTTCTGCTTCTGGGTTAACTCACTCATTATGATCATTTCTAGCTCAATCCATTTATCCACAAATTTCAGGAATTCCTTGTTTTTAATAGCTGAGTAATATTCCATAGTGTATATGTACCACAGTTTCTTTAAATGAGAGACGCATGGGAGAATAGCAAAATAAAAGGATCCAGAGGGTCCTAGAAACCTACAAGAAGAACATTATGATAGGCAGATTTGGGCCCAGGGGTCCCACTCAAACTAAGGCACCAGCCAAGGACAATACAGGCGGTAAACTTTAAACCCCTTCCCAGATCTAGCCAATGGGCAGAATATTCTCCACAGTTGAGTGGAGAGTGTGATATGACTTTCTCACGTACTATGGTGCCTCACATTTGACCATGTCCCCTGGAGGGGGAGACCTGGTGGCACTCAGAGGAAGGACAGCTGGTAGCCAAGAAGAGACTTGATACCCTATGAGCATATACAGGGGGAGGAAATCCCCCTCAGGAACAGTCATAGGGGAGGGGAATAATGGGAAAATGGGCGGGGGGAGAATGGGAGGATACAAGGGATGGGATAACCATTGAGATGTAACAAGAATAAATTAATTAAAAAAATAATTTAAAAAATGCCACAGCTTCCTGAATATCAGGCTCTCACGATTTCCTCCACCAATACCTCACTCTAATATTTTTAAATTCAGTCCCACTAAAAATTTTAAGACATTTATGAAAATTAAGTCATATTCTTTGCCAGAACATAGCATGAATGGCCCAGTTCCCATCAGAGTTCTTACCGCCTTCTGAACCCTCATGGCTTGGACCTCCAATGTCCACATTTCACTTAGCATTTGAATCTTCCCAACTCCCACCAGAATGTTCTAGTAAGCCCTCATTAACGTGTTCTGCAAGTTACCTAGACCACAGGCCCAAGCACTTACAAATTCCTACGACAAATCAATTTGGAGGTTATAAAAAACATGATTAGGCCATCACAGGCAGTACCTGGATTTTCAGTATCAATTTCTGCATTACTTACTTTTCTCATTTTTCTCACATACCTGGCATAAGGACAACTTAAGAAAGGGAAAGCACGTTTTGGCTCATAGCTAATGGGTGTAGTCCATGACGGCAGAGAGCATGGCAGTGAGTACAAGCTAGCCAGTTATATTGTGTCTGAAATCAGGAAGCAGAGAGAGAAATGAATAGTGGCACTCTAGTTATTATTTTACTCTATACACAAATATTTTTGAGAAAAAGCAAATCTAGAATTTCAGAACTAAAGCAGCTTATGAAAGTTCAGTTAATAATAAATTACCAGGAAATTGTTATTCTGCGCCTGCTTTCCGTGGCCATGTAGTTTCAAACTCACAAATTGCCTGCTTTCTATGGCCATGTAGTTTCAAACTCACAAATTGGTGGCATAGTAAGGGAAAAGAATCCCCTTAATTCCTTCCCCACATGCATCTACATATGAATTCCTGAATTCTCTTATATCAGATTAAGCCTTAACTTTGTCATGATTATCAAGTAGGAAAATATAAACATTGACCAATGAGTGTAAGTTTTAAATAATAACAAGAAGCTATAAATGAACTCACAGAGCTCATGAAAAAGCATTAAAGCCCTACAGGGAATTCTGGGTATAGCCCACTTTATTCCACTCCCTTCTCTCAAGTGCAGTACTGTCATGTCTCTAACCAGGCCTATCTGTGCATTGGTCCATGAAGAATCTTGGCCAATTGGGGGACGGGGGTTAACGTTATAGAAGAAGACATCAAGGAACAAAGGACAGTGAACATGCATCCTTATGCTTCTTTTGTAATCACAGAAGACATATAACAGCTGTGTCCCTAATGACAGAAAGATGGAGCCTAATGTGGCAGGGATATGAACTGCAGATGCGTAATTTCATTCAGACATTGGCTGCTTGCAGCCCATTTCTAAAAAAGCATGCTATTTACTATTTCCTTCATTGCCATTAATCACATTTCAAGATGTATTTCCACACCCATCTTGTCCTCCCAAATTGTTTTATCTTGAAGTCCAATTAACCATTTTGCAATCCACTTCAAAAGGAGAACTGTGATCAGATAAGGGGCTCCTTTTTTCCTGAAGAATACAAATTATAGTAATATATAAAACTGAAATCTAAAACAGAAGAGCAATTAAGTTGTTTGGATCCAAATGGCTAATACTACAATATTTAGAAGTGGATGTTTTATTAAAAGACAAAAAGGAGTCCACTAGAAGCAACTCACTTGGTGGTTATATTATTCACACATTTCATAGAATTTCTTATTTATTCTTCTTATGGACTATTGCCATCTGCACTGACACCATCCCATCTTCTATAATGATGTATGAAATGACATCACCTCAAGGACACTGACACTGTCATGACTTGCTTCTTTGGCTCTTACATAATGAGAACAGATACAGGGCATTTGTTTGACAGCCTAGACATTCTTGAAGTTAAGACCAATGAACAAATGTGATTTTTTTTTAACTTGCTGCACTTCTCCCTGGTATTTATAGCCACAGAGGTTAACTTGCAATAAATTAAAAGCATAATTCGGCTTTCAGAGGCATGAACCAAATATGAGCTGTTAATGCTACTCTTTCTGCTCAGCTCTTTAATAATTACTTTAATTTACTAGATTTGCTAGAAATTATTCCAAATCAAATCAGTTGAAATATCAGACTTTCTTATTTTAATAATTTTATCAAGATAAAATTCAAACAATACACATTTTATCCATTAAAAGTGTACAGTTCAACTGTGAGTTGGGGCATCTGTGACAAACTGGAGACCTAAGTCAGACTAGGCCTCTGGGAGAATATGAGGGGGATTCTAGGTGAGACTCCAAGCATCAGGGGCCATGGAGAATGAAGAGAACTCCCATTGGAGGGAAGAGAACACCCATCCACCCACCCATAAAATCCAAAGCTTACCCTGCCTACAAGACATGCAGGGATAAAGATAGAACAGATAGAGCAGAGAATGAGGAAATGTCCAACCAAAGCCTGACCTAATTCAACACACAACCCATGGAGGAGAGAGCCAACCCAACACTAGTAATGATTTTCGGCTACGCTGAGCATATCAGAGTTGTCCTCTGAGAGATTTCACCCAGCAGCAGTTTGATACAGATGCTTAGACTTACAGTCAAACATTGAGTGATGCAGAGGGAGTCTAGTGAAAAAGTAGGGGAAAGGATAAAAGGGCCCAGAGGTGACAAGGGATCCATAAGAAAACCAACAAAGCCAACTAACCAGGGCCCAAAGGGGCTTGTAGATCTAAGGCAATAACCAAGGACTACTCATGGACTGGACCTTGGTCCTCTACATAGATGTATCTAATGGACAGTTAGACTTCATGTGGATCCACTTGTAAAGGAAGTGGGGACTGTCTCTGACATAGACTCTATTCCTGCTTTTTGATCACTCTCCATGAAGGGTCTAATTTGCCAGGCCACAGAGGAAGAGGGAATGAACTTAGTTCTGGTGTGACTTGATGAGCTGGGTGTGTTGGTAAGGGAGGGGACTCCTCTTTTCTGAGGAACAGGGGAGGGGAGATGGAGGCTGGGGCTGGGAATAGAGAGGGAGGGGGCTATGACAGGGATGTAAAGTGAATAAATATACAAACAAATACTTTTTTAAAGTGGACAATTCAGGGCTGGAGAGGTAAGTTGGTTGATAGAATGCTTATTTGCCATGCCTGAAGCCCTAGACTGGATCCCTAGCACCACATATAACAAGTATCATAGCTCACACCTGTATCCCAGCCTTGAAAGATGGAGATTGGAATATTAGAAGTTCCATGTGATCCTCGCCTCTAGAATGAGTTTGAGGTCAATATTTTGAGTGTGTGCACCATTGTGTAACCATAGCATAGTCTACTTGTAGGACATTTTTTAAAATCATCTCCAATGAAACTTTAGGCCCATCACTCCTGCCTTTAGGCAAATACTATCTGGTTCCAAATGTCACCTATTCTGAGCACTTTATATAGTGGACTCATATACATTTAATCATTAGATAGCATCATTATTTACTTAGTATAATAGGTGAGAGAAGCATGGGAGAATGGGGAAATAGAAGGATCCAGAGGGTCCTAGAAACCTACAAGAACATTATGATGGGTGAATCTGGGACCAGGGGTCCTGCTCAAACTATGGCACCAGCCAAGGACAATATGTGCAGTAAACTTCAAACCCCTACCCAGATCTAGGCAATGGTCAGGACATTCTCCACAGCTGAGTGGAGAGTGGGGTCTGACTTTCACACGAACTCTGGTGCCCCATATTTGACCACATCCCCTGGATGGGGAGGCCTGGTGGCCCTCAGAGGAAGGATAGCAGGCTACCAAGAAGAGACTTGATACCCTATGGGCATATACAGGGGGAAGAGGTCCCCCTTAGTCACAGTCATAGGGGAGGGGAGTAAGAGAAAAATGGGAGGAAGGGAGAAATGGAAGGATACAAGGGATGGGCTAACAATTTAGATGTAATATGAATAAATTAATAAAATATATTTTAAAATAGTTTTTAAAAATGACTGTAGCAGCAGTCATTTCACTTTTTAATGATGAAATAAAATTCAGCTTAATAGATACATGTTATTAACCTATGTATAAATTGTTGAGCATTTAAATTGTCCCCCACATTGGGGTAACTATCAGTAACAGTGTTAAATGTATCACTCACAAGATTTTACATAAATGGGGGTGTGTCAGTTATTTTAGTTATATACCAAAACTGAAAATATATAGTTTTTTGGAAAATGTAAGTCTAGCATTTTGGGGTACTACCAAGTTCCAGAAACAATTTTATACTCCCATCAATTGCACATACATGTTTGTGTCTCTCCATATTATCTGCAGCACTTCACATTGTCTACATATTTAATTATAATGGTATACAATAGCTTCTCCTTGTGTTTTTTGTCTTGAATTCTTTAAAAGCTAAGGATATTGAATACCTTTTGAGTGGCTTATTTGATATTTGTAATATATTCTAAACAGAAATGCCTATTCATATATGTCAAGTATTTTTAAATTATACTATTTACCATCATAATCAGTTGTAAAACTTCTAAATAAATCCCAAATATGCATTCTAGTCCCTTATTAGATCAGAATTTACAAATGTTTTGCTCACTCTCCAGGTTTTCTTTTTTACTATCTGAATGGGATTTCATAGTGAATAATCTTTTAGTTTGATAAAAAGAAACATTTGATTTTTTTTTTCCCCTTTGGATCAGTAGTTGTGTTTGTAGTGGAGTATTCAGGTAATGGGCATAAACATATACTCTATGTTTATTTTCAGAAACATCACACACTGTTAACTGTAAAATAGCTCTATGAGCACCTTGAGTTATTTTTCTGTCCATGGCACAAGTCCACATTTACTGGTTTACATATGGATATTCAGTATTTCCAGAGCTATCTATTGAAAATATCATCCCTTCCCCATTCCATCACTCATTTTCCTTTGTTCAAAGATGATTGAGCATAACGATAAAGGTATATTTCTGTATTCAATCTTCTCTTTCCAGGTCTGTGTATTAGTCAGGGTTCTCTGGTGTGTGTGTGTGTGTGTGTGTGTGTGTGTGTGTGTGTGTGCGCGCGCGCGCACGCGTGTGTGATTTATTGAATGGCTTACAGATCATGTTCTAGCCAGTTTTAAAATGGCTGCCTCTCAAAGGACAATCCAAGAACCTGGTACTGTTCAGTCCACATCCTGAACATCTCAACTGGTTTTAAGTCTACAATTGAAATCTCAAAGAAATAGTTTTACTAATTGGGAAGGAACGCCTCATCAGGACAGATGAATGTGCCCAGGAGAGTGAAAGAAAGGAGGCAAAGCCCAAAGCCTCCCTTCTCCATGTCCCTTTACAGACTGACAGCAGAAGTTGTGATCCAGGCTTAGAGTGGGTCTTCCCTTCTGCATTAGTCTAGTCAAGAAAATCCTTCACAGGCATACCTCGCTACTTGGGTTTTAGTTGATTTCAGATGTGCTCATGTTAATAATAACCAAGAGCGGACATTAAAATCCTGATGCCTAATCTGGATCTGGCACCATTCTGACTGAGCTATTTTTGCCTTGTGAGAACATTTTGAAATTATGAAGTGTGAGGAATCCTACAACTCTGTTCTTATTTTAAGATTCGCTGGCATATTCGGAGACACTTCCATTTCCATATGGATTTTAGGAACAGGTTTTAAACTTAAATGAGAAAAGAAACAAATTGTGTTAGGGATTGTATTTAACTCTAAGACATATACAGAGTAACACACCTTACATCGTAAGTCTTCTAATCCACGAATACCGATTTGTGCATTCCATTCCATCAGCTACAGTCCCATCCCACATATGACACTTCCTTCATCAAATGTGTTCCTACATGTTTTATTCATCTTGATGATGTGAGAAATTCAAATGCTTTCTTATAATCATTCATTTTCAGGTTGTTCGCTCATAGTATGTAGAAATGCAATTGATTTTTACAAATAAAACGTATGCCATGAAATCTTGCATAACTTGCTTGTTAGATCTAAAGCTTTATAAAGTGGATTCCTTAGGATTTGTTATAGACTAGATCATGACATTGTACATAGAGATTTTTTTCCCCTTTTCAACTGAGTCCTTTGCTTCTTCTACTAGCCCAGCTCCCGGGTAGAGTGCCCATGCTGAATCAGCACAGAATAAATCTCATTTGACCACCAAGTATAGTTTTTCTTTTTTACATCACTGTATTTGGTTTACAAGCGTTTTATTAGGGATTTTTGAGTCAGTAGTTATAAAAGCTATAGGTGTGGATTTATCTTTCCTTCATATGCTATTTCAAAAATATTCTGTCTTCACAGGATGAGTCCACAATGCGCCTTCTTCTCTCATTTCTCAGACCGATTAAGAAAAGATTCATATTAATTCTTTAAACAGTTGAGTGAAATACTAGTGAAGCCATGTAAGACTGAGAAATGAAAGAGACTTCAACACACTCTTTAATTATGAAATATTAAAAATATTGTTTTCAGTAATGCTGTACTTTTAAAAAGGCTAAAGGGCACTAGTGAATAGAAAAAAATGATTTTTTAAAAAATGAAACAGGATAAATGTGCAACAAAAAAGTGGGAATGTGAGCCAACATAATAGGCTCTTTTCCCTAGTGTTCTCAATTCCATTTGATATGAAGTGCAAATTTCAGTGCTTTTCACTGTATACAGAGGAAATATACACCACAATATATAACCAAATTTAACTAAAATAAAATTTAAAAGACATAAAGGAAGAAGAGATTAAAATTGAGAAGCAAAAATAAATGTGAAGACAATTAGGAAAAAAAGTCACAATTAGGCTCAAACTGGCGGTCATGCCAACTAAGTCTGACACATCAATGAAAGACACAGCAGCAAGATGATTACTGTGGGAGAAAGGATCTTAGGGACAGGATGCATTTCAATGAAGCATCACTAAGCACAAACTGTCACAGGGCCTGCATCTCCTGCCCAAGCAAAGAGCAGCCTTAGTGATGCTGCCAGCACCAGGGCAGCCATGTGCAGAAGTCAAGTGGCCTCCTGAGTGACAGACACCAGTAAGGGGATGGAAAGATGGCAACAATGAGGGAGCATAGTTGAGACAGTTTGAGTTTTGTGCATAGTAATGGCAAATGGTCAACTAGTGGGCGGAAAAAATTATAGTGAGATAACACTGATTATTTTATCAGTATTAGTGTTTGGCCTTCTTTCTTCAAAGTTTTGCCGAAAGGGAAGAAAAAGAAAATAAAGAATGCCAACAATAGACCCAGAATGTTTATTTTCTAAAATGTTGCTAAAATGAGGCTGGAGAGATGGCTAAGAACATTTGTCATTCTTGCAGAGGACCTGAGTTCAGTACCCAACAACCACAAGGTGACTCATCCTCAACTATAACTTCAGTTTCAGTGGATCTGATGCCCTCTTCTGGCCTCTATAGGCATTGCATGCATGTAGGCACAGACACACTCATACACATAAAATAACGAAATCTTTTTTTATAAAGTTGAAAGAGATAAAGTTTGTTGTCCATAGACGCAAGTTATAAACCAGCATTATCTTGAAAAAACCAGAAGAGAGTATTTTAAACATTCCTTCCTTCATGATAAAATTTTGTCTCCCGTGAGTTTTATTTTAGTGAAAACATAAAAGCAATAAACAAATAAGAAAAGCATAGTTAATGGTTAACTTCAGGGAAGAAAATAAAGGCATAGTGAGACAATAACAAAAAGATGTTGATGTAAAAATGAAGCTGGCTGTTCATCACTGATAAGGAACCACACAAAGAAACACTGAGCTGCTTAATATTCTGCTTCTTACTTCCCTATCAATTCTACTGACTTTCATATGACAAAGAATAAGCAAACTTTGATAGAATGAATGTAAATCCATGTTGTGTAAGATGCTAAATAAATCTGCATTTTGATTTCCTCCATTTAAGTCTCTGAAGTGCATTTTATATGGGATGGACTGTGTTACAAATCAGATAAAATGTCATCAGCGTAGACCAGTGATGAGTCAAATATAACAAGAAGAAATATGATAACAATAAATGTAAAAACCCTCACTTGTAGCCCCCAAAATGTAACCACACAAGTACAAGATAGGGAAGGCACACTTCTTTTTTTTTTTTATTTCCTGTTATCAATAGACATGGTCACTATAAAAATGTGAGTAATGAAAGGCTAAAAGCAAGGATAGAAATAGTAACTGCTATCTTAGAGGGCAGGATGAGATGATGTTGACCATGCTAGGGAGCCAAGCCCTTGTCAGTGGTGAAATAGAAAATGCTTTGGTAGGATATTGGGTTTGCTTTCTAAAATCCATCAATCTGAATTAAGGAAACACAAGAATCAGAACCCTCTGGGAAAATCAATAATCAGCTTTAAGGAAGACTACACCTAGGTGTCTCATGGAATACGTGAATTCATGCAAACATGGGAACAGCCTCCCTGTTAAATGAATGCCTGCCTTATGGAACACACCTCGGCCTCTCTGCCTAAAATGTAGGATGACATCATGTAGCTCAGCGTCACCATATGGAATCTCAAGTGGCTTGATTGATAGGGAGTTAACAGTGGGATGCAGGTACGAACAGAGTGATGATGGGAATATAATAATAATAATGGGATATGTTAGCATGACTTAGGAGAAGCATGTGGTGAATAACTGGAGTGCAGTGTTTATAATTTACTTGTGTGCACTAGTTCAAAGCAAAACGTAAAATACATAACACTAATCCTAATAGTAGCTGTGCTCAGGTCACCATGGTAGTTGTGTACAAATAATTGAAATATTATCACAAATAAGGATGTGTCAATCTCTTCTATGGAATATCGAGGAGAAGACATACTGCTAATAGATAAACTAAAAGAAACACTGAGACAGCGTCTCAGTTTGTAGTCCTGACTAGCCCAGAACTCACTGTGTAGGCCAGGCTACACAGAGTTCTACCTGCCTCTGTCTCCTGAATGCTGGGAGATCTTTCCATATTCTGATATCTTCTTAAATTTCTTTCTTCAAAGTTCTGAAGTTCTTTTCATACAGGTCTTTCACTTGCTTGGTAGAAGTTACACCAAGATGTTTTATGTTATTTGTAGCTATTGTAAAGAATGCTGTTTCCCTAATTTCTTTCTCAGCCCATTCCTCATCTATATATAGGAGGGCTACTGATTTTTTAAAAGTTAATTTTGTACCCAGCCATGTCACTGAAGATGTTTATCAACTGTAGGAGTTCCATTGTAGAAATTTTGGGATCACTTATGAATACTATCATATATCTGTGACCAGCAATACTTCAGAAGCTTTTGTTTAATGAGGCCTAATTTATTAATTGTTGATCTTAGTGCTTCTATCAGTGCTCTGTTCAGGAAGTTGTCTCCTGGGTTTTGTCACCATGCTTGATCATCAAATAATGTGTTTTCAAGACCTTATTTTTATTTTATTGGCATGTATATGTGCCTGTGTAAAAATATGCACATGTATGTGTAGTTGCTGATAGAGGTGAGAGAGGGAGTTGGAGTGTTTAGAACTGGAGTTACAGGTATTTGCGAGCCACTCAATATGGGCAGTGGGGTCTGAAATCTTGTGTTAATGATTGATTGAGTAGTAATTGTTCTTAACTGCAGAGCCATCCCTCCAGCCCCCCAATAATATATATCTAGAATAAGTAAAATGATTGCCTTTCTCTCAAAACAAGAATTAGACAGATCAAAATAAAGTGGAAGCACAGATTATAAAAAGCTCAAATAATGAATATAATATTGGATAGGATGAATAAGATCATTGTGACGCAAAGATTTCATTTTAGTCATTGAGTGTAAAAGCAAACAAGCTGAATGTTTTATTTCATACCTTCAATTCAGCACTTGGAGTAATATAGGATGGGAGTCTATATTAAAAATTAAGGTTGATTTGCATTTCCCTGATGCCTAAGGAGGTTGAACATTTCAGAGTTTCTCAACCACTTAAGATTCTTTTGTAGAGAATTCTCTGTTTAGATCTGTATCGCAGTTTTAATTGGGTTATGTGCTTTGTTTATGTCTAGTTTCCTGAGTTCTTTATAAATTTTGGTTATCAGCCCTCTATCAGATGTAGAGATCTTTTCCCATTCGATAGGCTGTTGTTTTCTCCTTTTGATGGTGTCCTTTGCCTTACAGAAGCTTTTGTTTAATGAGGTCTAATTTATTAATTGTTGATCTTAGTGCTTCTGCTACCAGTGTTCTGTTCAGGAAGTTGTCTCCTGTGCCAATGTGTTCAAGGCTATTCCCCATTTTCTTTTCTATCAGGTTTAGTGTATCTGATTTTATGTTGAGGTCTTTGATCCACTTGGACTTCGGTTTGTGCAGGGTGATAGATATGGATCTATGTGCATTCTTCTACGTGCTGATATCCAGTTAGGATAGCATCCTTTGTTGAAGATGCTTTCTTCTTTCCATTGTATAATATTGGCTTCTTTGTCAAAAATCAAGTATCCATAAGTGTGTAGATTTACTTCTAGGTCTTCAAATCCATTGATCGACCTGTCAGTTTTTATGCCAATACCATGTGGTTTTTATTATTATTGCTCTATGGTATGGCTTGAAATTAGAGACGGTGATACCTCTAGAAGTTCTTTTATTATACAGGATTGTTTTAGATATCCTGAGGTGTTTTCCACATGAAGTTGAAAATTGTCCTTTCAAGGCCTGTAAAGAATTGTGTTAGAATTTTGATGGCAGTTGTGTTGAATCTGTAGATTGCTTTTAGTAGGACAGCCATCTGTACTATATTATATCTTCTGAGACATGAGAATGGGAGATCTTTCTGTATTCTGATATCTTCTTAAATTTCTTTCTTCAAAGTTCTGAAGTGGTCTTTCATTTGCTTGGTAGAAGTTATACCAAGATATTTTATATTATTTGTAGCTGTTGTAAAGAATGCTGTTTCCCTAATTTCTTTCTCAGCCCATGTACCCAGCCATGTCACTGAAGGTGTTTATCATCTGTAAGAGTTCCATCGTAGAAATTTTGGGATCATTTATATATACTATCATATATCTGTGACTAGCAATACTTCAAATTTTTCCCTTCCAATTTTATCTCCTTGATCTCCTTTAGCTATCTTAGTGCTCTAGCTAGAACTTCAAGTACTATATTGAAGAGATATGGAGAGAATGGGCAGCCTTGTCTTGTTCCTGATTTTAGTGGAATTGATTCAAGTTTCTCTCCATTTAATTTATTGTTGACTATGGGCTTGCTATAGATTGACTTTATTATGTTTAGGTATGTACCTTGTATCCCTGATCTGCCCAAGACTTTTATCATGAAAGGGTGTTCGATTTTGTCAAAGGGTTCTTTTTTAGCATCTAATGAGATAATCATGTAGGGTTTTTTCTTTCAGTTTGTTTATATTGTGAATTGCATTAATAGATTTTCATTTGCTGAAACATCTCTGGAATGAAACCGACTTGATCATAGTAGATAATCTTTTTGATGTGATCTTGGATTTGGTTTGCAACTAGGACACTGAGATTCCATATTACACCCATCAGAATGTCTAAAGTCAGAAACTCAAGTGGCAGCTCATATTGGCGAGGATGTGAAACACTCCTACATTACTAGTGATAGTGCAAACTTATGCAGTCACTTTGAAAATCAATTTGGCAATTTCTCACAAAATTGGCAACAGATATGCCTCAATACCCAGCTATACCACTCCTGAGCATATACCCAAAGGATGCTTCACCATACCATAAGGATACTTTCTCAACTATCTTCGTAGCAGCTTTATTCATAATAGCCAGAAACTGGAAAAAAAACCTAGATGTCTCTCAATCAAAGAAAGGATAAAGAAAATGCAGTATATTTACACAATGGAGTACTATTCAGCTATTAAAAACAGTGATATCATAAAATTTGCAAGTAAAGGGACAGAACTAGAAAAGATCATCCTGAGTGAGGTAACCCAGGCCCAGAAAGACAAACATAGTATGTACTCATTTATATAAGTGGATATTAGCTATAAAGAAAAGGATAACCATACTATAACCCAGAAACCCAGAGATACTAAGTAACAAGGAGGACTGGAAGGGGTAAGTGTAACTATCACTAGAAAGGGAAACTGGAGCATATGTAAGTACGCTGGAGGAGACTGGATGGAAATGGGAACATGAGGGAGTAGATGGAGGACAGAGTGAGAGAGCACTGGGAGAAACAACTGGAATTGGGGGAGGGACATCTCTTAGATAAGCTAGAAACATAGGGCAATGGAAACTCCCAGGAATCTATGAAGGTGATCATAGCTCAGACTCCTAGCAGTGAGGGATATGAATCCTGAACAGGCCATCTCCGATAACGAGGCAAGATTTCCAATGGAGGGATTGGGACACCAACCCAGCCACAAAACCTTCAACCTACAATTTGTCCTGCCTACAAGATGTGCAGGAGTAAATTAGGCGGAACAAAAATTAGGGAATGACCAGGCCAGCTTGAGACTGGAGCCATGTAAGGAAGCCCACCCCTGACACTGTTAATGATATTCTATTATACTTATTATACTGGCCAATAAGAGCTTAGGATAACTGTCATCAGAGAGGCTTCACTAAGCAATTGATGGAAAAAGATACAGAGACCCACAGCCCAACATTAGGAGGAACTTGGGGAATTTTATGGAAGAAGGAGAGGAATGATTGTAGGAGCCAGAGGGGTCCAGGACACCACAAGAAAACGTACAAAACCAACTATCCTGTGACCATAGGGGCCCACAGAGACTGTACCACCACCCAGGGAGCATTCATGGGACTGGCCTAAGCCTTCTGCACATATATAACAGTTGTACAGCTTGTTCTTCACAGAGAACCCCTAAGCCGGGCATGGTGGCGCATGCCTTTAATCCCAGCACTTGGGAGGCAGAGGCAGGCGGATCTCTGTGAGTTCAAGGCCAACCTGGTCTACAAAGCGAGTCCAGGATGGTCAATATAACATAGAGAAACCCTGTCTCAGAAAACAAAAACAAACAAAGACATAGAACTCCTAACAGCAGGAGCAGGATCTGTCTCTGAATCTGTTGAGTGCCGTTGGGACCCTTTCTCCTCACAGAACTGCCTCATTCAGCCTCAATAGGAGATGTGCCTAGTCTTACTGCAACTTGATACGCGAAGGCAGATTGATATCCGTGGGAGGCCTCCTTTTTTTTTTTTTTTTTTTTTTTTTTTCTGAAGAGAAAGGAAGGAGGAGTGGCTGTAGGTGAACTGGAAGGAAAGGAAGAAGGGGAAAGTGTGGTCGGGTTGTAAAGTAAGTAAGTAAATTATTAATTAACTAAATTTTTAAAATTTTAATCATCAGAAAAAAAAGTGAAGCTTGAAAGATGAGATTATTTTCCCAAAAATAATTAACAAATCTTGCTGTTTATTGCTCTTGAACATCTTTGTCATTATTCAAGCCATTCTCCTTGAGGCATTTGTGGTTTTAGCTTTTCATTCACTTTAACTTCACCTGATGTTCAAATGTCTCAAATAATGAATTAGTCAGTAACAGTGGTCAAGTCTAATTGAGGCTCCCCAGCCATCCTTCTTCCATTTTGGGGTATCTTTCATTATCAAATGTCTTTCTCCAAAGCTATGTATCAAAGAAGGGGAGCCTTAACAAATGATTGGTGAGCTAGTCAGCAGTTAACAGTGCTCCACAGCCTAGAATTTCAATTTAGAGTAAAATACCCAAAAAGTTCTTTTTGCAGTCTCAGATGGAAATCATTCATTCCCATTGGGTCTCACTGATGAAGCTGTACTTTGTTTTTCTAGCCGTGGATACCTAGAGACACCAGTTTCAATTGCAGAAATGAACACCTAAAAGCCACAGATACAACATTGCTTTCCATAAAGGGATGCACACTCCAGAGAGAATGACAGAGTAATTGGCGAGAGTGGGAGGCGCTGCGCTGTGACAAGCCCTTCTGCCAAGGGCACTGCAGTGTGGTGCTTATCTTCCTGTGAAAACCCATCATCCACTTGTCAAATGAAATAAATTTAAGTTGATCTAAGCAGAGGAAGACTTAACCAGGTCATAAATATGATGGAGATGCCTAGAAGCAAAGGCAAACTATGTGTACAAGGGGCCAGAAGAAAGAGAAAGAAGTGTTCAACAAGCTCCAAATTCTTCATTAAGGGCAGAAGGGTGATAGTTGCAGCTGTAGAAGTGAAAAGATCACAAAGAGCCAGTGAGGCCATTCTAAACAATGTTTCTTATCTCTAACTAATAGCCTAGAAGCCTGGAATAAGGAAAGAAGTTTCAGATCACCAGCCAAGGATGCTTTTACAGTCTCACTGTTAAGGTCCATATCTCTAGGTCTTCGAATTTAAGTTCAGCTGTTTGTGTCACTGATAACAATAGTGCTGAGACGTGACTGGCAATCCATTAGCCAACAAATAAAGAGTTAGCCAGTAACAAATAAGGCCATATTGGACTCCAAATCAAAGTGTGTCCCTAGAAATAAAATGTAGTTTCTTTTGAGGAAATTGTACTAAAGAGAAGTGCTGTGATTTATCCCAGATAAGATGGTGTCTTAGCTAAGGTTTCTACTGTTATGAAAGACACCATGACTATAGCAACTCTTGTAAACAAAAACATTTCATCAGGGCTAGTTTACAGGTTCAGAGATTTAGTCCATTATCATCATGGTGGGAAGCGTGGCGGCATGTAGGTAGACATGGTATTGGAGAAAGAGCTGAGAGTTCTACATCTTGATCGGCAGACAGCAGGGAAAGAAAAGGACACTGGGCTTGGCTTCAGGTTCTAAAATTTCCAAGGCCCCAGGCCACACCCTATGACACACTTCCTCCAAAAAAGTCCACACCTCTAATAATGCTACCCCTCTGAGTCTATGGGAGCCATTTCCACACAACCTACCATAGATGCATCAATATCTGCCATTGTCTGCAAGTGATGGGGCCTATGAAGCATTCTCACCATTGTAGGTATAACCTCTGAGATGCATCTCAATCACAGGACATCTTTATCTTAACATAGTATATTATCTATACAGATAGTCATGAAAGAAACAGAAGGCCTGCCCATGCATGTAGAATCTGCTTCCTGTGTGATTCTTTGGGAATCTTCCTATTCATGTGCTCCTGTCATTTCCTGTTGATATTATTTTTATAAAACCGTGTTTGTTTCTCTTGGTTTCTCTCTTAACCTGGCTATTACACAAATAATTGGGACTCTTGTATTTGTTTATAAAGATTTACAACACAATCTTGAGCAGTTTAAGTCTGTTCTTAAACCTCTATGTTATCTTGACTCTATTTTTGCTGCCAAACATCCTCCAAGTTACTTGCTTTTTAGTTCTTTCTTTGCTCCAGCTGAATTTCTTCATCTTTCCTGCACCTCTGTCTATGACTGAATCGCCTTGCTGAACCCTCTACTTCCTTTTTTCACTCCTTCTCCCCTGGTTGGCAAGAAGTCCAGCCCTATTCTCTTTCCTGCTCAGCAACTGGCTGTAAGTTGCTTTACTGGCAAACAAAGGGACAATTGCAGAGCAGAGTTTACACAAAATTGAGAGATCCTCAGAACAAGGCTTGCAACCAGATAAGGAAGATACAGAAATCAGCATTTGAATTACATCTTAACCTTATGCCAACATCTTCCCACTCAAGCCTATATCAATAACCACAGTAGCCAGAAGCCTGTGTGTCTCTCTGTGTGCATTGTAAATGTTCAGTTAGTGTTAGATTGTTAGTCAGGCCTCAAAGAAATAAATAGGAGCAAGCTGACAGTCTAAGCCACAGAAGATCCACACTGCTCTGCTCTAAGAGTAATAACCAAAAGAAGAAGTGATGCAGCCATAGTATTCTCAGGATGAAAGCAAAGATGAGGTGAATGTCAAAAGCCAACGGGCCTTTCCTTCCTTACTCACCCCAATCCACACCATGGGGCAACATCAGAAACTGGACTTGCATTCCTATGGAAGGCAAAATGAGAGTTCAGGATGACATGTCTATGCAGTAGAAAATTAGATAATCTTATGGGGGGTGTCCAACACTTAATTTTTTCCTTTATTGACAATAGACTTTTTCTCACATAATATATGTGATTACAGTTTAACCTTCCTCTATATCTCCCAGTTCTTCCTCACCTCCTGTCCCACATGATCCACTCCCTGTATTTCTCTCATTAGAAAACAAACATGCTCCTAAGGGATAAAATATTAAAAAATAAAACATAATAAGAGAATATGACTCTTAAGCAGAAACATATTAAAAACTAAAAACAATATTAAATAGGTTCCTAATTTTGAAATTATTCTCTACTTGCATCTAAGCTTGCCCTTTTTTAGGCAGAATTCTGTCTGTGGATGAAATGAGAACATTTTGCTCAGTGCCTGCATTTGAAGCCATCTCTATAAGGAGGTTCATTGGTGCTCATCGTCTTCTTTGAGATTGGGGCTGGGTATTGCCAGGAGTTAGCCTGTCTTATTGTCAAAGAATCTTTAAAATAATAAAAACATCTTTAAATGTCATATTCTGTAGGTCTCTTGGGTTTTTGAAGACTTTATATAACTATTACCTTATCTATCTATAGAATCATATCTATCTGTTAAAACTAGGTTGTATATTCTTGTGATAAAAATAGACTAGTAATTGACATGGCCATGATTTGATCAACTAACAATTAAATTGCATTACTTAATTATCCTAAGCAGCCTGCAATAGCACTTTCAAAGTACTGGAAGTAAACCCGAATATAAACATAAAACTCAAGAAAATGTGTTGTTTGTGATTTATGGATAAGATGTCAATTGTTTTCCTAATCCAATTCTTTTATAGTTTTGGTCAGCTTTTACTAACTGAAATATAAGATATTATTTTTAGCTACATGTCCTTGGTAGAAATGTTTTTTAGTGGAAATAATACCTTTTTGCCTGAGAAATGCACAATGCCTAAAATATTAAAGATCTTAAAGTAGCAAAGTGGTAATGCCCCTCAGAGAGGGTTTGCTCGCACCCACAACACATCTCGGATCCGCACAGGTATCTGTTCTCTTGGAAATCCAAGCTGATTTTTATTTTATTTTTATTTTTTTAATTTTTTTTTCCAAGCTGATTTTTAGTCCCTTGACTTTCACCAACCTTTGCAACAAACTAAAAATTACTCAAGTAACGTTTCCAATAGCAACAACACTTATGATGTACAAAAGTCAGAACCCAGCTCTGATGAGTCAGATGCAACTCAACATTCAACTATTAGACAATATTACACAAAAAAAACAAAAAACAGGAATTTAGTAAGAAAATTTTCTTCATCAAAACATCGTTAGTGCAAATTAACTAACTCTCCACAAAGGAGGATAATCTCTTTAAAATATATTTTAATAAAGACATTTTAATAATTAAAATGAGATGTTTTGAAGCTAAAACACATTTTAAAAATATAAAAATGGATAGATCATAAATATAAGCTATCAAAGTGGTGTTTAAGGACACTGAATGCTTGAAGTAAGAAATTCCTGCCATATAGAACCAGCACAGTAAAACTGAATGTTTAAGAAATGAATTGATAATCATGAAAATTTGAAATACACATAAAAAAAGATGCTAATATTATCTTTAATTCCTTATATACAATGGTGAGGTGTTGCTTTTCTTTTTTATTAATTTTTTGTCTGTTTAATTTTTTCCTGCAGAAAAACATGAATTAAGAACTAAGAAGCTGAGTATGATGGCTTACAAGGAAAGAGTTTTGCCTGAAATTATAGGGTAGCCTAGGGTAAGGAAAAACCAAAACAAATACAAGCATGGGACAGACCATTTACACTCAGACTGTTCTTTACAATCAGCTAATAGTCAAGAAACACCACCCCAGGCTCTTTATTTTCTTGTAATCTAGACTCTTTCATCTCTGTTGGTAAGTCATATTTAAAAGTTTTATACTTTGATGCTGACTTCCCACCATGTTTCTTGAATTCAAGGATTCATCAACTGTGTCACAGTCTCAGTTGCACATTCTACTGTTGTGGCCCAAGCTTAGTAATCACTCGGCTGCTGTCACTGAGAGGGCCCAAGTCATACTGCAGACAGAGCACGGCATCCTTTGAGGGATCATGGCGCTGAGGAAGAATGTTTGCCTGAACTGCATTGAATCTGTAAGGACTCTGAATTTCATATTTTCTGGAATATGGTCTCATCTGTAGCTGAATTCCTTTGTGGATTAAAAGAGTACATCTGGCAGGAATAAGAGAATCCCACTGAAAACTGGCAAGCCTACCCTTCCAGGGGTAAGTGATCAAAGTTCAGTGGCCAGACTCTATGTCCGAAGTAGTCCCTAATCCCCATATTGTGGGACCCACAAGGATACTGTGCCATCTGAGCATCTGAGCAGAGCGTATAGGTCTACATCATACATGGTCCTTGGTTGATCTATCAGTCTCTGTAATGTACTTATCCTGTATTATGTGGCTAATATCCACCTATGAGTGAGTATATACCATATCTTTCTGGGTCTGGGTTACCTCACTCAGGATGATTTTTTTCTAGTTCTATCCATTTGCCTGTAAATTTCAAGATTTCCTTGTTTGTTTTCATTTTATTTTGTTTTTTTGTTTGATAGCTGAATAGTATTGTTTCTTTATTCATTCTTAAGTTGAGAAACATCTAGGTTTTTTCCAGATTCTGTCTATTACAAACAAAGCTGCTATGAGCATAGTTGAGCCAGTGACCTGGTTGTATGGTGGGACATCTTTCGAGTATATTCACTGGAGTGGTATGCCTGGGTCTTGAAGTAGAATTATCCTCCATTTACCGAAGAAGCACCAGATTGATTTCCAAAGTGGCTGTACAATTTTGCACTCCCACAAGCAATTGAGGAGTGTTTCCCTTTCTCCACATCCTCACCAGCATGTATTGTCATTTGAGTTTTTCATCTTAGCCATTGAGATAGGTGTAAGATGGATTCTCAGAGTCATTTTGCGTTGCATTTCCTGGATGACTAAGGATGTTGAGCATTTCTTTAAGTTTTTCTCAGCCATCTGATATTCCTCTGTTGAGAATACCCTGTTTAGTTCTGTATCCCATTTTTAAATTGGAGTATTTGGTTTAGTGGAGTTTATTTTCTTGAGTTCTTATATTTTAAACATTAGCTCTTTGCCAGATGTAGGGTTAGTGAAGATCTTTTCCCAGTCTGTAAGCTGTCATTTTGTTCTGTTGACAGTGTCCTTCACCTTATGGAAGCTTCTCAGTTTCATGAGGTCCCATTTATTAAAGTTTGATCTTAGGACCTGAGCTGTTGGTGTTCTGTTCAGGAGGTTGTCTCCTGTGCCAATGAGCTCAGGGCTCTTCCCCACTTTTTCGTCTAACAGATTCAATGTGTGTGGTTTTATGTTGAGGTCTTTAATCCATTTGGACTTCAGTTTTGTGCAAGGTGATAGATATGGATCTTTTTGCATTTTTTTACATGAAGCCATCCAGTTAGACCAGCACCATTTGTTGAAGATGCAATCTTTTTTCCATTGTATGGATTTGTCTTCTTTGTCAAAAATCAAGCGTCCACATGTGTATGGATTTATTTCTGGGTCTTCAATTCTATTTCATTGATCAATCAGCCTATTTCTATGCCAGTACCATGCTGTATTTATTATAGTTGCTCTATAGTACAGTTTGAGATCTGAGATGGTGATTCCTCCAGAAAATGTTTTATTATACAGGATTTTTTTTTTAGCTATTCTGGGTTTTTTTGTTTCTTCATATGAAGTTGATAATTGATCGTTCAAGGTCAGTAAAGTTAGATAAGGTCTTCAAACACTTCAGAAACATTCAGAATACGTTTTTATTATTTTAAAGATTCATTAGCAATGAGACAGGCTAACTCCTGGCAACACCCAGCCTACCTCGAAGAGGATGACGAGCACCAAAGAACCTCCTTATAGACATGGCGTCAAATGTGGCAAACAAGCCACTGGGCAAAATCTCTTCATTTCTACCACAGACAGAATTCTGCCTAAAAATGGAGAAGTTTGAGTCAAAAGCCAAACTCTGCCAAGACAGGGTAAACAAGTGCTCAATAGTTCCTGCCTCACAAATATATCTCTCAAATATAGTGGGTCAGAGGCTGAAGATGATGCTCCAACGTTGTAGAGAATTCTGGGTGACTGTTCAGGCAGCAAACTGTCTCTGTCATCTTTTCATTTGGGAAGCTGCTAACCTGCACTCCCTGTATACTCAGGTAATTAATTTTATTCCTTCTCAAGTCTCTACTGTGGTTGAAGACCAGATAGTTTACAATTAAGCTTAGTTGTTTAGAGGTTAAGTTGCTTTTAGGTCTAGATAGATGTTTTAAGTTATAATGACAAGATATGGTAGATATTGATTTACATTCAGAATTTTAGACACACCAAGATAGGAAAGATATTTTCTTCAAAGCTGCCAAATACAAATAGCCAAAACACTAAGAATGCTACATTTATATAATTCCTGATTATTTCATGGTTCTTCTTGCTGTAGGTAGCTTATTGTATATATGTGTAATAATATGAATGTATATGTAAAAAAACAAAAAATATTTAATAATTTTTAAAAAAGAAAAAAAGAATTCAAGCACATCACAAAGACACTTTTAGTTCACCGCCTATCAAGGGATCTCATGTGTTGGAAAACCAAATGATGTGACTGGGTAGGACTCTGCCAATAGTTATGTCCATTCATTCTTTTTCAGTGCCTGGCACTCACAGGTGAAGAAAATCCCCCTCTTTCCCCACAGGAAGCTTGCAATCTGATTCTGAAAGTGATATTCACTCAACAGGGAGTAGTTTGTGCATGCTATGAATTCAGCAGGTTGGTGCAATTAGTTTGATAAAACTGGAAAAAAACGGAGTTCTTGAACCATGCTGGAGTTGGGGGAAAGGCATTTGAGTAGCATTTGTTTAGTTCAAGGGCTTGGATGAGTAGCATTTCATTGAAACTCCACATCTTCCTACTCTAATTACACTTAATCCCCTTTGAAAAACTAACTGCTGCAGAACGTAAACAGCTTTTCTAAGACCACCCAGTGAGGGTTTAGGGTCTAAATAAGCTCTCTGAGGCTAAATCCCATCATCTGCTTGTTGTATCAACTCTCCGATACTCTACCTTGCCTCTGCAATATTGAGGGCAAAGCATACTACACTGCAAACAAAACAGAGGTTGAATTCACAAACTGCGTGCTGTAGTATACAAGGATTCTTTGTAACAACATTCTCAAAGGTTAAAGCACATCACTTTCACAGTAAGTGATACAGCTAGTGAGTCCCTGTGGTCTCTCTGGGAACTTGAACAAGGATCATAGGTAAGGAGGTCCTGCCTGTGTCTACACTGCTTCCGCTTAGCTAGATCAATGCCTACTGTCTCAGGACAGACACAGCAGGCCAATAAAAGCCATTCCTTCCCCCCAAAATATCCTTCGTGAAAGAGTTACAATGAAAAATCAGAAGCACTTTCATTTTCTCGTGAAGCCATCAGAAGTGCTTGGAAGATATGGAAAGAGACCAGCACAGTCTTCAATTGAGTGCTGTTGAAATTCTCCCTTGCAAGGCCTCTATTCTCGTATACCACATAGCATGTCTAAAACAGTCACAGGAGAACAGCTGGACTGATCAGGCACAGATATGGAAAGTAGATGAGGCAGCAGTATTGTGCCATCAAATCTCCCAGCCCTGGAGCAAATGATGAGGCGTGTTCTCTTCCTTATTTTCATTTGCAGGTGCAATCATTTACAACTAAATGGCAGGACTGTCTCTCACACAAGCAGTTAATACGCTCTAGAATTTTCCCAGGAACCAGATGGCATGCATTTCATACCAAACTTGTTGAAATAAGAACTAAAGTCATCTGCCAGTAAGTTGCATGGAAGTTTTCCACAGTCTCCTTAGGTGACCCCGTGTAAGGTTTTGAAGTTTTTGAGGTCAGGAAACTTATAAATATTCAGTCCTCAGTGACTCATTTCCAGGGCTGTGGTGGAGTAATTATAGAATAATTCTAGTTAGCCATCAATGAATATATTCTGACTTCAGCTCATATTGTAATGCCCTTTTCCCTTATTGTCTTTCGTTTGGTTTTGCATGTCTTCCTAACTCAGAGTGTGCCACCTAAGGAGAAGCAGATGAATTGAAGGAGCCAGAGGCAACACAGTTTTCTCTGTCTATGGCCTCTATCAAGGTGAACTCAAAACTTCAGAGGATATGTGAACATGTAGAAACTATACTTTAAAATGTAAGTACTCTGGCCCAAACAGCATCTGTAGTTAATACTCTAATTTTCCTTGGAATGATAGCCTAAGCCCTACACTCATCTCTAGTGGGTAGAGTCATGTGATGTGGGATTGTGTTTCCCAATCAGTTCAGCCAGGCATAGCCAGTGAAAGAGAACTGAGGCATTCTTGTTGAAAGGACTAAGTGTCCTTTTCCTTAGAGGGTGTGAACATGGAGATGCTGTGGCCATCTCATTACCATTAAGAGGGCCTCTTAGAGGATAAAGGCAAGGGTGGAAGACCTTAAAGTAGGAAAAGAATATAGATGGGATATCATTGTTGTTATTGTTATAAAGAAAAGTACATCCCTCATTAGCTTGAGTTACTATGATCTGGGTTTTCTGCTATTACAAGATTAAAAATATATATTGTAAGTTATGTATTATATAAGAATATTATATAATATATATCATCTGTGCTATCCCTGATTATGGAAAAAATAATATTTTGCTCCAAGGCATAGATGAAGTATCTCTATAATAATTTTATGCTCAACTTTTGGAATAGTATAAATTTTCTTAGAAATATTAGTCAAAATTCTCATTTTATGTAAACACCAAGACATGGATGGATGGCTTCTCCAGTCTCACACAAGGAGACAGTGTGATGAGAATCAATGGAGTCCTGAGTGAAGAAAATGTTTCTGTCCATGAATTGTTCATTTGGAAACAGTCATATTTTTGGACAGCAAGAGCATGTGTGGAAAGGTTGCATTTTCCCCATATGTGAAGAAAACCACATAATTTCTTTTTCTAAGAGAAAAAAGAAAATAAAACACTATTTCAGATGCCATGTATACATGATTTTCTTTGTCATTCTGAGTTTGGCTTTCCACTTCATTTGTTTCAAAATGGCTCTGGGTGGATTTATAAGGCATAACTAGGGCCTGTCTAGTTTATTTCTCATGGTGGTTGTGGCAGACGTCTTTACTACACTGTTGCTCTCCCCACCTCTACAAACACACACACACACACACACACACACACACACACACACACGTATCATCCTCAAAATTTGTCCCAGACTCTGAGATTTGTGCCTTCATCAGCTTAGTCCTAGCCTGTGTGACTCTCAGCATGATCTAAAATGTTTGCTGTCATGAATAGATGCGTTTTAGTGCTAAAACATATTCTCATTTCAATTGTTTTCCTTCTTCCTTAGTGTTTATGCATGTGTGTGTTACATTTATATACTCTTCTATACACACATGTCTATAATTGAGCTTTCCCTTGTGGGGAGGTACTCCTGGATACTGTCTCGTTTGCCTTCCAATCTCATCACCTAAGAGTTACTATTTCCACCTGTCTATATCTGGTTGTGTCTCCTTGAGGTCAGGTTGATCTGACCTGAGAGCTGTGGGTGGAAGAGATGTGACTCAAGTCTTAGAGCAGTTACTTGCCCCAGGCCTCCTGTAGCCAGTTACCTGCCTTCTATCGCCCAGGGCACAGAAGCAACCAAAGAATGTGTAAGTGCCCTTCTCTTTGCTTAAGCCATTAAAGCTTCCAGGGTTGTGTCATTTAAATTGTATTCTATCACATTTGCTGAGTCTTTCCTGGTTTATTTCATTCTCAATATCAAAAATAAGGCCGATCCCCTGTGTTGTCACTGCTTTCTTCCCGTCTGAGAGGAAATATAGCTTCCACCATGCTGCGATGGCAAACATACAGCGCTGGCTTTCTGTGCTTATTCTATGCCATCTTCACTTGCTGTGGCATCCTCCACCTGCTCCTGATGATGTCCTTTCCCCAACTTTCTCTGATAGGCCAGACTCTTACCTTGATTCTTCTGTTCTCCAAGGCTAGGTCCTGAAATGAAAGTTTGAGGATGAGGATGATGATTGCCATCGCCATCCTCATCATCCTGATCATCATCATCCAAAGCATCAGAGCATGCAGGGAAGTGGCCTGTGTTTAAATTCGAGCTTAGCCACTTGTCCCCTATACAAACTTCGGGCAGAATATTTAACTTCTTAGAGTCTCATTTTCCCTTTCAGTAAGATGGGGGTAGGATGAAATGGTTAACTAGGGTTGTTGTGTAGCATTGTAATGGTGATAACTGATACAATGCATGCAAGGGTTTTAGTAAGGATTGAGAAACAATACTGCTGACTCTGTTGCAACCAAGCACTCCCTAGCTCCCTCATGTGCAGTGTGCAGAATTTGTCTTCTAAAGTCTCTGTGCCATGAATTGTGCCTGTACTGCTCTCTAACATCGTCTCCAAATGCAAAACTAATACACCTGCTGCCTTTATGGTAATAATCATAAATATACCACTTTTGAAGTGAAAATAACAACCCCAAATACATGTTTCATCCTCTGCTGTGTGAACAACAGAGAGTCTAATTCTCTACAGGATTCCCTCTCTTCTAATTCTCGGTGTTCTTGCTGCCCAAATACCGTGTTCCACAAATTTCCCATGGCCGTTGCTTGGACGACCTGAAGAATTACTGTTATGAAGTTCTTCAGAGCCTACTTCACAACCAGTTATGGGTCAGACGTTAGTGTCCCCTTAAAAGTCATGGTGAGGTTCAATGGGGCAATGCTAATAGCAGACCTATTTGGGGAGATATTGAATTATGAAGACAAGGCCTTTGTGAATGGAAGATACTGTCACTGAGCACTAAGCCCTTAGCAGATACTGAATCTGATAGCACCTTGATCTCAGACTTCCACTTTCTACAACTATACTCCCTAAGTGTCTGACCAATTACAAAGCCTAAGACATTTTGCTACAGCAACCCAGATGGATTAAAAGGCCACTTAACTACCCAGCTAATCTAGAAACATTGCTTGACCTATACCAGTATTATTCCCTAAGACCAACGGAGGCTTCCACCTAGTCTTCCAGTAGCCTTGGAAATAAAATATGTCATAAAGAAATTGATAAAATAGCCTCAGTGAAGAGGAGAGGCCTGAGGCCCACTAGTACAAAGCTAGCACTTGGGAGACTGCTAAATAGCTCAACATCTAGCTAAGAGAAGCCTACTGTAGAATATAGAAGAAATTCTTTAAGGATCCAAGAAAAAAAATGACCATTCTTCCATCCAAAGATTCTTTCTTGATGAAGGCTTGCCATTTCTTTGTGTCAACAGTATCAGTTGTGCAAACCCGAGAGTGGGTGTAGCTGAAACACCATACCTACAGTCAGAGAGCCAAAACTGTCAGAACAGAAACCTACAGCAGGAGCAAGAGAATGGAGGAAGACAGAGATCACCAGCTCTGGCCTCAGCTAGTGTGGGCCAGATCCCCAGCCTAAACCTGGTAAGTGCATAACCACAGAGAACCTGCTCACTGAGCAGTTGTTTCTTCCCAACAAAATGAGGATGATTACAGCAGGAGGATGGTTACAGACAGATGCTCAGTGACACAGCTCACTTGAAGGACACAGGATAGTGTCCACCATCATAATCAGTAGGTAGCACTCGGCATTGCCAGAGTTCTAAGAACTTTATGTAAGTTTTACCCTATCAGCCAAATACTGTTGTTTGCTAGTACATGTACAGAGGGGTTAAAGTAACTTTTACAAGGTCAGAGCTGAGGGAAGAACACAAAGATGACTCTTTTTCTTTTCCCATTGTCCTGAATCCACAAAATCCACAGCTTCCATACAATTGATTGAAAATTGACAGCACACTCATTGAACAAGCAAGCCATTACAGGAAGGTCTGTGTTTCTTCAGCCTGGTTCCCTCAGAAGGAGATGAAAAGGAGGTGAAAATGTGCCTGTCAGTTGTTTGTTTTGTTTTGTTTTCTTCCTTTATATTTGTACTCCATAAGTTTGATCTCTTATGGCCTCCTGTTAGTGTATGTGCACACAGGAACACACACACACAGACACAACTCCATCTCAAAACCCACCTTCTAGTTAGTTATCCCAGGGACATGAAAATGAACTACACCTACATGACCTCTCCCAAAGGGAGACAGAGGAAATTTTCCACTTTAAAAGGCATTTACCACGTGTATGCCCTAGAATGTCAAAGTCTTAAATTCCTTTCACATCCATTATTCAGTTAAACCAAGTATTTGCAAATACATTCCCAACTTTAACATCAAGCACTTCCAACATGCGACTGACGCTTAAGGGAAATCTCTTGACAGAGCTCCCTTGCTGGGCTCTAATCCCATCTCTCTACTCTCTTCAGAACATCTTCACTTGGATGCCCAACTACTAAGCAGTGAACAGAAATAAGGAAGAACTTTGTGATTCATGTGTGGCTTTGGGAGCTGGAGAGATAGCTTGGTGATTATCAGTACTTGTTGGTCTTGCAGAGAACCCAGACGCTATTCCCAGCATTCACGTGGAAGGTCACAATCATGTTTAATTTCAGTCCCAGGGGATCAGTTGTTCCCTTCTGACCTCCCCAGGGACTAAGCATGAGTGTGTTGCATGAACCTAAACACAAGTAAGACATTCACGCACATAAAATAATCCTAAAATAATAAAAAGTGAAAATAAAGTGTGGCTTTAGGTTTTTCCAGCCTAATTTGAATCCCTGTTCTACTGGTTTAAGCTCTGTGACCTTTGAACATCTTAAACAACCTTTGAGATTCAGATACTGTACCTGTAAAATGGGACCGGCAACAGAGCTCTTACCACTGTGAGAACAGTTGTGGGTGTCTGCCCTCCTAGGAGACAAGCCTACTGAAGTGTCTGCAAGCCAGCTTCCAGACTGGCTTGATTGAGATGGGAAGACCAACTCTAACTTCTCCCATCCAGGTACTAACCAGGCCCAACCCTGCTTAGCTTCCAAGATCAGATGAGATTGGGCACGTTCAGGGTGGTATGGCTGGAGACAGGTAGACCAACTCTAAATGCAGACAGCAAACAGTGCCATCACCTGGCCTGGGGTCCTGGGCTGAGTACAATGGAGAATGCAAGCTGAGCAGAATCCTTCATCTCAACCTGCTTCCTCACTATGTCTACGACGTGAGCACTCTCCCATGACTTCTGGCTCTGATGGACTCTCTCTGACTGAACGCCAAAGGAATTCTTTCCTTCAGTTGCTTTTCTTGGGTATTTTGCCCCAGCAACAAGAACAGCAACGTGTCAGTAGGAAATCATACTTGTAAAGCACAGCAGAATGGCGCTTATCACTTGGGCCCAATAAATATTTTCTACCTCTTTTATAGAATTGACGTTATGTGCATATTACTTGCATCTCTCTTCATTACTCATATGTAAATCTCTAGACACAATATACTTTTTCCTCAAATGAATGAAATCTTGTAGCTTTCTTTTGTTTATCATTTTGTTATGTCCTATTTAAATTCTTCATAGACTAGTACAGAATATCAATGAAGAAATAAGTTATTAATTACTAAGTTGATGTTGATCAGCACATACTTATTTTTTTTAAGCTTCTCTCATTCTCTTTACTCCTGATGGAGCATCTACCTCTGCTGTCTCATCCCCCTCCATGCGGCCTTCCAACTGAGTACTCCTCACCACGCAGGGATTTGTCTCATTGTTTCCTCACGTTTCCAAGACATAGCTCTTAACCTGTCATCCTACAACAATGTGCTCCAGTTAGTGCTGAGAGCATCTGGAGTTCCCTTTCCAATTTGGTCCCTCCCCATGATCAGTCCCACACCCCAGTGTCTTTACCTTCATCACTCGTCAAATGTGCCGAATACTGCTCATCCTGTGTCAGCCACCAGGAGTTCCTCAAGCTTTGAAACAAAAACCTGATTAAGCCACTTCTGAACATCTACCCTTGGTAGCTCTTCCTTTACAATAAAACAGTGCCTCTGCTGGCATGTTTATAGAGTTAGCTATATCTTAAGCACCATGCTGAGAAAGGGTGAACAAGATGTAATCCTGCCTCTAAATTGTGACGAATATTGTAAGACAGAAAGATGTCCTGTGAACTTAGCCCCAGTTCATCTGTAGCTCTTCTCCACTTCTTACTTGGATTCAGCTTCTCAGTCTTAATTAGCTCCCAGCAACTGTCCAAACATGCTGTGCTCCCACGTCCTCCCTGGAAGACTTCCTTAAGTCTTGGGTACCCATCTTCTATGTTTCTAGGAAGACCCGGGAGAGTTCCTCTCCGTCTTTCCAGCCGGTCAGCTGTTAACGCCTGTGGTAGCCATGACATATCATAAGTCAATGATCTGCTAGTCTATTCTGATCAACTGGCATTTAATGTCAGGGTATTTGGTTATCTCCTTCACAAAATGAGAACCAGGTAATTGAGTAACTCTGTCTTTCCTTAAGAGAACTCATCTCTCCCTGAAAGCACTGTATCCCTTTCCAGAGATCATGTGTTCTAACATTACTGTTTTTTTTTTTTTTCTTGAGACAGGGCTCTCACTATGGAGCACAGACTCATATGACGCTGACAATCTTCCTGTCTCATCCTCCCAAATAGCTGGACTTGCAGGCTAGGCCAATATACCCAGAGTCTTAGTTTCCTTCTTACTCCCTGTGGGCTCCAATCTCTTTACAACTTAACATTTGCTAGCTGAGATCTTGTTTTCTAGGACTGAAACTAACTGGCAGGTCAATAATCTTGAAAGTGAACAAAACTTGTTTCAATATTCAGTGAAGTCCAGAAACACCATTTCTAAACCTCAGTGCTTTCCTTCCTGTAGTGAGCTCTTAAGAGACTAGGACTGTCAAATGCACACTCCTGGCAAAACCCAGAAGTAGCCAGAACATGATAGAGGATCTAAGTCTGCTTCTCCATCCATCCATCCATCCACCCATCCATCCACCCATCATCCATCCCTCTGCATATCTTTCTACCTACCCACATATTATCTATACAATAATGCTTTGCTGATTTACTTGTTTTATCAAGCTGTATTTTAAAAAAAAAATCTCAGGGCCTGATTTTTATTGCCTTGTTAGAAAATAAAACTAACACTGATGCCCACACAGACTTGTGCTCAGAGATTTTCCAATCGCTAAACACATGAATAAATTATCAATGCACTCAGCAGAAGCCTCCTTGCCTGCTTCCTGGAGAAAGTAATGTCATTCGTTAGGCACTCCCTTCACTGTTCACTTCCACGTCCATCTCCAGGTCCACAGTGGGAGAGCACACCTCCAGATCAGTACAGGACTTAACCTCTTTCTGCCTTCGCAGAGCTGTCTGCCTCCAGCTAACACTCACTCCATGTCTTTATTACCTTTAACCACTCCCTGAACTGTCCATATCAGGAGTGGATGCCACATAGCCCAGTGTCCTGGGTCCGCTGTATCTCATACAGATGATGGTAGCTTGATGAGTGTCTGAGGAATAAATATAAATATCTGAATCCCTGTGATTTACCTTTTTGAAGATATCAGAATGCTACAGATCTTCCATGAATATGGAAGGTTCGTGGCTCTTCTATAACTGGGTGACCCAGATAATGGAAACCTTTTCTTTAAATTGTGCAGACTTCCTGCTTTGCCATAGTCTCTGAAGTTTTGAAAGAAGATCCTGCCTCAGAGCATACCTGTGTCTGCTCACCCTTCCTCAGAACGCCCTTCCCCGAGGTTTCTCCTCAGCTGCTCCCTCCCACTCTTGCTCTGTTTGATGTCATCTAAGTGCAATCAGTTCCCACACCCTCCACTCTCCCCAGCCCATCCTTGATTTATTCTATGGTTTAATTTACACACCATTCTTTTAATGGCATATTTATTTATTGCATGTGTCTTACACTCATGTGCATATATATATGAATTTTATAGATGCTTTTGTCCATTTCATGTCTTTATTTCTTACTTTTACAATGGTACCTGCACATTGCTGTGCTGTATTTTTATCTCAAATTATTACACAAATATGTATAAAGGAAAGTAAAGCAGGCAATACTGAGAGGAGGGTTAGTGTAATGAGTATGAGAAGCAGGAGCTTCCACCTTACAAAAAATATTTCCTTTAACTATACACATGATTTTATAGTATTTTGGTTTTTTTCTGAGACAGGGTTTCTCTGTGTATATAGAATATTTTTATACAGTGTATTCTTTAAATTTACAGAATAAATTGTATAAATCTGAAAGAAATGGAGTACACGTCCTGCCTATTTTGTGTTTGTGTGCATGGACAGAAGTACCTTACTCTGAGCAAAGTACTCAGAATTGTTGTAATAATTGCATATAAATTTACATGTCTGGAGAAGATCCGTGATTTCATGGCTTTGAAAGAAGTTTCATCCTACAGTCCTCGATAAAATAGCTCAGAAACGCTAATGGAAATATTTTAAGGATGACAACAGAAACGCAAACATTAAAGTCGTGAGAAGGCTAACCGAGAACAATTTTTCTTTTTTTTTTACCTTTCAACATCCATTTATATTTTATTTTTTAATTAATTTTATTAATTTATTCATATTTCATCTCGATTGTTAGCCCTTTCCCTGTTTCCTCCCATTCTTCCCTCCCTCCCACTTCCCCCCTTCTCCCCTCCCCTATGTCTGTGATTGAGGGAGACCTCCTCCCTCTATATATGCACAGGGTTCTGGAAACCTACAAGAAGAACTTTATGACAGGCAGATCTGGGTCCTGGGGTCCTCCTCAAACTAAGGCACCAGCCAAGAAGAATATAAGCAGTAAGCTTCGAACCCCTACCAAGACCTAGCCAACGAACAGGATATTCTCCACTATTGAGTAGAGAGTGAGATCTGACTCTCACACGAACTCTGGTGCCCCTTTTCTGACCATGTCCCCCGGCTGGGGAGACCTGGTGGCACTCAGAGGAAGGATAGCTAGTTACCAAGAAGAGACTTGATATTCTCAGAGAACAATTTTTCAAGCAAGACAAATAATCACTTGACCTAAGAGGAGGCCGATGAGAGCAGATTCCATGACAGGACTAAACAGAGGAGGATGTCTTAGATATTGTGTGAAAGGAGATAGGAGGGACCAGCAGAACTTGGGTGAGCTGTCGGTGTTTGGTGCCGCTCTGATCCTGAGAGGAGCGAGAGACGGAGGTTGATAGAAGTGCCCTAGACTGTCAAGCAGTCGAAGGAATGTTCAGTAAGGCCATCAAAGAGACCTCAAGCTAGAGTGAGCTGTCAAACGAGTTCTGCGTCTCCCAGGAATGGGGCTGACTTGAAGCAGGCGCAGCACCCTTCGATGAAGACTCATAGAAAAGGACGGGCATAGCACCACGGAGACCTTGGCAGTGTTGGAGCAAAGCTGCTATATTAATCACTTCTATATGTGAGCAAACTCCTCTAAAGCACGTTAGGGGAGAAAGGATTTATTGTGGCTCAAGGTTTTAGAGTTGTGGTGTTTGAATAAATGGCTCCCAAAGGCTCATGAGGAGAAGTGGCACTATGAGGAGGTGTGGCCCTCTTGGAGTAGATGTGGCCTTGTGGGAGAAGTGTGTTACCGGTCATGCACTTTGAGGTTTCCAAAGTTCAAGTCAGGCCCAGTCTCCCCCACCCCTCCCTCTCCCTCCCTCCCTCCTGCCCGCCCTCTCTGTCGCTCCTCCCTCCCTCCCTTAGTCCCTCCCTCTCTTTCTCCCTCAGCCCCTCTATCTTTTCTCCAGCTCTACATCTGCCTGTGTGCTGTCATGCTTCCTGCCATGATGGTAATGGATTAAACCTCTGAACTGTAAGCCAGCCCCAATTAAATGCTTTCCTTTATAAGAGTTGCCATGGGCACGATGTCTCCTCACAGCAATAGAAAGCCTAAGACAAGAGCACAGCCATCTTGTTTGAGAAGACCTGAGTCTAGGCACAATGCCAGAGCAGAGGAGATGTCCACATATTGGCCCATAGAGAAGTGAAGGAAGATGAAATGTACATGCTCTTTTGGCTTTTTTCCCTTAACCCTCTTTTTTTTTTTTTTAATTCAGTCCTGGGTCTCAGTCCATGGCAGTGCGGTCATCCACTCTCCAGGCATGTCTTCTGTCCTCAGTAACTCCTTTCTAGAAAAGTGCTCATTAAAACACCCCAAGTATGTGCCTCCTTATGCCCTGATTATTTCTTAGTCCAGTCAAACTGACAATCAAGCTTAACACAGTTAAACTGTCCTTTGGAGACTGCACTGCCTTTTAAGATATAACTTCTAACGTGGCACTGGGTCCTATTTGAAAACAAAACAAAACAACAACAAAAACTAAAGAAGTTGATCACAAGGGAACAAATCTCATGCAAGGTCAATTGTCTGTAATATTGTAGATGTTTTCAGATCCACCAAACCATAGCCTAGGCGTGCACTGCACTTCATCAACAATTGGTATGTATGAAATCAGGCATGCACAGATCTGAAGGCACAAATATTTTACATGAGAAAGTGACCCAGAATTTCATGGCTGCTGTCCTTGCTAGACTCTCAGTCTCTTGACCCTCAGCCCACATCTGTGACCTCATGGGAAATGTGTTATATAACCAGTTGACTAAAGAGCGAAATTGTCAGAATTCATTTCAGATGATCATCAGCAGACCCAAGACAATAGACCCAAGGCTATAGTAGTGCAGCCATTCAGAAATAACACTTAAGGATGGGGAAAGTTTCCATGGATTATAATTCCAAGGAATATAGCTATTTGAGCATTTGTCTTCGACAAGACCCAGCAGGATCTTGATTTTTGTCCAGAGGCTAGCAGTATGGCTAAATTGTCAAGCCCATAGAAACAGCACTATTGGAAAGCTGGGGGTTACTGCTATATCCTGTGGGAAGGAGTAAGCTTTGTCACAGGTGGGAGCAGTCTTGGCGGGCTTTACCCTTGGGGCACCCCATGAATACCTTGTGACAGACTGAGTGGAGCCATCCTGGGTCTGGAATTCAGGAAGCAGACCTGGGAACTCCACCTGGACTATTATCTTTCTAATGGACCCTCACCGGGAGAAGGAGCCGGTCCTTCCCATGTGACTGAGGGAGTTGGGGAAGAGAGAATAACAAAGTCGGCTGCAGGGAGAGCATGAGGGGGCAGCGGACAAGCTGGATCAGGACGCCGGCCAGAGAGACACCTAAGGATCCGCCCCGTGGACCGGCTACCTGAAGGTTCACTCTTTTGTCCCTTTAACCTTTTTCCTTCTTGTATAAGCTAGTTGGGTTGCATAATAAAGTTTAATTGCTAAGAAACAGAGTCAACAATATCCTGCTTTCCATACAGTAGTGTAAATCAGTAAAAAAAAAAAAAAAACAAACAACGAGCTATTAAGCAGGCAACAGCATGGATGACTCTCAAAGTAATTATTTTTGAGAAGTTTAGGTAGCATAAAAGAGTGACATATGACTGATTTCATTTGGAGAGCCATGTAGAAAAGACAAATTGTAGAGACAAAAAAAAAAAAAAAGACTAATTGTTACCATAGTCTGGTGTGCAGAAGAGGTTAAACAAACAAACAACAAAAAAAAACTGCAAAAAAGTTATAAAATTATTTTACATGGAAGCTGACAACTATTAATGCTTATCAAAAAGAAACACATCTGAATAATGGTGAATTTGGCCATGTAATGCATTTCAGTAATGAAAGAGAATGTAACTTGATGAATGTATTAATTCCTACAGAAAACCAGCACACCAACAGTCAATAATGGATCAGAGGGGGCTCATGGACCCCTACCCTTTCCTGATGGAAGATTGGCTACTGATGAATGTGGAGGGACTGATATAGTCATTGTTATCGGTTATGTATCCACAGAGTAGCTTACTAGTCTCCAACGGATAGTTTTAAACCCATGGCCACACAGATAATCTTAGTTCATCTCAGCCGTTCTCCAAGTGTAAAAGGTAAAAAGAAAGACATTACTGTGAGAACAGGAATTATAGAAGGGAGGTTCTAGAATTCCTTTTTAAGGAATTTCTTCTTTTATAAAGGAATAAAAGGAGGGAGTCACAGGAGTGAAAGGGAGGTCAGAGGGGAGGGCATGTTACAGGAACCCAAATACACTTCATACATTATAAAATTGTCAAAATCCAAAGTTCTCTATATGTTGCATGATATATACTCATAAACCAATCATCTAAATTTTTGACTTGAGGAATGATGTGAACAAGATTAAATAAAATTCAGTGTCATATGAAGAAAGGAAACACAAAGAATTTCAAAGAAGAGAAAATGGGAAATAATTAAACCATAGTCTAGTCTTTTGAGATTAACAGTATTAATAAACTTCTAGCCAACAGATCCTAAATTAAGAGTAAAGATACAATCAATCGACATGGTAGCTCCTTGTTCCCAGGATACTCCATGACCTCCAGGTACCTGCGTAAAAGATCTAATCAAACCTTGGGCTGGAGAGATGGCTCGGCCATTAAAGATGTGATCAAACCTGATATTTGCTGGTTTTTTTTTTCCTGTATACTATCTTAGGGTTGTCACTGCAGTGACAAAACACCATGACTAAAAATTAACTTTAAGAGGAAAGGGTTTATTGGGCTTATACTTTTGTATTATGTAGTTCATCACTGAAGGAAGTCAAGACAAGAACTCCAATAGAGCAGGGACACTGTTGCAGTCGCCATGGAGGGGCACAGCTTACTGGCTTTCCGCCAACACTTACTCAGCCTGCTTTCTTAAAGAACCCAGGACCATCAGCCCAGGGGTGGCACCACCCTCCATGGACTGGGCCTTCCACATCAATCCTGAATTGAGAAGACGCCATACGGGCTGACCTTAGGAAGGCATTTTCTCAATTAAGGCTTCTTTGTTTCTGATGACTCTAGCTTGTGTCAAGTTGACATAAAGTTAATCAGCACATACACATATATACAAAACACTAATTTATAACGTAGGTCCAATGTCAAATTAACAATAATGAATAAATAGAATACTATGCTCTAATAAAAGGTACAGGAAGGAAGTCTCTTTTTGAAAGAGTCAAGAAAAATATTAACATTCTGGACTATGGCTAACTATAGGAGCTGAAAGGGGAGCATAGCGAGCTGCTGAGAAGAAAGGACAATTGGACCAAGAGTGAAAAGGAAGATAGTAAGTTCATAGTGTAAAAAACTTCATGCCCATAATTTCAACAACATGAAGAATGGAGAAATTTCTTTCACAAGTATAATCCATTGTTCTGTCCAGAAAAAAACCTGATGGTCTATTAAAGAAGTCACAAACTACAATTCAAAATCTTCTAAGAAAGAAAAGAAAGACATCACTGGTGAATTTTTCCAGGTGCTTAAAGAAGAAATAACACCATTTTGACATAACTGCTTCTAAGAAATTGACAAAGGCCAACACTACTCAGACACATAAACTAGATGATAAATATTCAAGGAGGACCATTACAGACCTTGTTCTCATGATCACAGATATAAGCTTTAACAATGTTTTAACAATAAAATCCAACATCTAAAACTCTAACAGAGACTTCGACATGTAATTTTTCCATTAATTAATTAATTAATTTACTTTACGTTTCTAACAAAACTTCCCCTCCCTCGTCTCCTCCCAGTCCCTCCCTCTCACCTGCCCTCCCCCTATGCTCTCTTCCCTTTCTCCTCAAAGAAGAGAAGACCTCCCTTGGCTATCAACCTACATTGGCATATCAACTTTTAGTAAGACTTGGCCCATCTTCTTCTCTTGAGACTAGACAAAGGTGTTGAGATAAAGGAAAGTGAGCCAAAGGCAGGGAACAGAGTGAGAGGCAGTCTCTGTTCCTGCTGTTAGAGGTCCCATATGAGGACCAAGCTGTATGTCTGTTACATATGTGGAAAGCAGGGAGCTAGGTCCATCCCATGGATGATCTCTGGTGGGTGGTTCAGTCTCTGTGAGGCCCCATGGGCCTAGGTTAGTTGATTCTGTAGGTTTTCTTGTGATGTTCTTGACTCTCTGACTCTTTCAATCCTTCCTCTCTTCTTCCACAAGGTTCCCTAAGGTCCACCTCATCTTGACCATCTCGTCTCATCTTCATCAGGCCAAGCTATGGACAGATATCTGGTTAAAGGATCCAGTGTGTGTTGAAGGTTAGGAGAAGAGTTCCAGAAGTGCACTTAAAGTGGTGAGCTAAGTAGCAGGTGGCCCTTCCCAACATATCACCCTCTGCTTTGAATGTAATTCTTTCCCATGGTCTGATTGCTTGAACTGAAAGATAGGTCTCAACTCTTCTCTTATTTTAGGTTATAGACAGCAAGTCTTAAGATATCTCAGTCTGTATAATCATGTTAGCCAATTATGTATAGGATGGATCTCTGAGTATATAGTATATACACAGTGTGTGTGTGTGTGTGTGTGTGTGTGTGTACTGTGTGTATAGCCATAGCATTAAACTTACTTGACATTTAAAAAGCACCTATGAAAAGCCTGCAATAATATCTTATTAAATATTTAAAATTCTAGATTTCTCCCTGATAGCAGGTAACCTGTTCCTATGACTTCCATTTAGTATTACATAGGACAACCTAACCATTGACATAAAGCCTAACAAAAATTTTCTAGTTGATAATAAAAAATAAAACTATACCTTTTCATGGATACCTTAATTCACTTTTGAAAAATCATCAAAGTATTAAAATCTGCTTCTTATATATAATAAACCCTAAACAGGGATTCAGAGTACATGGCTAACATACAAAAATCAGGGTGTTTACTAACAAATAAAAAAAGAAATTCAAAACGAATGCCAGTTAAAATAACATCAAAACATCAAACGCTTAAAATATATATACAAATATAACAAATAACTTGCAAAACAGGCTCTACAGTGAAAACTCCGAAACCTTAGTCACAGAGTTTAAAGCCTTAAAGCATGGCCGTATATTATCATGCTCTTGAGTTAGAAGAGTGAAATATTTTAAAATGTCATTTTTCCCTTTTGCTATATTTACTCAATACCATCAGCGTCAAAGTCACATTTCTTATATACCCCTCCTTCCTAGGACAGTACTGCCTGCAATCGGCTGAGCCCTCCCACATCAGTCAGCAATCATGAAAATGTCCCGTGGAGGCAGTTCCCCAGTAGGTATGTCCACAGGCCCATCTGATGGAGGCAGCTCCCCAACTGAGAGTCCCTCTTTCCAGGTGTCAAATTGTGTTTTCATACAATATGTTCTGATCGTGGTTTTCTTCCCCTCACCCCAAGCTGTCCCAGGTCCTTCCTACTCCCTACCCACCCACCCCTCTCTCTCTCTCTCTCATTAGAAAACAGGCATTGGAAAATAAATAATTAAATATATAAAGAGAATAGGTCAAAACAAAAAGAAAAAAAGGAAAGATCCAAAGGAAAAGCACAAGAAACATATGCAGAAACAGGTATAAACACCTCGACACACTCAGAAGTCTCATAACAACACAAAATAGGAACCCTCATATACCTCTAAGGGAAAAAAGCCTTTGTCAACTTTGGTACACCACAATCTTTTCTTTCTCATTTGTCCCCAAGATCTTCTGTTAATATGATAATCGATGTCCTGCTGACCTTAAATTTTTCAACACTTTTCAAAAGACTAATATCTCTTTAAATATCCAGTCTCTTAACAAGTTACATAATTTCTTACTCCCAATGGAATAATCAGAGCATAAAAACAATCATCCTTAAGCAAAACCAAATGCCAACAATGTACATGGTTTTGTGCCTGACGTCTGGAACTCCTCGTTTTCTGGGCTCCAAAGGGCTTTGGCGGCTTCACTCTCTAGCTCTGCTGTCCTCAGCACACAGCTCATCTCCGAGGCTTGGGCTAGCTCCACTCCACACCTTCCACTGTCCTTTTGGCATTCCCATAGTCCTGGCATCTCCAAGACCCCATGTCTTTACTGTAACTGATGCGCCGGCTGCCCTGGTGGCTTTTCTTAGCCTCCCGTCGCACCAAGCCTTAGCTTCTCCATGACAGTTTCAGGACTATGGGCTCCACAAGAGCTGCAGCTGACCCCGAGGAAATAATTTCCAGAATATTTTTTTCCTTCAGCAATGCTGGTTTCATTCATCACAGCTGACTTTTCAGCCCCAGGTAACCAGCATTGAGTGTCCCAGGAGAGAAAAGGTTTCTCTTTAGTGATGCTGGTCTCTTGCTAGCCTCAGTGTACTTCTTACACTCCAGCTAACCAAAACCCACAGATACTTAATTCAAAACATAACTTAAGTATCTTATGGGGCCTTTGAGAGGTTTTCAAACTTTCCCTTGAATCTGAGAGCTAGATGTCCACTGTCTACATTGCTCTCAGCCATGTTTTCCAAGTCCCTACGTGAGCTCATTATCGTCTAAGTGCTTAGTAAGCCTTCCAACCCGAACTTCAAAATGTCACTTTAATTCTCCCCCAAAACATCATGGTCGGGTATACCACAGAAACACATTAGGATATTGGGATCCTAAAGAAATAGAAAACCTGAACACATCCACAAAATAGAGATTAAATCAGTAACAATGAATTTTTTAAAAACGTAAGAAAAAAAGCCATAGCCCAGTAATTTCATGGGAATATTCTATGAAATATATCTTAACTATCTATCTTCTTGAAGTTTTATGACTCTCTTCTCAAAGTAGAATGACATTTTTAAGCTCAGTTTGTGAGGCTCCAATCACTCTGATACTAAAGCCACATAAACACACTACAAGGGAACTGTAATCCAGCAAGTGCAAACTTTCTCATTAAAATACTAGCAAACAAAGATCAGCAGCATATCAAAAGGAGTAACTACCCTGACAAAATGAAATTTATCCTTGGACACACATAGGCTTAGCATATACAAATTAATCAATATGACTCACCACATTAACAGAATGAAAATAGAAACTACATCAATATCTCAGTAAATTGAATAAAAGCATCTGATGGATTCCTGCGTCCTTTCATGATAAAACTCTCATCAGTCAGTATGGAAGGAGACTCATTGGACATATCCAAGGACCTCGTATGAGAAGATCAACGTGCTGTGATAATCAATGTGGAAAGTAGAAATTTTTTTCTTTAAAATATGATACAGAGCAAATGTTGCCCCTTCTTGCCACATTTGTTCAGTGAAGTACGCTAAGTCTGAGCCAAAGAATCAAAAAAGAAAAATTAATGATATGCAAATCAGAAAAAAAAGTGAAATTATTTGTTTGGAGTTAACATGAACTTGTGTTCTAAAGCCTCCACACTAAAAAAACAAAACAACAACAACAACAACAACAAAAAAAACACAGAAAAGTTTTTTGCAACTAATAGTAAAAATACTGTATACAAAAATCAATATATAACATTTGGTTGCCTAATATATTAACAATAGCTTATCTGAAAGAGACATGAAAAAGCAATCACAATTATGATGTTAAAAATAAATCAAATACTTATACCAAGAAATTTTACTAGGAAGGTAAGGTGTCTGCAAGCTAAAACCATAAAACATTTCTGAATGTAAATAATTTATAAAATTGGAGACACTATCTTATATTCAAGAAGAGGTAATATTCTTTTGTTTTGTTTTTGTTGTTTTTGGTTTTTTTTACATTCAAAATATTGTTTTATTGTTGGATATAGTCTATGAATTGATTTTTTTGCCTTCAACAACTGAATGGAAGTGACTGTGGAATGTTTACTTGTAAATATGCAGACTACATTTCAAGAAACCAATTTGTAACCTTTTTTCAGCAACACATGCCCATTTTTCAGGAAGAGGGTGATGTGGCAAATCCTGCATGTCGCTTCCTGTAACAACATCCACAGCCCTCGCCCCACTCGTTGTTTTTAGTAACTCTTGTGCCAGTAGTGGAAGTTGTCATTTTCCAAAGCTGTTAATTATTATTTCTTGTTTGAAATGTTCATTCCTGAAGAGAATGCCCATCACAGTGTCATTTCTGGCTGAAGATCAGGAGGGGCATCAGCAGGAAGCATTGACTAGGATTTCTTTTTCTTTCTTTTTTTTTTTTTTTAAATTAATTTATTCTTGTTACATCTCAATGGTTATCCCATTCCTTGTGTCCTCCCATTCTTCCCTCCCTCCCATTTTCCCCTTATTCCCCTCCCCTATGACTGTTCCTGAGGGGGATTACCTCCTCCTGTATATGTTCATAGGGTATCAAGTCTCTTCTTGGTAACCTGCTGTCCTTCCTGAGTGCCACCAGGTCCCCCCCTCCAGGGGACATGGTCAAATGTAAGGCACCAGAGTATGTGAGAAAGTCATATCCCACTCTCCACTCAACGGTGGAGACTGTTCTGACCGTTGGCTAGATCTGGGTAGGGGTTTGAAGTTTACGGCCTGTATTGTCCTTGGCTGGTGCCTTAGTTTGAGCGGGACCCCTGGGCCCAAATCTGCCTATCATAATGTTCTACTTGTAGGTTTCTAGGACCCTCTGGATCCTTCTACTTTGCCATTCTCCCATGCTTCTCACCCAGAAGCAGAAAGACTTAAATGGTATATACTCACTTATATCTGCATACTAGCCCAAGGGGCACGTCCCACCAAAGCCTTCACTTACCGGAAACTGGGACAGAGGGGAGGACATCCTATTGACTAGGATTTCTAATGCTGGAGTTGTGCTTGTTAAACTGAATCTAGAGTGGGGGGTTAACTAATTTTTTAATATATTTTATCACTTTATTCATATTACATCTCAATTGTTAGCCCATCCCTTGTATCCTCCCATTCTTCCCTTCTTCCCATTTTTCCCTTACTCCCCTCCCCTATGACTGTGACTGAGGGGGACCTCCTCCCCCTGGATATGCTCATAGGGTATCAAGTCTCTTCTTGGTAGCCTGCTATCCTTCCTCTGAGTGCCACCAGGTCTCCCCATCCAGGGGATGTGGTCAAATATGCGGTGCCAGAGTTCATGTGAAAGTCAGACCCCACTCTCCACTCAACTGTGGAGAATGTCCTGTCCATTGGCTAGATCTGGGTAGGGGTTCGAAGTTTACTGCACGTATTATCCTTGGCTGGTGCTATAGTTTGAGCAGGACCCCTGGGCTCAAATCTGCCTATCATAATGTTCTTCTTGTAGGTTTCTAGGACCCTCTGGATCCTTCTACTTTATCATTCTCCCATCCTTCTCTCACCTAGAGTCCCAATAGGATGTCCTCCTCTCTGCCCCACTTTCTGGTAAGTGAAGACTTTCATGGGACATGCCTCTTGGGCTAGTGTCCAGATATAAGTGAGTATATTACCATTTGACTCTTTCTGCTTCTGGGTCAACGCACTCATTATGATCATTTCTAGGTCAATCCATTGAGGTAATATTCTTAAAATAAACTTCACATGTGACCCCAAATGATGCACAGAGCCAATGACGTGCCTGGAAAAATAGAAGAATGGTGCTCAGTTGCAGAATGGCTATCTGGCATGAAGGAGTTCCTCTCTTCAATCACTACAAATAAATAAATTGTTTTAAAACATGAAATTCCAATGTCAGTTTTACAGAGATTAAGACGACATTTTTAAAAAAATTTACACAGAACCAAAAACGACTGAAACGCTTTATACTCTTGACAATGAAAAGTTGGAAACACACTTCTTGATTCCCTATAGAATTGCAGTAATCCAAATAGCTTGTTACCAGCATGAAGACAGATAAACAAACCAGACAGAAAGTCTAGAAGTAAACTCACATTTATTTATCTATAACCCACTGAGAGTAACAGAGCGTATGTGGCCAAGAATTGCTCAACAAGAGCACCAAGAACACAGGAAAGAGAATGGACAATCTCTTCAGCTAACACTGCTGGGAAACTGGATATCCACATGTAAAATAATGGAATTGGATGTGTTATGCATAAAAATCAACACAAAGTGGATTAAAGATTTAAATATTAGCCAGAAAAAGCAAAAGCTTCTACAAGGAAATGGGAGGATGGTCTTGCTTGTGGTTGGTTTGGATGTGACCCCCAAATGCTGAAAGACCAAAGTGAAAACAGACAAGTAGGACTAAATCAAACTAATAAGTATCTTCCCTGAAACGATCATCACCCACAAGGTGAAATAGCAACCTAGGAATAGAAGTAAGTGCTTGTAAAACGTCCATCTGACAGAGAGTTAGGGTCCAAAATGTATAAGGAATGGCTACAATTCAATCAACAGAAATGAAAACCATCTTAATCTTTAAGCAAGTAAAGGACCAAACTGAGTCTCATTTCACAAAGGCTGTATTTAAGAGGATGCTTCCTGTCATTAATCAACAGGGACAGCAAATTAAAACCAAAGAGATATCACTACAATACCTGCTACAATGGTTATGATCAGAAGATGAGATATCAATTTTAGAGAGTATAGGGAACTGGCAGGGAATCATATGCTCCTGGTGGGACCTTAGACCATCTACTGTCAAAGATTGTATGAAGGTTCCTCAAGAAAAACAATGAGAGAGAGAGAAAAAGAAGGGATACATAGAACATAGTGCTTACACAAAGACTGTACTGAAGGCCTCTATGACAGCACAGCTGAGGGGACGGATAGGTGTAGTCCTGAATAGGTCCAGAAAACTTTGAGATCAGATCCCACACCCAAGCCAGAAATATGACCTCAGAGATTGCTCAGTCCTGCCCTCACATGGAGGTTGCAGTAGGCATCGATCCAAATGATATTTTTTTTTGTTACTCACAGATACTACTACTGTGGCAGCAAATCCCAGACCAAGCTCTCCATGAGACAGGTAAGAGAATGGCTAGTTTGCACACTCTTGGGGTTAGGCAAATCTTTGATTAACAGCTTGTGAAACTCATTGTGAGAAGTTTCCAAGAGTCTTCGTGTATATTAAAGAACACAGTGAGATGATGCATGTCCCCAAAGCTTTATCCTGGCAGGCACCAGTGAGAGAGGACTTCCAGTTACTGAAGTTATGTGAACAGGAGAAGATAAAGTACAGGCTTGGAGACCCTCACCTCCACACATAGCTATCTCCTTACCTTCTTTCCAAAGCACTGGTCTTCCCTTTTCTCTCTTTTTTTTTTCTTTTTAAAGATTTATTTATTGCATATGAGTGCTTTATCTGCAGAAGAGGGTATCAGATTACATTATAGATGGTTGTGAGCCACCATGTGGTTGCTGGGGAATTGAACTCAGGACCTCTGGAAGAGCAGGCGGCGCTCTTAACCACTGAGCCATCTCTCCAGTCCCTTTTCCTTTTTGTAAATCGGCTGTTAGAGCCAGAGTACCATTCAGTACAAGAGCTTTCTAAAACCCCACAGCTGAAGCTGCCTCTAGCCACACACCTTCAAATCATGTCAGATCCTATAATCTTTTGATCTGATCTGAGAAAGCACAATGAAGTGTTTCATTGCCATCCACATATTTACCCACATTTATTAAAATATGCAGTTGGTCAGCCCAGTGAGTGGAAAGTTTATTTTCTAACTGCTGCCAGTTTCGTTGATTGTCTTTTTTTTTTCCTTAGGCCAGTTCCCCCAAGTCGCTTTAGACTTCAACAGGCCATGTCTTAGCCAATGGTCAATGTTATTTCCCCAAATTAATAAAAGCCTTCTTTCCAGATGAAGGGTATAGTGTGTCTGTGGTTTTGCCAACCCATCTCCTAGATGTCAAAGAATTACCAGTTGTGCCAAGATTCAACTCTCAGATGTAAGTTCAGTTTCTCAAACTGTAGCTTGTTGTAAAAATATTCTAAGATGCTATTTTATGATAGTCACTATTAGGAACTAAGGCAGTTCTTAATACAGCAAATACAAACATAACTCAGTGACCAACCACTGCTTGGCGGACACACCTAAAGGAAGTAAATCCAGATCTCAAAGGATTAGCTACATTCCCCAGATTTATTGCAGCATTGTTTACTGAGTCGTGGTATGGAAGCATCTATCAAAATATGGATAAAGAACCCATATCATGTATATACATTTCACATATGCATGTGCTGTATATATAATAAAATTATATGCTGCCATTTAAAAAGGCCAAATCAAATCAGGACATGTGCAGGAAAAATGGAATCAATAAGAAATCATTATGTTAAACTAAATGACCATCTGCAAAGACAAGTTTCTCTTACTTCAAGCTTAAGCATTGGAGTGAGTTACAGGCTACAGATGAAGAGAGCTGGGTTCTGGCAATACAACCATTAGTTTGCATGAGTCTTAATATAAAGGAAAAAAGAAAGGTTAAGCAGAATCTGGGGTGGAATACCAAAGGATTTTCTCTTAATAGAACATTTTATGAGATTATATTCTGGTTAATTGGACAAAAAAAATCACAGCTTTGTGTAAGTGGGACAAGGAACAACAGCAGGAATGTCACCGACCATTGTTAGAAAATAGGATGTTCTCTCTCTCGATGATGATTTTCTTCACTGGGAAGATTTATTCTGGTTACACATCTCTGCAGTCACAAGCCCCTCAGACCCATGAAGCTATTGACTCGGTCTTGAAGTCCCAAGCACACACACAGCACAGCTTGCTATCCCTTTGATGGTTCTCTGTATGTTTAGCAGATGATTCTTCCTGGCATACTGTTGGGCTGAAGGGTCTAGTGTATTCCATGTAGGAATTGTGTGTCGGGCACTGTACTAACATGATGCGGGAACTCTAAGGAGCTACTGAGCTACAAAGTGGAGACATGCAATATGTCTTCAGAAGTAGGTATTTCTTCTTCTTCTTTTCTTTTTTATTCATTTATTTATTCACTTTACATCCCAATCGTAGCACCCTCCCTCTTCTAACCCTGGTCCCACCCTCCTTTCCTCTTACTCCCTCTCCCATCGCCTCTTCCTCAGAGAAAGGGAGCCCCCTCCTCTACCAATCCTTTCCAGCCCATCAAGTCACTCCAGGATTGAGTGCATCATCTTCCCCTGCGGTGTGGCGAGGCAGGCCCTCCATGGTGGAAACGATCAAAAAGCAGGCAAGAGAGTCAACATCAGAAATATCCCATGCTCCCCTTACTAGGGGGCCCATGTGAAACTGTGCTGAGATGCTCATTGGCTATATCTGTGTAGGGGACCTAGGTCCAGTTCATGCATTATTCTTGGTGAGTGCTTCCATCTCTGCAAGCCCCTCTGGGCCCTGGTTTGTTGGCTCTGTTGGTCTAGTGGAGCTACTGTCACCTCCAGGTCCTTCTAACCTTCCTCCCACTTTTCGACAAGACTCCCTATGCTTCGCCCAACGTCGGGCTGTGAGGCTCAGCATCTATTTGGATGCTCTGATGGGTATTCTGTTATGCTCAAAGACAGGAGCCTAGCATAGCTGTCCTCTGAGAGAAGTAGGTATTTCTAACAGAAATAGCATGGTGCGAATTTCCTCTTGTTTTCAGAAAAACAAACAAAACCAAAAACAAACAAACAAATGTAACTACAGAGTAAGTTGACATTTTAAATTAAATCATAGCACAATAGAAGTCCTAATTTTAAAAAATGCATGTTTTGCATTTATAACAACACAGTGAATATCATGATTTGATTAAAATGCAAAAAAAAGTAAAATTCAGCTTTTTGTTGTTTTTAATCCAATGACAAAATAAGTAATACAAGATTTCTGTCTGCCATAGTTCTCCTTCTCCCCCTCCACTGGGTGCTCCCCCTCCCACTCTCTCTCATGTTAATTCTATCACACCCAACATACATGATGCGTTTTCACAGTTCTCTCATTGGGATAGCCCCTGCAATAAGACCCAGTGATCAGCCTGCTCACTTTAACTCTGCACAAAATGACCCCAACCTTTGAGTTTTCCAAATATATTCAGGGACTATGGACTTCTGGCTGAAGAGCTACTGTAAACACGTTTACTGTGACTTACTCCTTGTGAAGACTGATTCCCAGCCCTTCCTTGGGCTCAGTGGTTGGAGAATTCAGTGTTCTTCAAGTCTCTCTCCCCTAAATGTTGACTTACCTTTAGGAGAGATGTTGGTTGAGGCTGTGCAGTGAATAAATTGAAGGCATATTTATTGTTTTTTTTTCCCTTGGAGGTAACTTTTAGAAGAAATTTTTGTGCAATATTAATAAGATAAGGGCCAGCTCAGTTGGAGCTTGTTCCTTGTAGACGTTTCTGTGTGCTGTGTGAATGGCATCTTCACATTGTGTGTGTGTGTGTGTGTGTGTGTGTGTGTGTGTGTGTGTGAGATAGTTTGATATTTTGTGCCTTTGTCTTTTTTGCAGATGAAAAAACAAAAGATGGCCCTATATTTTTAAGTTGTGTCTTAGCATTGTCTCTGCTATGTAATAATTTGGGGGCCCAATTTATAGTTACAGATCTTGTATATATCATAGCCTACAGGAAATTATCACATATTCCTTATCATAACCCAGTATTTTATATTTGCAGATATATTTTTTAAAGTGTATATTTTAGCAAATCCTAGTGTAGTCAAAACTCACATTTAATTGTATGAACCCACACAAATAACTGGACCTGTTTGCATTGGGAGCTGTCTATCTCATTATTCCTGTCTTTCTCACGTTCATATTTTTATATCTAAAAAATTTACTGCAAAGATATGTTATCATCAAATTGAATTTCAAATGCTACATAATTTGAATTATGTTTTTCTTATAAGTTGGTTACCATCTTGGCAATGGGAACCAGGGTATTGGCTTGTGGAAAAAAATAAATTCTCCCTTCCTTTGTTTTGTCCTAATTCCTTCCTTCCTCTGTCAAAAAATCACAAAGCAAAATATCACAAAGAGCAAGCCGGGAGTCAGAGAGATCCTGTCTCTCCAGCATTCATTCCTCAGACACTGGCATTGGCAAATGACACAGTTCAGTGCCAGGGCCCTGCCTGCCCGTCTATTAACCTAATTGACAGTGCTTGTGACATGCATCGGGGTGATTCCTCTCGGAATAGCTAACAGATCTGAGCAAACCAGAGAAGGCATGGAGGGAAAATCTAATCCCTCCTCCTCTTTCATTGCCAGAAGAATAAATCAGCAGCTTGACTGTCGAGGATCATGTCAAAACCCAAGAAGAGATGGTTCACAGGAAACATACAACGGAGCCGGGGGTGGGAGGGGTGGGGGGATTAGGAGCTTTTGGGGACACAATGGAAGCCTGTGATTAATGTAGTCATGTAATCAGGATACAGCGTGTGATGACCAACAAAGGGATTTTCAAAGGGTTCCTGGACAGTGATGACTGAAATGATTCGTCTCGAGACAGGTGCTTTAAAGGGGAGAAATGCTCTAAGGCCTGATGTGGAGAATAGATGTAAAGGTCCAAGACAAGAAGAACAAGGGGATCCCAGAAAGCAAGTGGGGGTGCACATGGAAACACTGATAAATTAGTAATAGAGCCTCAGGCTTCTTGCCAAAAAAAGAAAGAAAACCTCTAATACCATGGCTCAAAATGTCATGAAGCATATTTAACAGTATGTCAAAAAGTCAAATTCACTCCGCTTATCTAGAAGAAGACAAAAAGACATATATTTAAAATGCCTCATTTCGATCTCATGCCTAGGATCATGTGCAACCTACTATTTTAACACGCTGTGTATTTCCTAGCATACTATCAAAATGAAGAATTAAATTAAGGAAACAAATGAAAGTTATTCATCAATCCCTCTATGAGGGGGAATATGGGATGTTCCACAGTCAAAACAGAGGAGGCCAGACCAACTGCTGTTGCTCCTGTCTTCTTTGATGCCCACATTTAAACAAGGCTGACTTTGTCATGTGCCAGCCAGTCTAACTGGGATTCCACAAGCGTTACACCTCACACACCGTGGACATTAATGGTGCTCATCAGTTTAAGCTCTGAAAATACCGTGCCTGTTTCTTAGAGATAATGATTTGATTTCCTTCCTCTAATTTCTATTACGGGCATCTCCAAACTCTCCATTTATTTATTCAACTAATATTTATCAAGTGCCCCATACCCTCTGAGACATCCTTCTTACTGCCAATCAGTGTGAATTCTGCAGGAAGCAAACCCTGTGTGAGGGAAATATTTACACTGTGTTGAATATATAGAAGTTGCTTCATTACAATTGCCATAGGCTAAAACCCTGAAGGATGATTTTTATATTCGCCCTTTGGAAACCGGTTCTTCTACATTAAATTATAGGCAGGTTCTGCTTGTTTTTGTTTTTATTTTTCTGATACATATCATCCCACATAAAAGTCCTTCAGCATTTTTTTTCATTTTTTTTATTAATTTATTCTTGTTACATCTCAATGTTTATCCCATCCCTTGTATCCTCCCATTCCTCCCCCCCCCCATTTTCCCATTATTCCCCTCCCCTATGACTGTTCCTGAGGGGGATTACGTCCCCCTGTATATTCTTCCTTCAGCATTTTTTACAAATATCCACATAAATAGCAACAAAAAAGAATGCAAAATGTTGTTAGTTACTGGGACAAAATAAAAATGTAATAAAATTAATTTGCTTGTCCACTCCCTCTTTTAGTCCTTTGTGAATCGCACCAAGATTTCACCATGCACTGAGAATAATACCACTTGAGGAGGGCAGAACCATAAATAAATCAGTAAACACTGAGAGATTATATTCTTCTGAAGTAGAAAGTAAAAAACAAAACAAACAAACAAACAAAAAACAACTGTGTGCTATGCTGCCCACACAGGGAGAAGCCGAAGAGACATTTCACTGCTCTATAGACTGAGAGGAGAGACGCCCCAGATGGGAAGACCACTCTGAGCAGGTGAAATTGAATGTGAAAACTGACAGACTTGGAGAACTTTAGCTATTTTGGACAGTACAGGTGTCTAAGACAGAAAAAGGACTTAGTAATGCATAATGTACTGAGAACAGCATTCACCCAAAATTCATTATCTATTCAGAACCACAGAACGTGACCTTTTTCTAGATAAAATATTTGTACATGTTATAAAATTGTAATGACGTCTTCCTGGAATAGAATAGGGCCAAAGAGGAGAGAAATGTGAACGTTGACTTACAGGGAAGAAAGCCATGTGATAGCACAAAGCAATGAAGTGATGCTGCTACAGCCACTGCCTAGAAGCCACAAAAAGCTGGTAAAAGCAAGGCAGGATTTCCCTGGACCCTCCTGAGAATCAGGGCTGAGCCAACATTTCACAATGCACCTATACCCTCCTAGTGTACGGCAGATAGGATGAATCTCTGCTGTGTGGTTTTTTTTTTTTTTTTTTTCCTTCTGTGTTAAAATACCCAAAAATATATAAAAACTGTTGCAAGAACCATAGGAAACTAAATGTGTTTAGGACATGCCAGAGGTGATAGGACAGGGAATTGATTGATTGCTGGGGCTGGTGACCTAGCAAACCAGGCTGCTAGACTCTGCATAATGGGAGACTTGACCAAATAACAAAGTCATCGCGGACAAGGGGCGGTCAATAGATGGAGAAAGGAAAAACTTCTCCATGAGCATGTGAGGTCAGACTAAAGTCTTCTGGTGTAAGATAGTTTGGGTAAGGGGCTCTGCTCAAACTATGGCACCAGCCAAGGACAATACGTCCAGTAAACTTCGAACCCCTACCCAGTTCTAGCCAATGGACAGGACATTCTTCACAGTTGAGTGGAGAGTGGGGACTGACTTTCACATGAACTCTGGTGCCCCATATTTGACCATGTCCCCTGGAGGGGGAGGCCAGGTGGCACTCAGAGGAAGGATAGCATGCTACCAAGAAGAGACTTGATACCCTATGAGCATATAGAGGGGGAGGAGGTCTCCCTCAGTCACAGTCATAGGGGAGGGGAGTAGGAGAAAAGTGGGAGGGAGGGAGGAATGGGAGGATACAAGGGATGGGATAACAATTGAGATATAATATGAATAAATTAATAAAATACATATTAAAAAAGAGATAGTTTGGGTAGGATTTCTGCCATTCATGACTTTAAGATTTCCTAAACAATACAGAAAAGAGTGTCACATATGATGGCTTATCTATGTCAAGAAGGACTTTGTAGTCATGAGATGGCTTCAACTTGAGCTGAGATTGGAATCTCCTGGACATGGCTGGAAGACAAATAACAGAGCTGATGCCTGTCATCCTATGAAGACACAAAACACTGCTTCAGAGAACCTGGAGTCTCACAACCTTCAGAGGTTTCATATCAATGTGCATCATTTTATTAATTTTCCAGTATAATTCTATGGAGTGTCCTTAAACTGAAGAACACAGAAATGTAAGATGTGTTTTGGGTAAGGGCTGCAATGGATAATTGTGTAAAATGGAAGAAAAATGTCATGGAGTTCTTAATATTGAAAAGATAATGTTTAAACTTACATGGATAACAAGTCACATCACATTATACAAAAACATTTTTTGCCACATCAGTTTCTATTCCCAAATTACTTATTCTTTATGTATTATGAAGTCATTCATTTCATATTTTTCTTTTGTAGTATTTGAGAGTTTCATACATGAGTACTGTGTTTGCATCATTTCTACCCCTCCAACTCCCACAGTAGCTTCACACTCCCTCTAAATTCATGGCATTTTTTCTGTGATCATTATTCTTATGTGTGTGCGTGCATGTGTGTGTGTGTGTGTGTGTGCGCGCGCGCGCACACACACACACACACACTCCAATCAGTTCATTTAATATTGATCATATGTAAAAATGCATAGGACGACTACCTGGCATTGGATAACTTATCATAGCTATCGGGGGTGGTGATTTTTATTATGCAAGTCTCATCTCAGTCATATTGTTGAGATTCTTTGTCGTGTCTTGAAGACAATAGCTCACTGCTGTTGTCATGCTCTTCTGGCTCTCATAATTTTCCTGCTGTCTCTTCCATAATATTACTTCAGCCTAAGGTGCAGAGGTTACAGGCTTATTTTATGCACTTTGTCTAGTTCTGAATCTCTGGAGTAGTTTCCATATGCTGCGAAAAGGAACTTTACTGCATGATGAAAGCTACATTTCCTTGTGTCCTTTGACCAGAAGTTGAGGCCATTGATAATTAAAGTTAGTATTAAAAAGGTTTCTGTTTTGCTGCTGTTTGTGTTTTTAGTCCTAGTTTGTGTTTTAGTCATTATAGCTTTGTTTCCTTTCTGTAGTCAGAAGTATTACTTGCAGTATTCTCTGTAGGCTGGTTTGGTGAACACAAATTCTTTTAGACTGTTTAAAGTGTGGAGAATTATTTCTTTCTCCTTCAACTATAGCAGATAGTTTTTGCAGGGTATCGTAGTCTGACTTGTCATCTACGGTCTTTTGGAATTGAAGCACATTGCTCCAGGCTTATATGGCTTTTAAATTTTCATTTAGAAACAGCTGTTATCCTGATAGGTTTTCCTTTGTATGTAACTTGTGGTTTTTTTTTTTTAAGTTTGTAATATCCACTTTTTTTTTTTTTTTTTTTTTTTTTTTTTTTTTTGGTTCTGTTTATATTGTTTTCACTATACAATATGCTATGGAAAGCTTGGTTGGTTTTTTTTGTGTGTCCTATTTTGTGTTATATGTGATTCTTTTATTGTTCTTGTATAGGTATGTCTTTCCATCATTTAGGAAGTTTTCTTCTATGATCTTGTTGAAGGTTTCGTCTATCCATTGACTAGAATAATAGTGATCTTCCTCATCTTCATCCTCTTCTTCCTCCTGCTCTTCCTCCTCCTTTTATTTCTCCTTCTCTTACAATGTGTAGATCTGATTTTTTCACACTGTTCCAAAGTGACCTTGTATTCATTTTATTTATTTTTAAGTTGTCACAATCTTTGATTGAGTTTTCCAATCCCTTTTCCTTATCTTCAAGTCCTGATATCCTGTCATCTACTTGATCCATTCTTCTGGCAAGGATTTCCTCTGAGTTTGCTAATTGGGTCATTGATTTTCAATCCCATCTTCATTTTAGCTAGAATTTTCTCTAAAATATTATTTCTTGATTGAATTGAGTTTTCCTGTACTGTCTTTGTCATTTCACTGAACCATATGATTTCAATGAGGTGTTTGCTCACATCCTCTTCCTTGATTTCTTTGATCATGTTCATTATTGTTCTTTTAAATTCTGTTTCCTGGTGTTCATCAAGGGGATTCTCAGGCAAGAACATTGCTAAGAAATTGGTGTAGCTTGTGGAGAACATCATCTTGTCTTTCCTATTGTTTGTAGTTTTGCATGTGACCTGGGTATATAGATTCTTTCCTTGGTTGGGTATCAAGTACAAGATTCTAGACCCTGTTCGTTGAGTAGAGGTTAGTTCTGACTTTGCTTTTCCCAAAGCTTGGTTGGATTCAGACAAGGTATGAAGAGTTGGTGGGGTGAAGGCAATTCCAATTCAGTGTTGACGAAGAAAGAATGGAATCATAACTCCCAGCTGGGTCTCCTGGGCTGTTCTAACACTCCTGGGCCTACATTACCTGAGTCAGGAAGTTTGTGGTTAGTGTAGGTAGAGATGATTTGGGGCACTCACCAGCCTGGGCTTGTGTACAGTCTATGTGAGCAAAGCTAGGTCTGTGAATGTGGTGGTAGAAGGGTTTCTGGTGAACCAACCAAGGCTGGTTTGGTATACAGAATAAAGGGTTAGGTCTGTGAGTGTGAGGAGCACTAGGTGGTTTATAACATCTATTAGCTTAGCAACTGTCCCCCCCTTGCTGTCCTAGAAAATACCCAATTTTTCTAGGCCAAATTTAGATGTTCCGTTTTCTATAAAATGTTCTCTATTTCCTTCTCACAGTATAAATCACTCCCTCTGGTTTAATTTATTTTCTTGTCTTATTTTATTTTATTTGTTAAACACCTAAGATGTTTGAGCATTACACATGGAAATGTATTAGACATTGTTTGAGAGATTTTATACAAAATTAAGGAAAGGGAGAAAATAAATAAGTAATTACAATGTATAAGTAAAAGGTATTTTCAAAAATTTACTAGCAGAAACTCTATTATTCACACAGATAAAAATCTTCATGAATTAAGTGTGTATGTCACGAGACACATATATTTGTAAAACCAGTGCCTCACAGAAGCTGAATGGTGATTCTTCTGCTAAGGTAGCTCAGAGCTCAGAGAAAAAAATTCATGATCACATTCATTTTTCTTTTGTGCTTTGACAAATAAAACAACCACAGAAAGGAAAAACATGTAACTAAACCAGGGGGAAAAGAAAGAAATGGAGAATATATGTTGTCAAAAAAACAGCAATGGATGAAAATTTTTTTCAGTTTAAATGTTTGTGAATAAGTTTAAACGGAGTATAGAAAATAATATATATATACATATATATTGCAGATAAAGCAGATTCAATGTTTACAAAATATTTACAAAATAGCTATTGGAAGGAAGAAAAAATAGTATGGAGATAGGAAAAATACATTTAAAGAAAACTGAAAATAAACACTTAATACATATAATAAACTTGTTAGACTACAAATAAAAAGGAAAGAAAATGGGAAGACAATTTTTAAAAGGGAGAAGGGAAGAGGGGGAAGGAGGGAGGGAGGGAGGGAGGGCTGGTTCCCTGCTCTCCTCATTCTCCTGTACATGCTTCTTACTGAGAACTGCAACAGCTCAGGGAGCTAAGCTGATATGAACAATGGATGTTCGAGATCAGAACCTGAGTTCTCAGTGCTGTTGGTGCCACCCATAAACACACAGCATTGACTACTGACATCATTCACGTACCAACAAATACATTATAGTATCATTGTGAAGAGTCTTTCATAATAACCCCTATATTCCAAGGAAGTAAGGCCCCATGAAATGTACCCCTGGCATCCTGATCTTCACTAATGTAACAGATCTTGAGGCTTTGAAAGCAAGCCGTTTTTTTTTTTTTTTTTTTTTTTTTAATTCCTTGACCTGCAAAAATAAAATGGTTGCAACAGCTTCTAAGTACAAACTTATTATTTATCAATCTTATCAGTCAGTGGAATCCATGCTAATATCTGGTCCTGAATATTGTAGACACTAAAGGAAGTGGTTGAATCAAGTTTGGTGAGGTATTTTGAAACTATCACCTATGGAGTGGGGCTGCCTCATAAAAGCTATTCCTGGGATCCTCTCAAAGAAATATTGTTTCCAGAAGTTTGCCATCTGTAAAGCCACTAGGGCCTTTGCCATCAGTGAAAGCAAAACCAGCACATGTTCCTGTGAAAACACACCAGCAGGTAGAGTTTCATTGTCCATGGTCACTACTATGTGAAAATAACAACTATAAGCAAAATAGATCTCATTTTTCCCTTTCTCCCATAACCCCGCTCAAAATCTCAAGAGAAAAATATATGGAACTAGCAAAATAATTTGATTCCAAAAGGAGGGGTGGGTACATTCAATTAAGCAAGTAATTACTACAAATGTTTGTACTCTGGGTCATTGGAGACAATCGCTAAAGTTAAGCAATAAACGGAAAGTCTGAGCTTCAGGTTGCCCTGGAATTTTGAAACTCAATGTCCAGGGAACTCAGCACAGCATTCTTGCTGGACTATTGACTAAATCAATGTCACTAGGTTAATATTTTCATTAGTAAGAAGAAATTTAATACAGAAAAATCTCTCATGAGGCTTTAATTGAAATAAGAAAAGTAAAATTAGATCACAATCCACAGAAACAAGAGGAGGTCTATGCAAGTCAGCCTGACAAGGCCTTGGATGGGGAAGCTTCTCACAAACTTTAGGACACAGTAATAAGATGTGCGTTGGGGTGGAAGGACTAGTTCATAAAAATAGCAAGTAATGAAGGCATGAATAGCCCTGCTTTTTTTTTTTTTTTTTTTTTTTTCAGATAAAACCACAGGCTATTTGGAAAGAAGGTGGCTTAAGCATAAGAAAACTGGGTGAAGGAAACCATGGAGGGAAGGGTATTTTGAGCAGAGAAAGCTGTGTGAGAAGACCCTGGGGAAGGGAGGAGCCAAGAACATTTGCAAATGTGAAAGGAAGCCTTTGTGGATGGAGGATCCTGGGATAAAGGAGAGCGAAGTGACTTGGGTTGGATAGCTGGGAGGGGCAAGTATCTGCTGAGCACAGTAAAGACAGGATTCATTCTTATCTCACAAAAAAATAAAATGTTAAGGGATTTATAGAAGGGTGATATATACATTATATTACAGTATAATTATAAACAGGAGAGATTCTGAGGAGGTAAGGAGACCACAGATGGGAATATGGCAAGACTTTTCAAGGCATAGGACAAGATGTCAGTGACTTGGGGAGAGAGAGAGAGAGAGAGAGAGAGAGAGAGAGAGAGAGAGAGAGAGAGAACTCAAGATAGCTGGCCTAGGAAAGACCAGTTTATTGTTCCACTGTAGGGAATTACTGGTGAACTTTAAGAGTCGATACAAGATGACAGCTTTATGGTGCTATTCTACAACAGCAATGCAAAGAGTAGAAGAAAGGGAGCCTGAGTTTTTAAAAAAATAATCAATAAAAAAGAGGCTGTGATGGCATAAAATGCCTGGGAAAACATGCAACACTTGAGTGATTTCAAGGAGAGACGGTGGAGAAAGGAATTGAAGAGGAGGATCAGCTCCTTGTTTTCAAGCAGGTAGTGAGCTGGGATTTTCATGGAGGAAGGACTTATGAAGAGCGTGGGCAATGTGGGCATTAAATACATACATTCACCTTAGTGCGCACCCACGGAGCACGGGCATGAGTGGATATGCCAGAATCAGTCACCTGCTTCAGGGGAAACCTGGTACTGTGGATCAGGACAAATGCTGGGGGAAAGCTGAACTTGAGCGCCCTTTTCTTCAGGAACCAACACACTAGAGGCATAAGATAGATCCTTCATCTCCAGGATGCAGAGGTGCAACAGGATAGTATGAATCTAAACCATTTTCCAGTCTCTGTCTCACTCCAGAACTGCTGAGACCTGCTAATTTAGATGACTAAGTGAGGGTGTTCTTGAGAGACACTAAGATTTCCTTAAAAGATGACCCTCTCAGTAAGTTCCCAGAGTGTGCTGAATGTTGAAAATTGGCCATAGTAATAAAAGACAGCAACTGAAACGGCCGAGGACAATGAGGAAAGCTAAGAAGGATACAAACCGCAGGAGAGAGAGGAGAAGCCTGAGGCAAAAATTGGTTTTTTAACATGAACCTAAATTTATCACACTCTATTTTAAATATCTCTCAGTCCCTGCAATTTAAATATCAGGTCCAAAAATACCTAACAGCCTATTGGGAAACCCTTACACATTACAAAAAGAAATTAGAAGTAACTGGTGTTTTGCCCTGAAAGTTCGTGTTCCACAGATAAAACCCTTTTTCCTGTTTTGAGCAATGGGTATGAAAACATCAGTGAATAGGATGGACTTACTTCAGTAATAATGGTAAATTATCCCCCAACCTAAGAGAAGCACTGATAACAAATTTCAAGAGATATACTGCACAATCACGGGGTCAAAAAACATCCTTATGAGGCCAGGAGACACTGGACTAAAACTAATGTGTGAAAAAATAAAATAAAATAAATAAAATAAAATAAAACTAATGTGTGAGAACACTTGTATTCCCAACAACCAGCACGATAGGCCCAGGAGAAATTGTTTATGGAGTGTAGCGAACCAAGCTCTCGGACTGACAAATGTTGGGGTTTTTTCCCTTTGTTTTCTCATCATAACTGCTTTTGATTTGGTCTATCTAGTTTCCGGTGAGCCACCATCTGCCCATCCTCTACAACCATGTCCAGCTGTTATCTCCAGAAGTCTTTCGTCAGACTGTCACTGTGCCCCTGCACTTCCTCACCTCCGTTGTCGAGGCTCAGCTAGGTGACCCTGTTCACACTACTGAAGCAGTACTGGTTCGGGGCGGGGCTGCACATCCCCCCCCCCTTCATGATGCTTAGCAGTTGTGGTTGTGACAACACAGCGGACAGAGTTGGAGGCTGCTAACGCCATCCAATAGGAGTGACCAAAATGTTGCTAAAACATACCATGGACAAGACAGTATGCACAAGACATCACTACCCAACGTTGGCAAAGCAGAGAAGCCCTGTGCTCATTAAAGAAGTCTTTATCTTTCCTTGGATCTTATATGCGTTGCCACAATTTTTCTTGTGTCTTTACTACACCAGGAAAGCGCTTTCATTTATTGCATTCACATGTTTGGCAATCACAGCATTGTACTTATAGACAAAAGGGACCAAATAACTTGTCAGCACCTTCAGACTTTATCTGGAAGCATATGTAAAAACTAAAGTTAATGGTCAGTTTCCAATGCGTCATTAAATATTTAAGTTATTTCTTCAGCACTCTGAGCTTGTCTTTTATCTCTCAGCCGCCCATTTAAATGATCTTGGAGATATTTTGTCAGCCTCTTACAATCTTGATGATTGTTACGTGGGTGCTACATGTTGTGGATGGGGCGTGTTTATTACTTAATTCTATGCATAAAGGCTTGAAAGTAAGCGTTTGCTCCCATGAACCCTTGTGGTGAACAGGCCTTCTTTATATAAAGCATTCCTCTTCCCCTCACCTGCTCTCTGTCTTTGCTCTAGTTCTCTGGGCATGATAAAACAGGTCACAAGACTCATGGGGATTATACTGACCTGTCCCTTTCACTTGGACAAAGAGTTTTGAACACTGAAGTCCTTTGTCAGTTGTAGCCATTGGTCAAATCTTCCTTTATTTACCTATGGTAACAATTTGTGTAGGTTTGTCAGACTTAAGTCCTCTTTAAAAATAAAAATTAAAAAAGCCCATGAGGCCTATTCCTTTATTGGTTTAATGTTTAAATGTTCAGTGAATTCGTTTTCCATTCTCCCGTTCAGCTGTTAACTCCGGTGGCTGCCTCAGGGGACAAGAGAAGCTCTTCTGCACAATCCGAGCAAAAGCTGTTGATTGGGCTGAGAATGCTGGCATTGGTGCTCCTGGGGGGCCGAACATCTGCCTCACTTCCCACAGAGCCCCTCTAACGGGAAGCCTGAAGGTCCATACTCTCCCCTAACCTTGGCGGCTCCGCTAATAACATGAGCATTATCTTTACTGCTCCTTGCCCTTTAAAGAAGGAAGATCATGGCGGAGCCTCCTTGGGGGACTCTGGAGCTCTGAAGGCTTGCCTCGGGCCTGTTGGTTGTCTGTGTGGTAAGGAACGTTTTTAATTCCATGTTCCTTATTCACAAAGGGTGAAACCTATTTCCAATGTTTAAAAAGTGAAACCGTGCACAAGGTCTTGCAACACTGTGCACCTTACAAAATTCCCTCAATTTCCAGAAATTCTGTTTTATGTTAACCCGTAACAATACATTGGAGACTTTATGTATATGACCTACTTTAAAGTCTATTTTCTGAACGCAAGAGTGAAAGGTGCAATGAATGACAGCAACAGATTGTGCCTTCTGCATGAGAAAATAGAGAATGCAGCTCTTAAGGCTCAGCCTGGATCTTCTTGGTCTGGCTTTTTACATGGTAACAACTCATGAGCGCTCTGAGAAAGCATCCCGGGTAACTCAGTCTTGAATTAGCATCACACTAGTTTTTATTCTTCCTGGTTTTCACGTGGCTGTCTCCTTTCTCTCAATTACAAGCACCAGAAGTTCCAGCTGGTTAATAAGTCACATAGCATGGAATAAATGCTACTTTAAAGTAAGGCATTTTGAGAACACACAAGAAGGCCTATAAGACTCACTTGAATTTTTTTTTTTTTTTTTTTACATTTCCATACCATTTTTGCATAAATACTTAGAGAACTCCTTCCAAATCTCCTCAGGGGCCTACCACAAGTCATCTCAAGGGAGATACTTAATGTAGCAACTGACTCCCTAGAAACGGACTAGAAGCAAGCGACTCTGAGACCCCAGCGTCTCTAGCCTGCTCATTTACTTTCCACAAACTGGGTTTTGTGTCGCGGAGATCGCTTCCCGTCAGAAAGAAGCGATTGTTTCAGCCGCTGCTCTTGCATATTTGGAGCCCCGCAGCATCTTTGACTGCTGAGACGTTGCATATTGCCACTTTAACGATGCGTTCATGGCAAATTAATCTGCCTCATCAGGGACTGACATTCATCGCCACTGTTGTGGGGATGGGCACGCTGCCTTCCTGAGAGCTGTCCTCAGTTGCGGCATTACTAAAAGTGATAACATGCTAAGTCTAGCGAAGACCTTCATTTCTTCAAACATCCTTCTAAAATCTCAGACAGTGCTGGTAACAGTCGGCACGTTAACATGAATCTTAACTGTGGAGATTTATTTTTTTTCTTTTGAGAAACTGTAAAATTGTAAAATACAAGATGCTTGTTCGCGTGTCCAGCCTTGCTCGCCTCTCCCAGTTCTCGTTAATGCTAACTTCAAAAGTTCCACCCTAGTTCCCAGAATAGTTACATGTAAGTTTCCATATATCAGATGTCCCCAACGGCTTTCAGTAACCGCTCTAGAGACCCACACCCAAGCCCGCACAAAGAGCTTCCCAATGCCAGATGTCCTAATGTCCATATGGTCTAACTTGATAAGCAACCCCACCTGCTTTGCGGTTTTAGCCTTTAAAACTAGCCTGTAACAGCTACTCGGGGTCCTTCACCTCCCGAGTGCTGAGGGGCCCTGACACATCGACAATTGGGACTTCTGATGTGTCAGTAATAAATTTTACATATCCCTCCAGCCTGTGTGACTTGAGTGGTCTCTTGCGGCGACCCCCTTCCTGAATTGGACTCCAGGGTCCAACACTTTCAGTTTTTGTAATTATATCAAATTAAGACTTCTCTCTCTGTCTCTCTCTGTCTCTCTCTGTCTCTCTCTGTCTCTCTCTCTCTCTCTGTGTCTCTCTCTCTGTCTCTCTCTCTCTCTCTCTCTCTCTCTCTCTCTCTCTCTCTCTCTCTCTCTCTCTCTCTCCAGTATATCTAATAGTGTTTTTGCTCAAAATAAATGCTTAAGAATCCTTTAAGAATAAATGAGCTTTGCAACACTATGTCAGTTCAGGCCACGCCTCTGTCAAGAGCGTTCATCATTTCCTAGGTATCACTGTGATCAGGAAAATGGAGGTTTAACAGTATAGTGAGCCAGTCGAGAGAGGAAGTCTCTCTACTATGCCATGCCTGATCCTAAAGTACGAGAGACAAGAGCATCTCTAGGATTAAAACACACACAGACAGGCCTTATAAACCTGTAGACATTTACCTGCATCAATACATAGCCGGAAACCCACTGGGCAGGATTCTGAGCCCAACAACCCAGAAATTGAAAAAATAAAATAAAATAAAATAAAACAACTTACTTTCTACGTCTCTAAGCTTACTTATTTTTGATACTAGTTGCCTTCGATTTTCATTGTGTTCCAGGTTCTCTCATACATGATAAACACTTGTAAGGGTAGGAAGTCTGATATAGCACTCGGTTTAAAAAAATAAAAAAAATGTTTGTCAAGGGGACTTCCTCACACCCTTCCACGCGTCCTCCAGAGTCTGAATTACCCATTTCTAATCCCAAGGGCCTTTCAGGATGTTATGCTGTTGTAACAGAACTGTTAAGAAAGGCCTCTTAGAATGAACAGAAATATATTGGTTCACAGTTTTGAGTTTTGGAAAACTCAATATCAAGGTTGCTGCCATTGCAAGAGGCTTTCTAGCTGTGTTGTGAAACTCACAGGGGATCCCAGTACAGAAAAGCAATGACAGACACAGGAAAACTCACCGTTTTCTAAGAAACTCGGTCCCATAATAATGGACACTCGTTTGACAATAATGGCACTGGCCCATTCATGACTGCACACTTCTCACCACTAATAGGAACACAGAGGCAGTAAGTTTCATTGTGAGTTTTGAAGGGCATAAACATTTTGAGGAAGACCCTGGATAACACCAGCTGTGGAAGTTATATGAAATTAAGACCTTTCTGACCTCTAGGTCATCCAGGAGCGTACGCAGATCTGGCCTTCTTCTGTGTCTTACAGCTTTCTGCAGGCATGCATTTCTGGAACTGTTTGCTCTGCAAACTCATCTAGGAATTCTGTGATTCCTGACAGCCTTGGCACATACCTCAGCGTTGGAAGGTAGTAGTCAGGACCTCTTCTTAAAGGCCACCAGGGTGTCCATACTCCAGCTTCTCATCTAAGGACTGTGCCACACTCCAGCCTGGGTAAAGTGACATTTGTCACTTTGTAAGAAGTACTGGCTTCCCTTCAAAGAAGGCCTCCACTCGCACTTGGAGAAACTAATTTATTTCTCTATTAACTAACCCTGCTCTGAGTACTTCATCTGTTGCTTGGGACCTGTATTCCTTTCTGGCCTATGCTATAGGTAATAAAAAAGCAGGAGTATCTTTATTTCTTCTGCTACTTGCATATGAAATTCTCTTCTGATGCATTACAAGCTTAATGTCTGAGTGTCCAAACTGCAGAAAGCTCGTGCACTATAAGGAAAAGCCAGAATGCAAACCTTGGTTTAGAATTTAAAGTGTGGACAGATTTTACTCAAATTGACTGAGCTTCAACTGTATAACACACACAGTGTTAACAAAATCTCAGGGTGATTCTCTAACATGGTCATAGGAAAGCCTATTGCCAGCATGAGATCAACACTTTGATATATGCAAATAGGGAAGGTCATAAATATCACTTATACCATTATTCTGAATGCCCTGGAAATTTTAGAACTCTAGAATATCAATTCTCCTAGGCCTCTCTTCTTGAAACCAAGACTCCACAACTGGCATAGGAGTTGCATTAAAACAAACAGGTTGATGAATTGAATCAAATCAAAGACCCAGAAATAAATATACACACCTATGAAGACCTGATTTTTTTATAAAGAAGCCAGAAATATACAATGGAAAAAAATAAAGCATCTTCAACAAATAGTGCTAGTGTATCTGGAGGTCTACATGTAGAAGCATGTAAATAGACCCATATCTATCATCCTGTACAAAACTCAAGTCCAAGTAGATCAATGACCTCAACACAAAACCAGATACACTGAATCTGACAGAAGAGAAAAATGAGGAGCAGCTTTGAACCCATTGGCACAGGAGACAACTTCCTAAACAGAACACCAACAGCTCAGGGTCCAAAATCAACAATTAATAAATGAGACCTCATGAAACTGAAAAGCTTCTGGAAGGCAAAGGTCAGCATCAATTAAACAAAAAGGCAGCCTATAGAATGGAAAAATATATTCTCCAACTCCACATCTGGCAGAGGACTAGTATCCAAAATATATAAAGAACTCAAGAAACTAGACATCCAAAAACTAAATAATCCAATTGTTAAAATGGGATACAGATCTAAACAGAATTCTCAACAGAGGAATCTCAACTGAGTGAGAAATTCTTAAAGAAATGTTCCACATCCTAAGCCGTCGGGGAAATGCAAATCATAATGACTCTGAGATTCTAGATTACACCTGTGACAATTGCTAAGATTAAAAAACAAGTGACAGCTCATGCTGGCAAGGATGTGCAACAAGGGGAACGCTCCTCCATTGCTGGTGGGAATGCAAAAGTGTACAGACATTATAGAAACCAACATGGCAGTTTCTCAGAATATTAGAAATCAATCTACCTCAAGACCCATCTATACCACACTTGTCCATATACCCAAAAGATGCACTCCATCCTACCACAAAGACACTTGCTCAACTGTTTGCAGCAGCTTTATTCACAGTAACCAGAAACTGAAAACAACCTAGATAAAGAAAATGTGGTATTTACACATGGAGGATTACTCAATTTACTGTGTGTGTGTGGTGTGTGTGTGTGTGTGTGTGTGTGTGTGTGTGTGTGTGTGTATGATGAAATGTTCAGGCAAATGGGTAGAACTAGGAAAAAAAGTATCCCGAGTGAGGTAACCCAGACCCTAAAAGACAAAAGTGGTATGGACTTACTTATAAATGGACAATCATGCTATAATCCACAGATCCAGACAGACTAAGTAACAAGGAGGGCTCCAGGGGGCATGCATTGATCTCTCTGGGAAAGGGAAATAGAATTAATTTTGTGGATGAGCTCGGGGGCAGGTAAGAATGGGAACAGGAGGGAATAGGTGGGGGTGGATAGGAGAAAGTAATGGGAGAGACTATTTGAATTGGGGTGCATTTTGAGGGACAGTCTAATAGCCTAGCACAATGAAAATTCCCCGAAATCTAGGAGAGTGGCCCTAGAAAAACTCTTACAAATACAGAATACAGAAGAACTAGCCATTTTCTGTGATCATGCAAGGCTTCCAAGGGAGGAATTGGGACACCAACCCAGCCACAAAACCTCTGACTTATAAGTTTTCCTGCCTGCAAAGTGTGCTGTGATAAAAGTGGTGCAGAAATTGTGTCAGTGGCCACCCAATGACTGGTCTAACTTAAGACCCATCAGAGAGGTTTTGTCCATCAACTGATGGAAGCAGATGCAGAGACCCACAGCCAAATATAAGGCTGAGCTTAGAGAACCCTGCAGAAGAAAGAGAATTGTAGGAGCAAGAAGCATCAAAGACACCATAAGAAAACACACAAAATCAGCTAATCAGAGTTCATGGGGGCTCACTGAGGCTGAACTGACAATCAGAGAGCCTGTATGGGTCTGACCTAGGTCATATGCACATATGTCATGGTTGTGTAGCGTGCTGTTCTTGTGGGATTCCTAACAGTGCGAGTCGGGACTATCTCTGACTCTTTTTCTGGCTTTTGGTATGTTTTACCTTCTACTGGGTTGCCTCATCCAGCCTTAATAGGAGTGGACATCCCTAGTATTACTACAACATGATATGACATGTTTGGTTGACATTTCTCAGATGCCTGTCCTTTTCTAAAGGGAAATGGAGGAGGAGTGGATCTTGAGGAGAGGGGAGGTAAGGAGAGAGGCTGGGAGGAGAAGAGGGAAGGAAAACTGTGGCCAGGATATAATATATGAGAAAAGAATAAAATTTTTAAAAGGGAAAGGAAAGAAGGTAAAAACATAGACAAGATGGAAAGAAGGAAGGAAGTAAGAAAGGAAAGATGAAAGAGACAGGAAAGAAAAAAAGAAAACCAACTAAGAAGCAAAAAGATGATGAAGACAAGGAGAAGGAAGAAGAGGAAGAGGAGAAGGAGGAAGAGGAAGAGGAAGAGAAGGAAGAGGAGGAGGAAGAGGCATAAACTGGCCAGAAACCAAAGTATATTGGCCACTTGGACTTCAGTATTGATTTTGCTTTATGTTCCTAACTACAGTCCTGTTACTTGATGACAGTAATGTATTTTGAGAAGTAGGACACCAGGCACTCTTGTCACTGGGAGAACATTTAGACTAGACCTACACAATCCTACATAAGCTGTGCCAATCATTCAGCATGGGTCCTTGACGGGCTCAAGAGGCTCAGTAAATAGGAGGTTGTCTGAGGCTGCTGCCAATTTAACCCAGAGGAATGATGTTCCACTAAACTGTCATTGTTAGTGGAAGAAGTACACACTAAGGTAGCAGCAATTAGTGTGTTGTCAATGCACTGGCCAGCCACACAGTTGTCTAGTAACTAGGGGCATAGTCAGTGCAATGCTATGCTATGAAATTAATGCTGTGGCTTCATGGTCACAATGAGATCACCATCTATGCGTAGCCCATTGACAGAAATGCCATCATGCATCAGATGATTGTGAAATAAATAGAAGACTCTATCACTTACAAGCCAGTAAAATGCTGTATTTATTGTTACTCATTGTAATTACTAAGAGCAATATTCAAGTCCACCAACTCGCACCAACCCTCCAAATATTAGTTACTTGGTTAGTTTAAATTCTTTCCCCCACCCCCTCAGGATAAGATGACAGGGAAGTAGAAGCAAAACTGTCTACAGGAACAAAGAAAAACAGATGGTAGGAGGGAAGGGCAAGAAAGAGGTGACTAGGAGGGTATGGGAGAGATGCTTTGTATACTTGTGTGAAGATGGCTTTATGTAACCCAGTATAATAAAGAAGAAATAAAATCATCCAAAAATCATTATGGAGCATGTACTATATGTCAAGTCATATTCTAGGGCTTTTGTTTAATAAAATAAGGAAAATATATAAAAGTTCATGAAATAAAGGCTCAAACAAATAAATGTCTACAATGTTAGTGGCATATATATGTGTATATGTTATATATCTCAAGGTAAAGAGACAAAATGAGGGCCAGAGTGGAAGGCGTCACTTTCGTGCAAGCTGTTCTAGAGCATTAAACACCACAGCTAAGGTTATATTTGAGCTGAGACACAAAGAAGTAGGGAATAAATGATGCTGGTATCAGGAATCCACGGACTAGGGAACACCCCAAGCAGAGTGAATAGTGAATGCAAAGGCTCAGCACATCAAAGAAGAGTAGGGTGAGGCTGCACAGGTCAAACAAGGATGTGGAGAGGAGCTCTGAGCTATCGCCTCTGCAAGTGCACTGAAACAAAAGTTTCGGAATTTATTGAGTGGGATGGGAATTTATCAAAAAGTTTTGGAGCCTAGATTGATGTGACCTGACTTAAGTTGTTAAAATGTCACTCGGAGTGTTCTGGTGGAAAAGCCTGCATAGAATCTAGGTGGAAGACAAGAACACCAAGAACGAGGTTACTGCAATCCAGCAGGGGGAGAGATGATGGAGGCCTGGTCCAGGGGAAGTAAATGGTTCTGGGTCTACCTCAGATACAGCAGTCATAGCATGCCTCCCGACAGTGACAGAGGTTTCTAAGTATCCACATTAAAACCCACTCAGGATTTCAGGCTTGACCTGCTTGATGAGTAGCCCTGTTATATTATAAGACAAGAGGCACTGAGGAAAGAGTGAGGGAGGTGGGCACAGAGGCAACAAGAGCTCCCACTAGTCTACTCTGTGGTGCCTGAATAGAGAATACGATACTAACGATATACATTTTGAAATTTTTATCCTATCAGTGGTCTATGGAGCCATAAGAACAGGTGAAGTTATATAGTAGAATACAGAAAGTCTGGAGAAGGGAGACTCTGCATATGATCCAAGTAAGTGAAAAGTGAGGGTAAAAACAAAGAGATGATTCTTTCTCTCTTTCACATCCATGGCAGAGAGAGCTCCACCATCTCTGCTCCCCAGCATCTGATGTACACCTGCACCCTGATATCCAGGTAGTCAAGGGGGAGTGGGGTGATTGAGATCAAATGATGCCAAATGGAAGATTGGGATAAGAAGTGAGAACTGGGGGTTGTATTTGGAAGAAGGAGGAAAGAGGCATTGAAGACACTGACGTTTCATTAGTATGGTGGGGATTGAATGCTGCAGGACTAGTAGAAGCAGTAAATATACATAACTCTTCATAGAAACTTTTCTAGAGAAAGAGCAGAGATGAGAGCATGTAACTAGAAATAGCTGTGAATAAGGAGGAAATTTACTATTTTTTTTTTAACTTTCTATTTTTAAGTGATTGTGAACACGCAACCTGTTGAAAAGCTATTACAATGATCCCATGTGGCCTTTCTCCATGTTCTGGGCTGTAAAAAGAGAGAAGATAAAACCTTTGAACTAGATGTTAATACAGCCTACAATTCCAGCACTTGGAAAGCTAAACAGAGAAGAAAGGGAACTTGAGGCAAGTCTGGGCTACATAACCTGTCTGAGAGAGGTGGGGGGGGGTGATGAGGGAGGGTGGGGTGAGAGAGGGAGAGGAAGAGGGAGAACGGGAGAGAAACAGAATCAACATCAGTGGAGGTAATACATGGGCTTGTGTGGGTTTGTGAGAACTGCTCAGTGTTTTGCAGAAAATGGAAGAAGGAAGGCCTGTGGGTAGCTGGAGATGTAAAGAAGGGCAAAGGGATCGTTTCACTTCCACAAGCTGAGATTCTTAAGAGAGGGAAGAAGAGTCTGACGGGAAGTCACGTGGGCGCCATCTTACTCCTCGGGCTGGACAGGATCGTGCAAAATGACCCGTGCCCCTGCGTGTTCTGTTGTACAAGTCTAGAACAGAAATGGCTGGAAACTTTTCTAAAAAGGAAGAAGCATTCTAGGAGCTGGAAAACCAAACAGAAGGTCTTGGAGGAACTGTGTCCCCCATCCAGGTTCACCTGTTCATGGGTGTGAAAGGAAAAATGGCTCTCTGTGGAAGCAAACGGGGAGCGACTGAATTTTAATATGAAGGTGAGGAGACTCTTGCTGAAAAGAGGGGACACAGGGGCCCTTTTCCTGAAGGTCTTCTGATAGATAGACACCATACACAGGGTCATAAACTCAAGGAGGTAGAGACTAGGGAAGACTCAACAGTGTACAGAGAGTCTTGGGAAGGGAAATTCTGGGTCAGAACTATGGAACTCTTGTGGTTTTGTTTTTGTTTTTGTCTTTTTCTTTTTTTTTTTTTTTTGGAGAGTGAGATAATCTGGGATGGAGATAATAGAATGAATCCTGTTTGTACCTTGAGGAAATCAAGTCTAACTAAACCTCCTTCTGAGGACTAGATTCTCTGTCATGATAGAGAAGGAACGGTGGAGGAGAAACATGGCCAGGAGGTGGACTGCCCCTGCCCAGCTTTACCAAGGTGAGTGTGGAAACGACGTGAGAGACTTATAAGAAGCACCAAGTGTGTGGCATCACGGCTGCTTTCTAATAAGACCTAGTTTGTTCAGGATAAGTTGCTTTGGAATGTGGCTTATTTGGGCCAGAGCTAAGCTAAGGCTCACAGTTTGTGGGATTTCAGGGCCAGACTCCCTCAGCATGTTATTAGTGCAAATAACACTGCAGACGTTTAACTTACTTTGGAAAACTCTATGGGTGACATTTTTTACATAAATATGTCAAACTGATCCTGGAATGAGTCGTTTAGTTTGCTACAAATATGACAGACGAGCATTCCCACACAGTCAGGCCCTGTTCACAGTCCATTCAAAAACAGTGAGCTCCATAAATAGACAGGTGCCTGCTTGTTTTAGTAGCAAATGTTTTCTCAGTTTGCTCTCTGCCCTGGAAAACTTAATTTTGTTCCTACTGATATAATCTTTAGCATCTACTCTCGCTTTCATTACTGCTCTGATTCTATTGAATACCTAAACGTTTAGCTCATAAAACAAGACACAGCATGGTGTGTTATCAAAAACACTACTAGGGAAATTAGTCCTCATTCAGTCATTAGCTACCTATCGGAACTCTCTATCAAGTCACTTTACCTCATTAAACAATTACAATGACTCAATTAAATAATTTTCTGAGGTTACTTTCAACTCCAAATACTTTAGATATTATTAAGATTGAAATTATCAATTATCCTAATGTGCACATGTGCCATATAGACAAAACCACCCTAGTCTCAATAATTGAAATTAAGAAGCATTTACTTAAGTCCATTTCAGCAGGATTTACTAAAAATGAGTTGTTTATGAAGACTGGTAGATAATCTCTACTCTATTGTACAATAAGCAAGGCTTTTTAAATATTCCCAACTCACTCTACAATTAAAAATTAAATGACTATTGGTTATAGAATACCCATAAAACAAAGATAATGAAGATGGAAATCTTACCACCAAGCCCTATGTTATTTTCCCACTCTTGTCTCTTTCTCATGAATATACGTTAACAAATTGTTGTCCAACACAGGAGTGCTATAGGTTTTGTTAGTCCCTAGTTGGGTATTAAACATTCCAAAAACCATTCAAAGTATGCGTTTTGGGGAAAGATAATTTTAACTTTCATCTTCTGGTTGTGATGGAGTAACTGCTACAAAATCTGTCTTCAGGGAAATAATTAAAAAACAGAACTAAATATAAGACAATTGTCTATTCAACAAACACACAAATCTATAATTTCTAAGAGGGGAGGAAAACACAAACCCTAGTTATTTCCCATGCATTCCAAACTACACAAAACGAGGTAACTGAAAGAGCAGAGCACTCACTCAGCTATAAGTTTAAGGAGGCCAAGGTGGCTGAAATTAAGTGACAAAGATACTGAAGAGTGGTGTGGAGGGAAGGAGAGGGAGAGAGAGAGAGAGAGAGAGAGAGAGAGAGAGAGAGAGAGAGAGAGAGAGAGAGAGAGAGAGAGGCTAACTGCATACTTATGTCCTTGGCAAAATGCTGAGCTGAACATCCTAGGGAGAGACTCTGATGCTGACCTAAGAACTACCAGTAAAGAAATGACTAAGTGGAAATGTGGCTACATGATTCTCATAACTGAAGCAGAACTGGAAAGTATTCTAATTCTCAGTGCCCCTACGTAATGTGTACTTACTCAAATTCCAGTGTATTCAGCAGAGATGTCAAGATGGAACACTCAGTGGAAATAAACCAGCCCTAAGGAAAGTCAGCTATAAAAAAAAATTCCTAACAATATTTAAATATGCCATAAAATTGGCAAATCAGAACCGATAAAAAAGAAACACACACACACACACACACACACACACACACACACACACACACACACACACACACCACTGAAACTTTATACAGTCATAAAAAATGAAAAAAGAAATGTATATACCAACCTGGCCATAAAATCTTTGATCTAGAATGCTGTCCTGCTTGCGAAATATGCTAGGGCAATGGTGGTACAAAGCTTGCGGACGTTGCCAACCAATGTTTGATTTGCTATAAGGCCCACCTCCTGAGTAGGAACCAATACTCAACACTGCTTGGGTGACCAAGAATCCAAGATTAGATAGCCAAGATCCCTGGGTAAACCCAAATACTACTGGACTTAAAAATGTGGTAAATTTGACTTAGAATGATATTCTGCTATAATCATAGATAAGAGCCTATTCAGCTATCATCAGAGAAGCGTCCTCCTGCAGCAGAAAGGAGCAAAAGCAGAGACCTACAGCCATACATAACAGGGAGGTGGAGGGTGGAAAGAGATTGACCTTATATCACTAAGCCCTAAATGGGATCTCTCCATCAAATCCCTCCCGTCAGAGCCCAGGGAACCCCATGGAAGAGAAGGCATAAAGATTGTAAAAGAGAGAGGAGTTAGAAGATAACAGGATAACATGGCTCCCTATATCAACTGAGCAGAGTTCATATGAACTCACACTGACTGAGGAAGGAAGTACAGGGCCTGCACAGGTCTTCACCCGGCCCTCTGAAATATAGTATAGCTTTTAGTTTAGTGTTATATGGGTATTCTGAGTGTGTGCACGAGTGGATCTCTGCCTCTAGTGCCTTACTTTGGGTTCTTTTCCTTCTGTTGGTTTGCCTTGTTTGACTTTGATGTGGTTTGTGTTTTATATTATTATTATTTTGTTATGTTTTGTTGTTATCTCTTAGAAACCTTCTTTTATAATGAGAAACAGAAAGGGAGTGGAGTAGATGCAGATGAAATGGGAGGTGGGGAGGAACTAAGAGGGGAAGAGGGAGGGGAAACTGTAATCAAGATAGAATGTATGAGAAATTAATCTACTTTTAATAAAACAGAAAAATGAAATTATAACATTTTTAGAAAATGTATGTAACTGGAAATATTTTTGTTAAGCAAAGTAAGGAGATATAGTCAAACACTCTTAGGATTTTTCTCATATGTGAAACCTAGATTCAAAGCTATGTGCATATACGTGTGCATACACACACACACACACACACACACATATATATATATATAGTATACTAAATACACAGAATTTAGTGAATGTAATATACTAAATATAAAATGATTATTAGAATTGAACAAATAGCACAAGTTTATATTTACTAAGAGGATAAAAAATTCTCTATTTTTCCATGCCTTCTAAAATAGTTATACTTTTTATACAAATATATGCATAATATATGTATGCAATATATATACATATATGTAGACTGGGTATTTACATGGTGGGGTTATGAAACTTGAAAGGGATCATGAGAGGAAAGGAAGAAGTCTTAATGAAGGTGGGAAATTAAAGAGGACAATAGAATACATATAATAAGAAATTAAAGGGACTAACTGAAAAAAGAATGAGAAATACCCAGAGGACAAAGGAGGTTTCTGGAGGGCATGGAGCAAGGAAATGAATGAGAACAAATTATAATCACACACACATTCAATATATATATATATATATATTGTGCTTGAGCTAAGTCTGGGTAGATAACAGAATAAATGGGGCTGAGGGAAAAATAGGCAGTAGATATTATCTGGGAGTTTGGTAAATGTTAATAAATTGAATATTCAATTAAAAAAAATCAGTGGTAACTGCCACAACTTGTGAGAGAGGGTTTTCAATGGAACAGAACCAATGCATTCTGGTTATGAGAGATCTATTAGGGGCTTATTGTGTATTAGGATGGCTTGCATGGTCAGAGGCTGCTGAACCCCACTAGAGCATCTACTGGATGCAGAGTCAAGGAATGAGCTGTTCAAGAAGCTGAGAACTCTGAGGCAAGAAAGGCCAATGATGCAACCCCAGTCCTATGTGAAGGCCAAGAAGCTTCCTGGAGAGCTGCTGGTGTGAGTCCACACTCAAGAGTGGGGCTATCTGGAGCTCAATGTCTGTAGGCAACACACCCACTCAAGGAGAAAGAGGCCAGTGAGGCCCTGGGAATGCCCCTGTCTCCTGTTCCATGTTCCATTCTAGCCTCGAGCCTATTGGCCAACGCTGCCAACATTTCGTGTGGGACTTCCCCCTTGCTTCTCTGTCTTACTCGCAAATTGTCTGTGGTCACACCCACACAGATACAACCAGAAGTCTTCCTTACCAGCTTTCTAGGTATTTCTCAATCCAACCAAGTAGAGAACTAATATTAAGAACCATAGCTATGTAAGAACACATTTTATTCTCAAAACATACCCAAAACAAATTGTGACCAAGTCATAACTAGGAAATGGTGAGAGAAGAGTAGAAAACAATGGAACGGCATAGGAAAGGTGTTTGTGTGTATAATACACCAGTAGTTAAACTGTTCAAAAGATCCCACTAGAAAGTACACTTCTACACAGTGTTAGGAGCCAGACACATAGCAATAAAAGTTAGAGATAAAGAGCAGAAAGTATTGATTTTAAAAAGTATATATAGCTCTATGGAGCAATGTTTTATTAATAGTATAATTTATTAGAATGTAACTCTTGAATTATTTTGAATATGTATGTCTTACTTGTTTTCTGTCTGCAAAATAATTCTGTTGCCGTGAAATAAAGGGAAAATAAATATGGGATAAAGCATGGCAGAAAGATGAGGACATCACAATACTTCACAGGGTGTGTCATTAAATTTGAGTCATGAAACCCTGAAGGCTCATGGAGAGGAGACCCGTATTCCAGTTTGAATGTCTCCATTTCAAGATAGCCTTTCCTCCTCCTCACGGAATGGTCTAACTAAAGATGACTGGCTTCAATGCCAGAAGATCTCTTGGCGCCTGAATCAGTGAAAGTTTCATGTAAAAACAGAATATTTCATGGCTTTCTCCAAGAACAATAGCTAGCTAACTGGCTCTGAGATATGTATGGAACATATGTTCCTGCTAGGATAACAAATACACTATCAAAAAAGTCACATCCTACAAGGAGCTCACATCCAAAATGACAATGTGTAAGAGAAAAACAAGATTGAAGAAAGCCAACTAAGCCTCTGAAACATTTTGTTCAACACACTGATATTTGCATGGTAAAAACATTTAAGCACAGGCCCATGCAATTATAGCTTGAGTACAGCAGTTATCTAGCATGCACAAAGCCTCAGGTACCACAAATGAGGTCAGGGTGGGGAAGGGGCACAGAGAAAGCACATAAAACTCTAAGCATAGTTAATAAACCAAAAGAAAAAAAACCATGTTGTGTGTTGTATATAGAAGGTCCCAGATTTAATCTCTAACATACACACAAAGAACATGTCAAATAGCTTAAAATGGTCATTGAATATAGGAAGTTTGGGAGGACAGTGGAGGTGGGATAAAACCTCAAATCCAAAGAGCTAGGGACCAAATACACCTGAAAATCTGGCCTAGGTGGACAATGAGGAAACATTTGGGGGACTCCCAGCACCATCACATCTGTGCGGGATGCTGAGCTCCAGTGTGCTACAGCCCTGCTAGAACATTTGATTGTGAGTGACGAATATGTGTTTTCTCTGTCGGGATGCCATTACTCCCTAGTCCCTAGTCACACTGGTCCATCTCTGCTAAAGAACTACAAAACAGACTGCTATTGTTCATTGCTATGTCAAAAACAAAGAGTGTGAATGATGATGCAGCAACACATAAAATTGACAGCTAACCCAAAGGACAGAACTTTAAAATGGTCTTTTGAGCTGGGTGTGGTGGTGCACGCCTTTAATCCCAGCACTCAGGAGGCAGAGTCAGGTGGATCTCTGTAAGTGCAAGGCCAGCCTGGTCTACAAAGTGAGCCTAGAACAGCCAAGGCTACACAGAAAAACCCTGTCTCAAAAACCCAGAAAGAATATTTTAAAAATTAAAAATGCTCTTTTTTTCATCATACTTCTTGCTGGTCAATAAGTGATACTCATAAAAATGTTTCCAGAGAATTACTAATCCACACAAAGATGAGATACATAATAACAATCTACTATGTTGGGTTAAATTGCCATTATTTGAAAAAATTGTCCTTTCATAGAGAGCAACTCTATACAATTTACCTGGGGTCATACTTGTTACTCTCTGTTGGCACTTAATAAAATACCATGGCTTTGGGAGGGTGAGATGGTTCAGTGGGTAAAGAAAGCTCTGACAACCATGCTTGATAACTTGAGTTTTTCCCTGAGACCCAAAAGTAGAAGAAGAAAAAAACAACTTCTACCAGTGATCTTCTGATCTCCACATGCATATCATGGAGTGTGTGCACATAAACGTGTGTGTGCATGCACACACGTCCAGGCATGTGCACACACACACACACACACACACACACACACACACACTGTAATAATAATAATAATAATAATAATAATAATAATAATAAGAAAGAAGAAGAAGACGAAGAAGAAGAAGAGAGAGAAGAAGAAGAAGAAGAAGAAGAAGAAGAAGAAGAAGAAGAAGAAGCAGCAGCAGCTGGGACTGCAGCTCAGACAGAGCCCTTGACTTGTATGGCCCATGTCCAGGGTTTGACCCCACTTCTAGTGTCTTTTTTCAAAATCGCTATCTGTAAATAGCATGTATGAATGTGTAGGTTACCATCTAGCTACACCTTAGCAAAGACCCTATACAAACATTTGGCATGCAAAGAACCCAAGTCAAAGTCCCCACTACAACTTAGCTTAGGTGAAATTCAACACAAGAGTTTATACTCCAGGGATCTCACAGAGAATTTTTTTCTATTTTTCTTTTTTTTTTTTGAGATTCAATTTTTGTGTGTGTGTGGTACTGATGATGGGACGCAGAGCCTAATTAATGCAAAAAAATCATTTAAAATATAGGATCTGAGACTGCTGATGAAAACACTTTCAGGTGCAGGCCCAAGTGAGGTCTTTCCGAAAATGACTCACCATATGGGAAGGAGCCCCGTGAACTGACAAATGGATGTCTGGAGTTGCAGTAAACGTGAAAGCTTCAGTCTGCAAATGAAATCAGAATCAGCATGAGGAGATAGCTCCAAGTGGTGCAAAGATCTTCATGGCTGCACAACCCACAGGGGAGTCATATAGAGAACCTCGCCAAATGTGGTGGTGCAGGCCAGCGGGGTATATTGAGGAGGAGGAGGCTGAAGGACCACAAGTTTGAGGCAGCCTGCACTACACATATTTTATTGCCTGAATGGTTCCCATAGCATCATACAGGAATCATAATTATTCAGGGAGAGATGGGGAGATGCCTTAGCAGTTGAGTGCTGTCATTGTAAGCACGAGGTCCTGAGTTTGAATCCATGGCACCCACAAAAAAAGCCAGGCATGGCTGAATGTGGCTGTAACCAAACCACTGTAGAGCAGAGACTGCAGGGTCTCAAGACCTTGCCAGCCAGTGAGCCTAGCCAAAACAACAACCTACCAGTTTAGTGAGAGACCCTGCATGGAGCCAACAAGGAGAGAGTGAGTGAGAAAACCTCTACCTGTGCAACACACATACACACAAACACACACATGCGCGCACACACACACACACACACTCACACACACACACACAAACAGACACACACATACTTGCATATGTGCACATGCGCAGCTATTCAGAATTTGCATGCAGCATGTGTATTCCCACATCTTGGATATGTTATACTCCTTTTAAACTAAAGCTTCTGATTCATCAATATTACTCAGAGATTTGAATTTACCCCTCCTTCCCCAGTGTTCTGTGTCTTCATCCAGAAAACTTTTCTAATTAGAAACCATAGATTTGGATACTGACTTCCATTTGTCTGTTTATTTAAAAGAAGTGTGTGTGTGTGTGTGTGTGTGTGTGTGTGTGTGTGTGTGTGTGTGTGTGTGTGTACATGCGGGCATGTGCATCTATACATGCATGTGCACAAGTTCATGTGAATGCAGGTGCCTACTTGGAGGTTGGAAGTGTTGGATTGCTAGCATCTGGAGTTACAGATGGATGTGGGTACTAAGACTTGCACGTCACCAACCCCAATTGCCATTTATTCATTGGACGTCTGTGCTCAGTCATCTTAAATGCTATGTCTAAAGAGTACTTCTAGTTAAATATATTTAAATCACTGCCATAAGATTGGATTACAGAGATGGTGCAGTGGTTAAGAGGACTCTGGCAGAGGACCTGAGTTCAGTCCCCACACCCATGAGGTCGTTCACAGCCCTCTGATCCAGAAGATCCCATGCCTTTTTCTGACATCTACAGCAGCAAGCGCATGTGGTACACATACAAGATGAAGGCAGAACTCTCAAACATGTAAAATAAAATAAATCTAAAAAGAATTAATTCCCTAACAATAATGTTCTTATCAAGTTTTATTCTGGAAATGTATTATTATTCCTCAAACTAGAGCACCATGATTAATCCCTAACTATAACTATGTAAGTCTACAAATCAATATATTCACTTTCTGATTCCCTTCTTTTAAAAAAAATATTATACCTAGTCATTATTTAAGGCAAAATACCTTATTTTGCCAAAGCATTTTTAGAGTGTTGCAATATGTTAGGCATACCTTTAAAAATAAAATATGTATTAAGAGGGAGAATCTTAAAATAATTTCAAAAATTAAATATCAAAACTATCATCCAACCAGTAAATGGGCTAATGAGCTGAACAAACAAGTCCCAAAGGGAAAAAAAAAAAAAACAATACAAATGACAACAAATCTTTGAAAATGTGTTCACCATCTCTAGCAAGTAGGGATGTGTACATTATAGCCATGATGTGTAGTGGAATATTTATTTTGGGGGGAGGATTGCAATGACCCCCTTTGCTCTTTTATAACTATTTGGGTTTCCTAACCCACTTCAGACCATTTAGTTCCCAAATAAAAGACACAGAGACCTTTCAGATCTATAATAAGGTTAAAGGCACAATAACTGGGCAGGTACCAACCCTCTAAGCTATTTTGCTGTTTCCCAGCTACATACTCCAAGTTATTTGCCATAATTTTGCTCCTGCCTATGCAGCTTCTGTTCCATCAGGCCAGCCCTCATGGCCTCGTACTTATGGTCCATACTGCCCCATGGTCACTTCCTTCTCTCTGGATTCCTCTCCTGCTTCTTCCCTCATGGCTCCCATCTGACCCCAAGCCTGGCAACCTAAACATCACCCACTTCTTTTCTACCCAATTACAGGCTCCTCACTATTTTATTAACCAACCAATGTTAAATTGGGGAGCAAGGTTTACATAACAAAGGCCAGTGTCAATGAGAGTATACTCCTCTGGGCAGCAACCAGATCTTCGGGCCAGTATTGAGCATTTGAATACATAGCGCCAGACCAGCCCCCAACAACAGTGATATTCCATCTCTACTCCATGAGAAGAGACACCATCAAGAAAATAACTGGCAAGCTCATAAAGATATGGAGAAACAAAACCCTGTATTAACTGCTAGGGAATACATATTGGTACGGCCACTACAGAAATCAGTATGGAGGCCCCACAAAAATTAAAATACCATATATAGTCCAGTTTTACCACCCCTGGGTATTTTTACCCAAAGGAAACTAAGCCAACACACCATAGAGATACTTGCAATTCCATGTTTTTTGCTGCTCTATTCACAGCACCTAGGAAATGGAAACAGTCTACATGTCTATGAACATCTGATTTTGTGAAGAAAACATGGTATATACATAATGAAAGTTTATTCAGCTGTAGAGACTAAAATTCTGGCATTTTAAGAAAAATAACTGAAACTGGAGATCATTATTTTAACCCCAAAAGGCAGATTCAGAAAGACTATTCTTCCATGTTTTCTTTCTTATGCTTTGGTGATGAAACATCATGACCAAAGCAACTTGGAGAAGAAAGGGTTTATTTGGCTTACACGTCCAGATCTTAGTCCATCATTGGAGGAAGTCAGTCGGTCAACATGGAAGCTGATGCAGAAGCTAATGCCTCCAACCTGGAGGCAGGAGCTGATACAGAGGCCATGGAGGGGTGTTGCTTACCGTCTTGCTCAGCCTGCTTTCCTATAGTGCCCAGGAGCACCAGCCCAGGAATGGCACTGCCTACAATGGGCTGGGCCCTCCCCCATTGATCACTAATTTAAAAAATGCCCCAAGGGCTTGCCCAAAGTTTGAAATTATGAATATTTTTTTAAATTGAGGTTCCCTCCTCTCAGTCATCTTTAGCTTGTGTCACATTGGCATAAAACTATTCAGCACAATATGTGATATGAAGTAGGAGAGAAATTACAGAGAAGGAAGAGATCCAAAGAGAAGCAAGAATAACCAAAGATGTTCTAGCATCATTTCTACAACTGTGGAAAGCAGCCTAACCGAAACAAAACAGAAAACAGAACAACAACAACAACAAAACCAAACAAACAAAAACAAAACACACAACATGAGAAGCCAAACTATGGTGGCACACACCTTTAATCCCAACTCTCAGAAGCCATCTCTCTAAATTTGGGGCTGGCCAACCTGGTCTACAGAGTGAGTTACAAAATAGCCAAGGCTACATAAAGAAACCCTATCTCGAAAACAAAAAACAACAACATAACAACATGAGGGATGAAAGTGATATTTGGCTTACAATTCTAAGTTTCATTCCACCATTTGAGGAAAGCCATGCAGAGGCTCCAGCAGCCCATCACATCCCATCCACAGTTGAGAGCAGAGAGAATGAATGCTGGCTTGCTATTCGTGCTCAGTTAGCTTTCTCTACTGTTGCAATCTAGGACCCCAAACTGGATAATGGTGTCACCCACAGAGGGCTGCATCTTTCTACATCAATTAACAATAGCAGTCAAGACATTTACAGATCTTGCTAATCATTACTTTTAACCAGGCTTAAAATAACAATGAAGAACACACTTTCCATAGTCAGAAAATACAATATTTGTGGGTCATCTCAACATTTTTTAATTTCTGTAAAAGATTTGTGTGAACGTTTTTATAGGAGTTCACTGAGTCTTTAGATTTGGTAGGATGGCCATTTTCACATATTAGTATTCCTAATCCATGAGCATGTGACATCATTCAATCTTCTGATGTCTTCAATTTCTTTCTTTATTGTCTTAAGTTTTTTTATTACACAAGTCTTGAACTTGTTTGGTTAAGGTTATCCTAAGAAATATTTTAATACTATTATGAAAGGTACCATTCCTCCAACTTCTCAGTTCTAATTTTCGTGTGCTAATTTTGTATCTTGTTACTTTACCCTAAACTTTATATGTTTCATTGTGGAGATCTTAGAGATTTTTATGTATATAAAATTATATTATATGAAAATAAGTATAGTTTGACTTCTTTTTTCCTATTTGTATCCCTTTGGCATTTTTGAACTGTCTTACTGCTCTAGCCAAGACTTCAGGCACTATATTGGATGGGTATGAACAGGGTGGACATCTTTGTCTTGTTCCTGATCTTTGTAGAAATGCCTTGAGTTTCTCTCTGTTTACAGTGATGTTGGATGTAGGCTTCCTGTATATTGCCTTCATTATATTGAGATATGAACCTCATATTCCTAGTTTCTCCAGGACCTCTATCATAAAGGGGTATTCAATTTTCTCAAAAGTCTTTTCTATATCCAGTAAGATGATTATATGACTTTTGTCTTTTGGTCTGTTTGTCATGGATTACATTTATTGATTTATATATGTTGAACAATCCCTGCATCTCTAAGAAGAAGCCAACTTGATCACAGTGGATAATCTTTTTGCTGTGTTTTGGCTGCAGTTTACAAGTATTTTATTGAGAAATTTTGCATCTATATTCGTAAGGAAAAATGATATATAATTTTCTTTCTTGTTAAGTCTTTGTGTGGTTTTCCTGTTGGAGTAAGAAGTAGCTTTATAAAGGAATTTTTGAAGTGTTCCTTTAGTTTCTATTTTTACAGAATACTTTGAGGCATATTGGTGTTAGTTCTTTGTGAAAATGTGGTAGAATATTCACTGACTGCATCTGGCTTTGTACTGTGTTTAGTTGGGAGATTTCTTGTTATTTCTTCTATTTTTACCAGGGGTTATGGCTCTGTTTAAGTTGTTTATTTCATCTTAGTTTAACTTAGATAGTTCATACATATTAAGAAAAATAATCTTTTTTTTCCTTTTGGTTTTTCAGTTTGCTAAAATGCAATTTATAATGTCTTTATGATTCCCCAGACAGTTATAATGTCTACCTTTTCTTTTCTAATTTACCTGATTTAGACACTCTTATACTAATCTTAGGGATAAATAGAGAAGGATATAAATTAAATTTTGATATATTAACTTTAAGGAAAAGATGTAGTCAACGAAAAAACATTATGCTAGAGGTTAGGTAGGTGGTTTACTTGGTAAAGTACTTATCTCACAATCATGAGAACCTGAGTTTGTCTCTCCAGCACCCATATAAAAAAGCTGGTTGTGTAATGAGCTGGGCATGCTGACCCATGCCTGTAATCTCAGCACTCGGAAGGCAGAGGCAGGTAGATCTCTGTGAGTTCAAGGCCAACCTGGTCTACAAAGCAAGTCCAGGACAGGCAAGGCTATACAGAGAAACCCTGTCTTGAAAAGCAAACAAACAAGGAAAGCTGGTTATGGTGGCATATACCTGTAAGTCAAGTGGAAAGCAATAGTGGAAGATACCTGGTATCTACTTTCTAGCCTCCATTGCACACATATACAAGAACATGCAACTGACATACAGATGCATATACAGAGGAATGCGTATGCATACATAAGAAACAGACAATAAAGTAAGGGTTATAGCATAAGTGTCAGGACCGAATTATACTTAGCACTTGTGATTCCATAGCAGGTGTCAAGTGATGTTAAGAAAGTGGATTCCACCAGGCATCGTGGTGCATGCCTTTAATTCCAGCACTTGGGAGGCAGAGGCAGGTGGATCGTTGCGAGTTCGAGGCTAGCCTGGTCTACAAAGCAAGTCTAGGACAGCCAAGGCTACACAGAGAAACCTTGTCTCGAAAAACAAAAACAACAACAACAACAGCAACAAAAGTGGATTCCATTAGTGAAAATGCATGCAGAGCACTTTTCTTCTGTAGATAAAAATGTGAAAATAACAGCATAGAATAAACACTTGCCAATCACATTTCAGAAATGTTTCTAGCTGGGCCTGGTGATGCATGCCTTTAATCCCATGCACATAAAAATAGTAAGCAGAACATTCAAAAAATTTTATAAAGAATATGTCATGCCACAGAAAAATCACAGTAAAAATTAGTATAAGAAGAGCACAAAATGTGTCACAGGAAAGTGTAAATGCCCTTCAAGAAAGTAGATTTCATCGGAGTAATGGGAATTAAAAGTATGGTTACAAGTGCGTACAAAACAGTGGGACAGAACAGCTAAGCAGACATCATTTCTGCTCTCAAAGGTTAGAAGAGTTATTATGAGAGATGTGTTGATGATATTTGCTCGCTTCATTTCAAGAAGAAACAGGAAATGAAAATTTTTATCTACCTTGTAATGACTTAAATGATCTGAAAAAGAATTTGTTTTCTAAACATGATGGCTCATGCTGGCAATTGGGGCCAGGCAGGAGAGCTACTGTGGGTGTTTGGGCAGCCTGGGATCTATAACATAAAACTACACAATGAGGTATTAACATAAAATAGTTTCTAACTGCACCTATATCCTTACCAGCAAGCCCACAGCTAGGGTAGCTCTCACCTTTTGCCAAAGAAGCTGCTTTTTACAGCAAATGGAAATGAAACCATTGCTGAAGATCATAACTGGTTAAACTTCAGAGAACAGCTGATCCTGGTTACTCAGCCCCAGTGGATACATCTACGACACACCTCCTGCTCAGGGAGCATTGCTGAAGAGTGGGCAGACAGATTGTAAGAGACAGAGAACCAGGAAGTCTGGTATGAAAAAACAAAAAACAAAAAAACAGGGAAGTTACACCCATGGTACCTTAACAATATGGCTGTCTAAACAAGGCCTGAACAATAACAGCAGACAAGCTAACATGGGAAGAGGATTTCCTACAGGGCCCCTGCCCTAGGCAAAGGACTACAGACAACTAATGACAGCTGAAGGAGAAGAGTCAGTCTTCCCCAGGGATGAGCCCCAAATGGTTAGCTCTGAATTCATATATATACAAGCAGTACTAGAGGGACTCAGTAGGTTGTAAGACCGATAGATAGATAGATAGATAGATAGATAGATAGATAGATAGATACCAAGATGGAGATAGATAAATGATAGATTAGGGAGAGAGAGATACAGACAGACAGACAGACAGACATTGTATGGGGGAAATTTTTCAAGATGGGGCAGCACAGTTAAGAAGGAGCAAGGTGAGACAGGGCAAGACTTGTAGGGGGTGGGGAAAGGGCAAAAATGATGTAATTACATTTGACCTACAGCTCAGTTGTAAGAGGTAGAACTCCTCTGTTTGAAGTCTGAAACAGCAGAACAGAAAGCTGTTGTAAAACATGATTTTAAAAATGTTGCCTAAGACCCTAGATCTAATACCATCTGTCTTTGAAGCAAGTGGACCTAGGTACGCAGAAAGAATGATGAAGTCAAAAATCAAAGTTTTAAGCTGGAGGACAGCATTCACTCTGAGAAGGAAAACACAGAAGGATGAATGGGGAGCAGGGGGGCTGGGGTGGGTGGGTAGAGGTGGGGATGAGTGGTGGGGGATGGGTGAGGGGAATTGAGTCCCCTTCACACTGCTGGGTGCTGCCTGTCTCCTAAGCAGCAAGGCTTCTCTTTGCTTTTGCTCTGTAATCTCACACGCCTTCGCTGAATTTTATTTCTGAATTGTCTAAGAATCACTAACCTTTTCCCCCGGTTCGCTGTTTTCTAAGCTCATCCTAGTGTGTTTTTGAAAGATGCTTCGAACTGGCCCTTTCACGGTCTTCTAGAAAGTGCCTGCTGCCCACATTTCCTTAGAGACAGATGCAGGTTTCTCAGTTTCTTTTCCCAGTGCCTCCAGGACCCTGCCACATGACCTGTGTGGGTCTGGACGCCTGAACTCACTTTGGGCAGCTGTGCCTCAGTTGATCTTCTATCTTGAACTTTCATTCGCTATTAATGATTACTTCCTTTAAAGGTTTGCGAGTTCAGACAAATCCATGGCCTCTGCTCCTTGTCACTTTGTTCAAATCAGAAACACTGTCATGTTTCACGCTGGACTGTTTTCATTTGGGCCCGTGGATTATCAGCTAGTGTTCTGAATGGCCTTGGCCCACAGGACTTGCTATTAAAGACTTTTCTCTGTAAATTGCAACTTCCTATCAGTCTGTCGCTGTTTTAGCTAACAGTCTGGCAGGGAAGTATTTTCACAGCCATTGGCTACACAAGAAGTGACCGAACCTATGGGCCTCGCTGGGTGGGAACAGCCCACTCTGATACCACAATTAAAAGAGTAAAGGAGTCCCATTATAAGAAAGCACATGGTACCTTTGAAATGTCTTACTTCTAATATCTCTAGAAATGCAAGCTCTGCAAAGTCTTCCAGACTGAAGAAAAGAGAATTTTCTGGCTGAGGCCTTTGTGTTTTACGTTCCGGGAGAGATTTCTACAGCAAACTTCTGGATATCTAAAAAGGAATGTCTGCATAGATCAGCTGGCGCAGTTTCCCTCTCACATGCTCCAGAAGCTGCGAGAAAAATCCTCCAAGATCCTAAAACCAGGGCAGAAGCTCCTCCAAGGTCCTAAAGTCAAAGGAGAATTTCCTCCAAAGTTGTCAGTGGATTGGCACCCTCAACATCACTTCTGAACATCTAAGTGACTTCACCTTACCAATTTTTGGAGGTTCAGACAAAAGTGTTCAGGTGATTATGAATTTTTGACACCGGAAAAGTAAACAAAATCACAGGGGGCGGGGGCAAGGGAGGAATGCATCATTACTGTAAGGACACAAAAATTACCTCCTAAGCCTCAACTGTCTGCTAGGGGCAAAGGAACTTCCTGGAATGCTGGGAGTTGTAGTTTTGGGAAAAGAACAACATCATATGGGAAAATATGCTGGCAATATGGTTTTGTCCTTTAAAAGTCCCTAGAACATGTGGGTTATCGGCACTTGCTGGAAGTTCCAGAGAGTGGACCTGACCAGAGTCCATCCTGGTCAGAGTTTAATTAAAGCTTGCTTCAAATTTGGCTTAAAGTTGTGGAACTGTTCCCCCCCCCCCCTTGGGCAAATCAGAATTAATCTCTTTACCTGTTTTATTTAGAAACAGAAAAGTACAGAAGCAGATAGTACATCTCAATACCTTGTAGTCCCATCAGTGCAATTTTCTGTCTTCTTCTCTATCACTGAGAACTCAAGTGGATAAATTCGTCCAAAAGACAGAAAACTAAAATTAACATTATGAGAAGTTATAAAAGTTTTGATGTCAACAATTTTTTCATTTGACTAAACCCTGTAGTATTTTAAAATATATATAAAACCAGGGAATTTGAGCATCTATGGCAAGTGTACCAAACTACAGGGTACATGGACTTTTAACTGAAAAAAAAAAAAAACTATAAATCAGACTCCTGAATGTATTTTAAGACTATACAAAATTGAATTGTGTAAAATGTGTATCTTTTCTCATAAACACATACCTCATTATAGACGTCTATTTGAAATTATGAACTAGATTTCATTTTAAGTGCTGGGCACTATGTTAGTTTTCTGAGGTCACAGAAACAAACGACCAGATAATTACTGCCTTGAGAAGCACTGCCACAAGTAATTATGTCTGCTTGCTTTCTAACTGTTGTCATCGGAAGTACCATGACAGACAGTCTGTCTTTTGACAAGAGACATCACGGGGTCGGGGCTGGAGACATGAATCAGTGACTCAAAGCATATACCACACTAACATAGGACCCATTCCTAGGATCCACATCCATTGGCTCACAACGAGCTGTGCTTCCAGCTGCAGAGAACTCCACATGCTCTCCATCCTCCTGTGTGCATCTGCACACACATGCACACATGCATGCTCCACTCCCCCCCATACTTACACACATAATTGAGAGTAAATTAAATATTTTTCATGTACATTTTAAAAATCTTAGACTCTAGAGGTTTATGTCCAAAGTAGGTCTGATTGGGATAAAATGAAACGGTAGCACCACTGCGTTCTAGTCTGAGGCTAAGGAGGGCGCATTACTTACTTTTAATAGTACTGAGGGAGAACTGCCCCTAGTTTTACTTATGCCCCTTTGCTCCGCTTTCAGAAACAATGAGTCTAATTTTCTCATAAACCACAACTCTGTCCTATTCCTCTGCCTCTTTCACAGTAAGGGCCACCGCTAGCAAGGGGTCAGTGTCACCTACCTATGATAAAGTCACCTGATTAGCAATCTCTTTTTTTTTTATTAAAGCTTCATTTTTTATTATTAATTTATTCTTGTTACATCTCAATGGTTATCCCATCCCTTGTATCCTCCCATTCTTCCCTCCCTCCCATTTTTCCCTTATTCCCCTCCCCTATGACTGTTCCTGAGGGGGATTACCTCATAGGGTATCAAGTCTCTTCTTGGTAACCTGCTGTCCTTCCTCTGAGTGCCACCAGGTCCCCCCCTCCAGGGGACATGGTCAAATGTGAGGCACCAGAGTACGTGAGAAAGTCATATCCCACTCTCCACTCAAGTGTGGAGAATATTCTGTCCATTGGCTAGATCTGGGTAGGGGTTTAAAGTTTACCGCCTGTGTTGTCCTTGGCTGGTGCCTTAGTTTGAGTGGGATCCCTGGGCCCAAGTCTGCCTATCATAATGTTCTACTTGTAGGTTTCTAGATGAGCAATCCCTTTTTAATGATTTTCTTTACTCATTTTTATTACATGAATGTTTTGCCTACGTGTATGTCTGCTTAGCATGTGTGTTCCTGGTCCCTGTGGAGGTCAGAAAACAGCATCAGACCCCCCCCACCGGAAAGGAATTATAGGTGCTTGTGAGCCACTGCATGGGTGCTGGAAATTGAACCCTGGTCTTCGAGGAGAAGCCAGTGCTGCCAACCTCTGAGCCATCTCTCCAGCCCCGCAGATTACCAATCTTAACTCTACCTGCTGTTTTAGTCCCACTTTTGCCAAGTAATGGCACATTCTCATTTCTGGGAATCATGGCCATTTGCAGAGTTTAAGTGCTCTTCCCTTAAATGCAGATTTTAGTTTGCATGAACCAAAATAAAATCATGTTCATTAAGTTTTTAATGACCAAAGCTCCTTTTCCTCATAAAATTTTAAAAATTATTTCTTTTACTTTGTGAAGATTATAATTACATCATTTCCTCCTTCCCCTTTCTCCCTCAAAGCCTTTCATAGCACTCCTTCTTCTATTTCAATTGCATGGACTGTCTTTTCCCTCACTGTTGTTATACACATATAAATAGATGTGTTTATAAATTCTATATGGTTTTTTATTTTAATTTACTATAATTTATTCCCATTCCATCCTGATGGTTATCTTCCTGTTTCTACCCTCCTTCCCTCTTCTGCCCCATTCCCTTTCCCTACACATCTAACAGAAGGGTCCTCCTCCCCTACCATACGACCATAGCTTATCAAGTGTCATCTGGATAGCCCACTTCCCCTTCTTCTGTGTGCCTACCTGGCCTTCCCACCAAGGAGAAGTGACCGAATAGGGGACATTAAAGTTCATGTCAGAGGCAGTCCCCGCTCCCCCACAACTGTGGAAAAATGAGCTGTCCATTGGCTAGATCTGAACAGAGGGTCTAGGATTACTGCATGCATTGTCTTTGTTTGTTGTAACAGTTTGTGCAGATCCCCTAGGTCCAGATTCACTGGCCTTAATGGTGTCCCTGTGGGGCTCCTGAACCTCCTGGTTCCTTACATTCCCCCATTCTTCCATACCATTCTTAATGCTCCACCCAGTGTCCAGAAGCGAGTCTCACCATTTGTACTGATTCCCCCTTGGGTGGAGTCTCTCAGAGGACATCTATCTTGGACCAATATCCACTTATAAATGAGTATATACTATGTGTGTCTTTCTGGGTCTGGGTTACCTCACTCAAGATGATCATTTCTAGGTACAGCCAGTTGCCTGCAAATTTCAAGATTTCCTTGGTTTTAATAGCTGAGTAGTATTCCAATTGTGAAAAGGTTCAAGTTTATTTATCCATTCTTTGCCTGAGGGACATCTAGGTTGCTTCCAGATTCTGGTTATTATGAACAAAGCTGCTATGAACATAGTTGAGTAATGTGGAGCATCTTTCAGGTATACATCCAGGAGTGGTATGGTTACGTCTTGCGGTAGCACTATTCCCAATTTTCTGTGAAAGCACTAGATTGATTTCCAAAGTGGCTGTAGAAGTTTGCACTCCCACCAGCAATGGAGGAGTGTTCCCTTTCTCCACATCCTCGCCAGCATGTGCTGTCTCTTGATTTTTTATCTTAGCCACTCTGGTAGGTGAAACATGAAATCTCAGAGTCATATTGATTTGCATTTCCCTGATAACTAAGGATGTTGACCATTTCTTTAGGTGTTTCTTGGCCATTTGATGTTCCTCTGTTGAGAATTTTCTGTTTAGCTCTCTATCTCATTTTTAATTGGATTGTTTGGTTTGATTGTGTTTAATTTCCTGAATTCTTGATATATTTTAGATATTAGCCCTTTGTCAGACTTAGGGTTGGTGAAGATCTTCTCCCAGCCTGTAGGCTGCCATTTTGTTCTGTTGACAGTGTCCTTGAACTTACAGAGCTTTTCCTCTCTATAGGCCTCTGTCATGGCCTCTAAGGGCCTCAATCTGTTTGGCTTATTTTCCTGTATTTGTTTATGGATTTTATTTGTTTCCTCCATTATCATCTTCATTAGGAAAGATTTGAGGTCATTTTCTTGTGTTTTAGATGTGTCAGGATTTCTAGGGCTGATTGCTTTGGGATAACTGGATTCTGGAGATGCCATAATATTTTGGCTTTTGTTATGTCTTTACACTGGCCTTTAGCCATCTTGCTGTCTCTGGCATTGGGTGGTAGTTTCTGGTGTCCTTCACTGGCTATTGAGAGCAGCTTGTAGGTGAGTGGCTACAGGTTGAGACTCTTCACCTGCAGGAATTAGGGAACTCTTCCGGTGGATCAGGCAGATGACCTGAGAAAAGCCTGGAAACATTCCATGAACCAGCTGTGTGACCTAAGGTCAGATCTACCTGCATTCCACATGATGGTATTTCCTCTCAGCAGGGAGACTCAGACACTGGTGTTTTGTAGCCAACAGTTCCTTCTGAGACATAGACTACAGGTGCTGGGTGCCCCACCAGGTGTGTGGCTAGACTTTGGAGCCAGTGCCTGTGCCTACATGAACCCGGAAACTTTCCTTGGATTGACCAGGTGACCTGAGCTCAGATCCACTTGTGTTCCAGATCAAGAGTATCCTTTGGGCTAGAAAACTGTTTTTTGGGTTTTTTTGTTTGTTTGTTTGTTTGTTTGTTTGTTTGTAGCCCACAGTTCTGTCTGAGACACAAAGCACTGGTGCTGAGCTCCCTGCCAGGCATATGGCTAGATAGACTGTTGCCTCTGGTTCCTTAACAATTAAACTTTATTTAAAATTTATTAAACAAAAGTATCTTCCTCACAGCCCAACTATCCTAAACAGAAGGGAAAGGGGATTAAGGAAAACAAGAATGCAACCTTCTGTGTGTCAATTCCACTGCCGAGTCCCTCGGTATATGTAATTCTCCTGGAATCTTGCAGATCCTCTACCCAACAGGAGCCACACTATCCATGGTGATGGTCATTTTGAAATACAATAGCCTGGCCAGTGTCCCCATCCTTGTCCTTAATCTGGGGGCCCAAATGGCTCCTTTCAGTCTATCACAAATGTTTATCTCAATGGGGTATCAGTGAGGTCTCAATGGAGTCAAGCCACCCAAGACTGCTTTCACCTTGGGCCCCAGTCTAAGGCAAGGTCACATTCTTTCCACAATAGTCCATGAGACCAGCACCCATACCTTCATGGAAATGGGCTCTTTCCTTGGTAACATTCATTGGATTGGTCAGGTGACCTGAGGTTAGACTCACTTGTGTGGGGATTCCTCTGGGCTAAAAGACCCAGACCCAGACACTGTTGTCTTTGTATCCCACAGTTCTGTCTGAGACATAGGGCTCAGATGCTGCACAACCCTGCCAGGCAAGCAGTTAGTCCTTGGAGACTGAGCCTGAATTTTCTGTGGATTGGCCAGTGACCTGAGGTCAGATCCACTGGTGTTCCCAACTGCGGAGTCTCCTCTGAGGTAGAAGACCCAGAAGCTGGTGTTTTTGTAGCCCACACTTCCATCTGAGATGTAAAGCTCAGGCACTGCATGCTCTGCCAGGTGTGTAGTCCTTGGAGCCCAGCCCATGCCTGTGAGAACCCGGGAACTTTCCATGGATTGGCCAGGTGGCCTGAGCTCAGATCAACTTGTGTTTCAGACTGTGAGGTGTGCTCTGGAATAGAAAGCCCAGACACTGATATTTTGTAGTCTTCAGTTTAGTCTGATACCCAGAGCGCAGGTGCTACATGCAAGCAAGCTACTGACTAGACTTTGGAGACTGAATACACATCTGGAGGGATCCAGGGACCTTTTTGTGGATTAGCTGGGTGGTCCAAGGCTAGATCCACCCATGCTCCACACAGTGTGGACACCTCTCACCTGGGAATCACAAGAACTGGTGTTCTGTAGTTCTCAGTTTGGTCCTTAAGTCGCTGTGCAGTCACTGCTGTCTTGTTGATCAGACACGGTATATGTTCAGGGTCCCCATCTTGGATCCCCCTCCTTCTAAATGGTTTATATACTTAATATTCATATGTGTGTATGAGTGTGTGTGTGTATGTGTGTGTGTGAATATATCTTCCTAAGTATATAAATACAACCTGATCAGTTGTGTAATGTTACTTGTATGTGTTCTTAAGGTTGCTTATTTGGTACTGGATAACCAGTTGTGCTCTTCCCAGAGTCTGTTTCTCTCACTCTCACAGCATTCTGTAGTTCCCTGTAGCATTTTTTGTAAGGATTAGGCCTCAGGGGCTTTCCCCCATACAAGCATACACTTTTTTATTAGAAATTTCTTATAAGGAAATTTTAAAAACCTTCACCCAGAGCATCGCTTGGTATATTTCCATAGCAGCATTAAAACTGGCTAAGTAAATGCTGCTGTGGCTGCTGTCATCTCGCCTTCTGACATAAGTGGTTTAAACATAAATTTCAAAAAAGAAGATGTATCTATATTAATATCCATTCTGTAGTGTGTATGATTTTTGATTTCACAGACTCAAAGCAAGTATTTATTTCATTCATTTGTTCCCAGATATCAAACATCTTTCATTCAAAAGACTGTATATATGAATAAAATGTAAATATTAACATCCAAAATGATACCAAAATATAATAAAAAATGGTTCAGAAGCTATATGACACACTATTCTTCTATTGGTATGTACATCATATATACATATAAATATGTATATACATATGTGTGTATATACATATATATTGAATTTTATAGTTTAGAGAGTATACAAAGTCAAATAAATTCTTGTTTTTTATTTCACTTTCAGAACAACTTTCAGTTTTGTGACACTTGGTATTAGTAAAGGATCCTACGATCCTAGAATGACAGCACAGATGCTCACTTTGGTACCAGAACACAGATGCTCACTGACCTGCAAGAGCAGAGATGCTCACCTTGATGCAGGAGCACAGATGCTCATTCACTGAGCAGTAGGAACACTGCAGCATCACCTTCTCTCCCCTGCAGCCCAGAAACACTGTTCTCATATCTCCTGGGATGCTTCTCCTTGAATGACTTCCCTTTTCACAATGATACAGTACCCTGTAGACCTAGCACTTCCTGGATCTATGACCTACAGTAAGAATAAAGTAAAGGAGGAGTGAAGTTGTCTATTTGAGGAGTTATGATTGTCCTTGTCTGTTTATTTCAAACAGATGTTTAACACTGGCTCTTGGTTTCTGAGTATTGAGAACTCAGCCAGCTGCTATAGCAGAATGCAGTAAATTAATTACTCAACCCAATGCTCACTTTCCTAAGTCACGTAGCAATTTACTGACTGCTTTGACCTGTATTAGTCCAGTCATCTCTCTGTTAGCTATCTTCTTTAATTTCAAATTGAAATTTTTTGTGTATTGACCGTGTGTTCCTAAGGAATATTACCAATACATTTGCTGACATTATCCTTATTTTATGTACCAATAAACATGTTCTTTCCTTGAATTATATTGATGAGCAAAATCAGGGGGATGCTAAACTAATCATGGATTCAGTACTACAAAAACTAGAACTTTATATAAGATTCCATCAATATCTCATAAGGAAAACACTGGACCAAGTCTCCTACTCAAAAGATTGTAAAATGTTCTCTTTTATATAAAATTAAAACAAGAAAGGGAAGGTATTAGGATATGGTTGGAATATGACACTAGACCCCTGCTATAGCTTGTATGTTTAATGTCCCCATACTCCCCATATATTATAACTTGATCCCAAGATGATGATTCTTGGTGGCAGTAGACAATTAAGGGGTAGAATCCAGAGGGAAGATGTTATATCACTGAGAGAAATGATAACATCCTAATCTCTTCTTGTTCTTCTTTCTAATCCCTGGATGATGAGGTAAGTAGTTTTGCCCTAACATGGTGTTCCATATTTATCAGTGGACCAAATCATGGGCTTACTTGACCTTGGTCTGGAACATCACCTTTTTTCTCTATAAGCTAATGGATGTGGTTGTTTTGTTGTAGTAGTAGAAAGCTGACTGACAGAAATTGTTGTGCTAAGAAGTGGAGTTGTTCTTATAATTGCCCCAATGGTGCAAATGGATTCATAAAATGGGTTTATAAAAAGAGCATGGGAGAACTTGTAAGAATGGTCTAGAGAAAGCCTAACAATTGTGTTGAGGTTTCAGAAGACCAGAACAATAATGATAATATGGACACCAAGGTCTGTGCTGATGAGGTTTCATATGAGTTGGAACTTCTATTGGCAACTGTGCTAACAGCTATCATGTTACTCTGAGAAAAGAAAAATTTTCTCTGCCCTCACACTTTGATGGAGAATGAGTTTAATGATGACAGACATGGCTTTCAAGGAAGGTGATGGACATGGATTTCAAGGCAGTAAAGTATTCAGGCTGTTGGTGAGAATTATTGTCTAATTTTAGTCAAATTCAGAGCAAAATTTGGAATCAAAATGGAGCAAAATAGAATGATTTGAAATTTTTGCACTTTGTGGGCAGGTAGAGTCCTATAAGCCTGGTTCTTGGGGATTCAAACACAGGGATTCCCAGTACAAACTAGCTCCCTAGACAAGCCTGAATTAATGACCTTCAGATTCTGTAACAGACTCTGCCCCAACAAGCAAACAAGAAATTATCCAGGAAAATACAGACCTTAATTTCAGAACTGCTGAGGCACACGCAAATGTGCATATATACTGGTACACATATACACCCCACCCACACACATATACCCACAAGTGCACGTGTGTGTGTGTGTGCGTGCGTACACACACACACACACACACACACACACACACACATACACACACAAACACACACACCAAGATAATTTGGCAGTCTAGCTAAAAAACAAAAACAAAAAAAAAAAGTGAAAGGACTCTATCCAGCTCAAACATGGCAAACATGGCTGTGGCAGGCCTTGTGCTTCTCCCTGATTCTTTCTGCCTTACTAAAAACCATTAGATCACATCCCTAAACCTAGTCCCCAAGGTCTATTCCCTTATTTTGCAACTTCTTCCTCCTGAGGATGACTACCAAGGTCCACCTATCAAGGGACTGAAATCCAGAAATCAAAAGCCCCCTTTGGTTCACCTAATTAACATACTCAATTAAAATTAAACACTTCATCCTAACACAGGGTTTCCCCTTGTGCCTTTGCAATCTGCCATTTTCCTATGTGAGATGTCTGTCTCCTCTCTATCCAGAGGCAGTCCTTTGTCGTCCCCAGCCCCGTGCAACAAATACCCCTTCCCCCTCTTCTTTCCCCTTTTCTACTCTCTTCCTTGTTCCTTTGCCCTTCTCCCTCATCCTCTATCTCCTGTCTTTGTCTCTTGTTCCCTGTCCTTTGTCCCTCTGAGGCAAATAAACCTCCTTTGTACTGAAAACTTGGTTGGTGTGTCTTGACCCAACTCTGAGATTCCCTACAAAAAGTGTGCATGAAGGTTCAACCCTGGAGCATAAAGTCAGTAGTATTGTTTAAAAAGCCAATGCTTTAGATCCAAGATGGCTGCGAGCAGCGTGGGCCGTGTTTAGAAACTCCAGGAAAGAATTCAGGAAATTGCACGGAATTCTTAATCAGGAACACCAAGCTCCCCACCCTACTATAGCAGGAATACTCCACAGTTTGAAAGGACCAAAATATAGAAAATTTGCATACCCCTGCACATGGGAGGAGCACAGATGTTCTCGGACGAGAGCGGTAGCGTCAGCGGCTTCGGCTGAGGTTTGCAGCTGGGAACCCTCCAGCAGAGGCGATTGGCATGGTAACCAGTGGGAATTGCTGCGGGAGAGGGGAGCCAGTGCAAGATTTGGGCCCTGCAACCCTAGCTGAACTTAGTGCACAGTTTGGGCCCGGGACACAAGCACAACTCGGCACGCAGCTCATGTCCTGAGACCCAAACTGGACTCAGTAGGCGGTTTGGCCCCTGTGACCCTAGCTGGGCTCAGCATGGTTTGGGCCCAGAGTCCCTGACTGAACATGGCAGGTAGTTTGGGCCCAGAGACTCTAGCTGAGCTTGGCACGTGGTTGGAGCCCAGAGAACCTAGCTGGACTTGGTGGATAGTTTGGGCCCAGAGACTCTAGCTCAGTATGGCGTGGTCCAGGCCCTGAGACTCTGGCTGGACTCGGCACACGGTCCGGGTCCTGAGACTCTAGCTGAGTTCAGTGTGTGGTTTGGGCCAGAGACCCTGGTTGGACTCAGCATTAACTGGACTAAGTGTGTGGATTAGGCCTCATGACCCATTTGGATCCAGAGACATAAACTGGACTCAGTGTGTATGCAATTTGGGCCCCATGACACTACCTGGACTCTCCAAGTGGTCTGGGTCCTGAAACACTACCAGCAACCACAGATCAGTAGAGCATCAAAGCTCTGGGACTACGGAAATCTCAGGGAGACAGGGAGTAGAGCGCCATTAGACACCTTCTGCTCATCCTGCTTCAGTCCCTGGAGAGCTCCAGTGCCACAACGGGTCCCAGAAGGCTGTGGACATTTTGACCTGATCCAGCGCACATTCTGAGACCCAGGACAATTACAGGACCCATAGTACAGGGGAGCTGGGGATCACTAGCTGTGAGAGACCCAAATTACAGGGCTAGCCTCCTGTTTTCCAGACCAGTGAAGCATCAGAGCTTCTGGCCCAGGGAAATAATGAGAAAACAGGTGACTCTGTCCTCAGACTCTCTCCACCCACCTCCAGAAGCTACCTCCAAAAACAGAGATGGCAAGATGACTAAAGGACTATGTAAAATCATATGCAAAAAAATCCCAAAACAATATGGCATCTCCAGATCCCAGCAATCTCAAAGAAAACAACCCAGAGAACTCAAACACAACAGAAATACAAGAAATTGACCTCAAATACTTAGTAGTGAGGATGATAATAGAGGAAACAAATAAAATTCATAATCAAATGCAAGAAGATGTAGCCAAACAGGTGGAAGATATAAAAAAGGCCTATAGAGAGGCACTGGTAAATTTCAAGAAAAATACAACCAACCAGATGAAGAAAACCAATAAAACTGTTTAAGGTCTGAAGGCCTATAAAGAGGCAATGGAAGAAATTCAGGAATATACAATCAGAAGAAAAAAATCAATAAAACAGTTCAAGAGCTGAAGATGAAAATGGATTCATGGATAAACACATAAACAGGAGAAAAACAGGAATGTGAGAGCTCAGAGAGGAAGGCAAGCAACACAAAAGCGAGCCTGTCTAGCAGAATCCAATAGATGGAGGAACGAATCTCAGGTCTAGAAGATACCATCTTAGATCTTGAAGCAATCATTAAAGTAAATGCTAAATCTGGAAAAATCCTGACACAAATCATCCAAGAAATCAAGGACACCATGAAAAGAAGAAATCTGAGGATAATAGGCATTGAGGAAAGAGAAGATGCCAGACTCCAAGGCCCAGAAAATGTTCTCAACAAAAATCACAGAAGAAAACTTCCCAATCTAAAGAAAGAGATGCCTATAAATATACAAGAGGCCTACAGAACACCAAATAGAATAGACCAGAAAAGAAAAACTCCCCATCACATAATAATCAAAACACAAAATATACAGAACAAAGAAAAAATACTAAAAGCTGCACAGGAAAAGGGCCAAATAACATTTAATGGCAAACCTATCAGAATTATATCCGACTTCTCAGCAGAGGCCACAAAAGCCAGAAGAGCCTGGACAGAGATCCTGCAAACACTCAGAGACCACAGATGCCACACCAGACTACTTTACCCAGAAAAACTATCATAACCATTGACAGAGAAAACAAAATATTCCATGACAAAAACAAATTCAAACAGTACCTATCCACAAATCCAGCTCTACAGAAGGGACTAGAAGGAAAACTCAACCCCAAAGGGACAAGCTACAACCAAAACTACACAGGAAATAGATAACTACACCATCGCAAAAACATAACCAAAAAAACGCTCTACTGAAACCAACATCAAAATTAAGACTCTTAATAGTCACTGGTCATTAATATCTCTCAACATCAATGGTCTCAATTCTCCAATAAAAAGACACAGACTAACTGAATGAAAGCATAAATAAGATCCAACATTCTTCTGCATTCGAGAAACACATCTCACCCATAAAGATAGACATTACCTCAGGGTGAAAGGTTGGAAAAAAATATTCCAAGCAAATGGTCACAAGAAGCAAGCAGGCATAGCCATCTTAATATTGAACAAAATAGACATCCAAACAAAATTAATCAAAAGGGATGAGGAAGGAAACTTCATACTCATCAAACATAAAGTCAACCAAGATGACATCACAATTCTGAACATCTATGCTCCCAATACAAGGGCACCCACATTTGTAAAAGATCTATTAATGAAGCTTAAACTACACATTCATCCCCACACAATAATAGTGGGAGACTTCAACACCCCACTCTTACTGAAGGATAGGTCATTCAAACAGAAAGTAAGCTGAGAAATAATATCATTAACCAATGCCATGAATCAACTGGATCTAACGGATATCTATAGAACTTTTCACCCAAACAAAAAGGAGTATACCTTCTTCTCTGCACCTCATGGAACCTTCTCCAAAATTGTTCACATAGTAGGTCACAAAGCAAGCCTCAACAGATACAAAAGGATAGAAATAATACCATGTATCATATCAGATTACCATGGTCTTAGGCTGCACTTCAACAACAGAAATAACAAGAAGCCTACACATACACGGAAACTAAACAACTTTCTACTTAATGACATAAATAAATATAAATAAATAAAAAGAAATAAAGAAAGAAATTAAGGACTTCCTGAAATTTAATGAAAATGAAGGAACAACATACCCAAATATATGGGATACATTGAAAGCAGGGCTAAGAGGAAAATTCATAGCACTAAGTTCTTTAAAAAGATATTGGAAACATCCCACATAAGCACCTTACCGACACAGCTGGAGGCCCTAGGAAAAAAAGAAGCAGAAACACCCAAGAGGAGTAGATGTCTGGAAATAAACTCAGGGCTGAAATTAATAAACTAGAAACAAAGAAAACAGTCCAAAGAATCAACAAAACCAAGAGCTGGTTCTTTGAGAAAATCAACAAGATGGACAAACCATTAGCCAAACTAACTAAAAGGCAGAGAGACAGTATCCAAATCAACAAAATCAGAAATGAAAAGGGAACCATAACAACAGACACTGAAGAAATACAAAGAATCATAAGATCCTACTTGGAAGGCATGTATGCCACAAAATTTGAAATTCTAAGAGAAATGGATGATTTTCTTGATCAATTCCACTTGCCAAAATTGAGTGAAGAACAGATAAACAACCTAAATAGTCCCATTTCCCCTATAGAAATATAAGCAATCATTGATAGTCTCCCAACCAAAAAAAAAAAGCCCAGGGTCAGATGGTTTCAGTGCAGAATTCTACCAGACCATCAAGGATGTGAAAATACCAATACTCTTCAAGCTACTCCAAAAAATAGAAACTGATGGAACATTAACAAATTCATTCTATGAGGCCATTGTCACATTGATACCTAAACCGCACTCAGACCCAATAAAGAAAGAGAATTTCAGACCAATTTCTCTTATGAACATTGATGTAAAGTTACTCAATATAATACTCACAAAATGAATACAAGAACACATCAAAGAAATCATTCACCATGACCAGGTAGGCTTCATTCCAGGCATGCAGGGATGGTTTAATATATGGAAATCCATCAGTGTAATCCACCATATAAACAAACTGAAAATTAAAAAAAAAAAAAAAAAAAAAAAAAAAAAAAAAAAAAAAACAGGATCATCTCCTTAGATATAGAGAAAGCATTTGATAAAATCCAACATCCATTCATGTTTAAACTCTTGGAGAGATCAAGGATAAAAGGAACATACCTCAACATAATAAAGGCTATGTACAGCAAGCCAATAGACAACATCAAATTAAATGGTGAGATATTCATCGGGAACAAAGCAACGCTGGCCACTCTCTCCATATCTTTTCAATATAGTACTGGAAGTTCTACCCAGAGCAATAAGACAACAAAAGGAGATCAAGGGGATCCAAATGGGAAAGGAGGAAGTCAAATTATCCCTATTTGCAGATGAAATGATACTGTACATAAGTGACCCCCAAAATTCTACCAGAGAATTCCTACAGCTGATAAACACCTTCAGCAAATTGGCTGGATACAAATTTTACTCAGAAAAGTCAGTAGCCTTCCTATATACAAATGACAATCATGCAGAGGAAGAAATTAGGAAAACTATACCCTTCATGTGAGCCACAAGCAATATAAAATATTAGGAGTTACTCTAACCGAGCAAGTGAAGGACTTGCTTGAAAAAAATTTCAAAACTCTGAAGAAAGAGATTGAAGATGACCTGAGAAGATGGAATGATCTTCCTTGCTAGTGGATTGGGAGAATTAACATAGTAAAACAGGCCATCTTGCCAAAAGCAATTTACAGATTCAATGCAATCCCTATCAAAATACCTACACAATTTTTTAAAAACATTGAATGTTCAATTCTGAACTTCATATGGAAAAACAAAAAACCCAGAATAGCTAAAACAATCTTGTACAATAAAAGATCCTCCGGAGGAATCTCCATACCTGATCTCAAGCTGTACTATAAAGCAACAGTAATTAAAATAGCTTGGTACTGGCACAGTAATAGGCTGGTGAATCAATGGAATTGAATCAAAGACCCAGATATGAATCCACACACATATGGTCACTTGATTTTTGACAAAGAAGCCAAATCTATTCAATGGAAAAAGAATAGCATTTTCAACAAATGATGCTGGTCTAACTAGATGTCTATGTGTAAAAAAAAAAAATACAATTGGACCCATATTTGTCACCTTGCACAAAACTCAAATCCAAGTGGATTAAAGACCTCAACATACAACCAGAGACACTAAATCAATTAGAAGAAACAGTGGGGAAGAGCATTGGCACATTGGCACAGGAGACAACTTCCTGAACAGAACTCCAACAGCCCAGGCCTTAAGGTCAACAATTAATAAATGGGACCTTATAAGGCTGAGAAGCTTCTGTAAGGCAGGATACATTGTCAATAGAGCAAACCTATTGCCTATAGACTGGGAAAAGATCTTCACCAAGCCTACATCTGACAAAGGTCTAATATCCAAAATATATAAAGAACTCAAGAAATTAAACACCACCAAACCAAATAACCCAATTGAGATATGGGGCTCAGAACTAAACAGAGAATTCCCAACAGAGGAATATCAAATGGCTGAGAAACACTTAAAGAAATGCTCAACCTCCTTAGTCATCAGGGAAATGCAAATCAAAACAACTCTGAGACTCCATCTTACACCCATCAGAATGGCTAAGATCAAAAATTCAAGTGACACCACAATCTGGCCAAGATGTGGGGAGAGAGGAACATTCCTTCATTGCTGGTGGGAATGCAAACTAGTACAGCCACTTTGGAAATCTAACTGGTGCTATCTCAGAATTGGGAATAGGGTTTCCTCAAGACCCAGCTATTCCACTCCTTGGAATATACCCAGAAGATGATCCAACACACAACAAGAAAATTTGCCCAACCATGTTCATAGCAGCCTTATTCATAATAGCCAGAACATGGAAACAGCCTAAGTGTCCCTCAGTAGAAGAACGGATAAAGAAACTGTGGTACATTTACACTATGGAATACTACATAGCTATTAAAAACAAGGGAATTCCTGAAATCTGTGGACAAATGGATTGAACTAGAAATGATCATAATGAGTGAGTTAACCCAGAAGCAGAAAGACTCACATTGTATATACTCACTTATATCTGAACACTAGCCCAAGGGATATGTCCCATGAAAATCTTCACTCACTAGCAAAGTGGGACAGAGAGGAGGACATACTATTGGGACTCTAGGTGAGAGAAGCATGGGAGAATGGGGAAATAGAAGGATCCAGAGGGTCTTAGAAACCTACAAGGAGAACATCATGACAGCGGATCTGGGCCCAGGGGTCCTGCTCAAACTATGGCACCAGCCAAGGATAATACATGCAGTAAACTTTGGACCCCTACCCAGATCTAGCCAATAGACAGGACATTCTCCACAGTTGAGTGGAGAGTGGGGTCTGATTTTCACACGAACTCTGGTGCCCCATATTTGACCATGTCTCCTGGATGGGGAGGCCTGATGGCACTCAGAGGACGGATAGCAGGCTACCAAGAAGAGACTTGATACCCTATGAGCATATACAGGGGGAAGAGGTCCCCCTCATTTGCAGTCATAGGGGAGAGGAGTAAAGGGAGAATGGGAGGGAGGGAGGAATGGGAGGATACAAGGGATGGGATAACAATTTAGATGTAATATGAATAAATTAATGAAATATATTTTTCAAAAAAGCCAATGCTTTATGCCGGAACTCTCGGAAAGAAGTGAGGTGTCTCTGACCTCAGCAAGGCTGCCGCTATCACAGGCGAAAGATACAGAATTTCAAATTTGCCTTAAGGACTTGCCAAGTCAGACACTTCCAAGAAGAAATGCAGTGTGTAGTGAACACTCAGATCAGACTCTAGATCCATCTCCCCGTTGCTGACTAACAAAGCACCCCACGATAGACAGCAGGTGTGGTCAAGGAGCCCAGGCACAGGCTTTAGTGTGATCATGGTTCTTGTTTGGCCTGCAGAATGTGAGCATTTGGGAGTCATAGATGCTTCCGCTGAGCTTTCAAAGGATCATGAAGAGTTAGTTACACAAAGGAGCTAGGGGAGTGCAGTGGAAGCTGAAATAAAGGCCAAAGAAGGTACAGTACCAATAACTCAAAGCACACACCAGGGACAGGTTCCGTCAGACAGAGGCCATGATGGCTACAATCACACAGTCCACAGGAGTAGGGCTGCTGCAGCCCTTGGGAGGTATCACGCTGCTCCCTGGATGGCAGATACACAGTGTCAGGGTTAATATGCACCTTGATTGATGTGGGCTAGCCTTCCCTCTTTGAATAAGAATGCCTGTCCATTGTCTCCTCCATTATTATATTTTATAAATACAAAGCCTTACTTTTTTTTAAGTAGGAACCACAGCTGAGTTTGCCTTAAGTCTCAGAGGGGACTTTGGACCTGGACCTTAGAGCGGTGTTGGACCAGTTAAGAATGAGTGTTCTTAGAGATGAAACCAAGCCATGCTGCACTGTGAGAGGAACCAACAGGAAAAAAATGCTATAATTCAGTTAATGAATGTTCCTCAAGGGACCATGTGTCAAAGCTTTGGTCCCCAAGATGACATCATTGGTCCATAGTGAGACCTTTAGGACATGAACTAGTGGTCATAGCTCTTTGAGTTCATGAGGAAGTAACTAATTCCTGAACTGTTGAGAAACCTAGATCTCGAAGCTTATTGGCTTCAGGTTGAAACCTGTTTATTTATTGTTTTGTATTTTTTAAAGATTTACTTATTTATTGCGTATACAGCATTCTGCACCAGATCTTGCTATAGATGATTGTGAGCCACCATGTTGGCTGGGAATTGAACTCGTGACCTTTGAAAGAACAGTCAGTGCTCTTAACCTCTGAGCCATCTCTCCAGACCCTTGTTTTGTATTTTTTATTCTGGTTTGATTTATCCCAGATTGTCTTTATACTTGATACACAACTGAGAGCAGGCCAAACCCGTGTTCCTCCCACTTCAGCCTCCTAAGCACACACCAACACATCTGCCACATCTTTCGTCTTTATAAGTTAATTGTTTCTGCTGTGGTAACAGGAGGCTGATGACACAGGCACATATCATGCTGCCTCCTAGTCTTGCATTAGCCTTCCCTTTATTATTCATTTATTTTCTTTAGACAATCGTGAAGACTCAGATAAGTGTCATTAATTTGAACTGGAGAAAATAGAATAATCTTCCCTTGACGTATCGCGTTTGAAATTCTTGCTGGAATTAGCTGCCATGCACACTCAACAGCCACTTTCATGTCCTGGAGATTGATGACTCTGGATGAAGACAATGCAGTCCGTACTTGCCTGCTCGATGGCTATGCCAGTGTTCCAGCTAGTGCTGCATTCAGGGAAGCTGCTGTGTATGCCAGTAGCGAGCACAGTCAAATTACACTCAGCATGGCGTGAGCCTTGCAAGTCAGTCGTAGTAGTGACTGCATGTTAAACTATTCCTACAGGCAGAATACTTAAAAGCAAGTCTCTTACTTTGCCCTCCTCCAATCCCAGGAAAGGGTAGCAGGACTCTTCTGCTTTCTCAACTAGAAATCCTTGGATATAGTCTCATTTCTATCATTCAGTATAAGTAATGCTATGAAACTCTCAAAATATATCCACACTTTAGCTTACCATGGTGACACAGGCTTCTAATCCTTACCACTGGAGACACTGGGACAGGAGGATCATGAGTTTAAGCACAGGATACAGAGTAAGTTTGAGTCCAGTATGGGCAACTTCGTGAGATGCCACTTCAAAATAAAACATACAAAAAGAAGGCTGGGGAGCATATTTCAGCAGGTGAGAGATTTCCCAGCATGCAGGAGGCCCAGAACTCAATCCCCAGTTTTGGATATAATCTCTAAAACTTGCCTAACTCTCTGACTTATGATACCATACTTTCTCTTATGACACCATACTTTCCCTTCTTTACATGATTTTATAATCTCCTAACTGGTTTCCTTGTTTTTACCCAGGGATGTGTTTAAATGTAAGTCAAATAGTTTCAGTTCAGAAACTTTCAGCCTTCTAGTGGCTTCTAGTTTAACTCAGAATATAAAGCAAATTATCTATTGTAGCCTCCACTGTGCTCTGCTGTCTGTCTCTGATATATGTCTGATCCCTCCCCTTGTAGAATGGACTCCTTTTTGTTTCTTAAATGGGACAGATATGTTGCTAGTGCATGGCCATGAGCATGTTTGTTCTCCCCCTGAACTTCTCTTTGGGCAGAGAGACCAGTGGGTGAGTCCTTGACTTTATACAGGACTCCACTTGAATACAATAAGATCAATGCTACATCCCAATCAAACTCACGGGACAAGAAAGTCAGCCTGCATCCCTAACTCTATCACACCTCTTCGATACATTTCACTAACAGCTCTGGCTTGTGACAATTTGGGGACACTCCTCAATGATTCGTGTGCTGGAAGTCTGGTTTTCAATGTGACAGAACTAAAAGGTAAGGTTGTTTAAGAAGAAGCCTACTGGGAAACCCTTAGGTCAGCTAGGGGGGTGTCCTCAGGAGGAAGAGTGGGTGACCATCATCCCTGGCCTCCTGTTCTGTGCTGTATCTTCCTCCTACATGCATCTCAATGCAGTGGCAGCATCTGCTAGGAGGTCCTCCTCAGAGCTGAGCCAGTGATTGTACCATAGCTTGAATCTCTAGACCTGTTAACTCTGTAGGTCTTTTTCTTTATAAAGTTGCTTTGCCTTGGGTAGTTCAATATAGTAGGTGAAAAATAGGCAAGTGCATCCATTATTATATCTTTAAAGTCTAAATGAGGAAAAACTCAATGCATATTTTTAAAACTTTTGAAGGTCTAACAGTAATTATAAAATCAAAGGAAATGAAATACATAGTTGGTTAGTTAGTTAGTTGTTAGTTAGTTAGTTAGTTAGTTAGTTAGTTAGTTAGTTAAACAGACAGGCATAGGAGTGCATACCTACAATCCTAGCACTTTAGGAGGCTGAGCAGGGAAGAGCGTGAATTCAGAGCCAGCTTGGATCATATATGTAATTACAATCTCAAAGGGGGGGGGGGGTGGATAAAGAACAAAAAGAAAACGTTAACTCCCAAGTTTCCACAGATACTCTGGCAAAATTACCCAAGTTTCACTGTGAAGTTACACAAACTATTTTGCCAATGATCCAGGAGAAGCAGGAAGAAGACCTTGATGGGGCAGAAGAGAAACAGGGACAGCTTAGCCTCTTTGTTCTTTTCGGTTTAGCCCAGGTCCCTGCATGCCGGCCTGGCTTCAGTCTAGCCAATGGTTTAATACATTGGGGCTGACTGTCCTCCTGTTAATTGTCTGTCATGCTCAGGAGAGTCAGGGGAGAGGCAGGGAGGGACAGGGGTGAAGCAGGGAGAGGCAGGGAGAAGCTGGGAGGGGTAGGGAGAGGCAGGGAGGGACAGGAAGAGGCAGGGAGGGGCAAGGAGGGGCAGGGAGGGGCAGGGAGAGGCACCTTGAAGAATAAGCCCTGCCACATGAATTTGCTAAAGCCCTGTGACGGAGGGGGGGGGGGAAGGGCGGAGAGGGGAAGAAGCAGGGGTTTTGAACGTAAGCCATAAGTAGAAATTAAACTTGAGACTTCCTAGGTTATTTTTCTTCTAAGATTAGGGCTTAGGAATCCCAAAACATCTGGAAAAGCATTATAAAATAGGAGTGTTTGTACATGTCTCATTTCAAGGGGCACACACAAATACAATTTTATGTAGTTGAGTGCTTAAATTTAGGAGGAAACATTTGAAGCAGGGGGACATTTATTAATCTACAAGATGTCTCGGGCCGAAAGCCGGGTATCCGTGCTAGTCCAAGTGCATATGAAACCCCTGGAGTCTAATTCCAAAGCTCTGTGTTTTCTGTTACTAATTTTAACGATCACTAAATGCTTGTATGCATTTTCTGCTTAAATGCCACACTGTTTTCAGAGTCTGAAAATTCAGACTTCTGAAGATATTGGTGCCAAAGAATGTTCCCACACTTCTGCTCCTTAGCAGAAATATTTGCTCCTTCCTTTGTTTTTGCACACATAAAACCATCAGACACAAAACCCAACCTAGAGCACTGCTGAGCCTAAGGCAAGAGAAAAAAATCAAAATCAGGAATGATCCTAAGCCCAGCATTTCAAAAACACACAAACACACAGTGTGCTATTTGATTTTTAGAAAAGAAAACACTCTAAAAAAATAACTTGGCTATTTTTGTATTTCAGGACCAAATGGCTTGATCTTAAAATGCGTTTTTATAGCAGAAAGTTTGGGAAAGTGACATTTAAAATTTTTCAAATCCAAATCCATCTGTGGATCAAAGGCCTGAGATTTCTTCTTGGTGTCTCTCTTTGACCTCTACTCCCTGACGCCTGCACATGTACCACTTGGGTTTGTAACAAGTAACTGCCTTCTTTCTAGGTCACAACACTGCATTCAACTGAATGAAGCTGAATTCCTCAAATGGCAAAGCTCTGTGCACAGTTCTGCTAGGTCACCACCAGAAAGACACATTGGAACAAGGGAGGAAGCAGTTCATGAAAACATCACTTAGCTAACCTTTAAACCACTAAACTAATTCCTTTCTTCTGAATCCTTGACCAAAAACAAAAACAAAAACAAACAAAAAACAAAACAAAACAAAAAACAAACAAAAACAAAAAACAAAAAACAAAAAAAAAATCACATCAGTTGACTTCAGCTTAAATAATTCTAATGATGGAACATTACATGTTTTGCTTTTGTTTTTAACATGATGGTCTATTCCATTAATAAAACCAGAAATTTCTTCCTTTTCATCTTAGTTTCTACCATAGTTTCTACCAAGACCCCTATCTATCCTCTTCTATTTTAACTCAAAGTCATCACAAAATTTGTTATGGCCTACGTTTTGCATTAATTCAACAGTAGTACTGGATTGTTTACTTTTTCAGCCGTTGTGACAAAATATCCCACAAATGCATGTTAAGGAAGAAAGGTTTGATTTTGGCTCCCAGTCCTAGGGTGCAACCCAACAGCAAGAGCCTAAGGCAGCTGGTCACATCACATTCACAGCTGAGAAACAAGGAGCAATGAATGTCAGTGCCCGAATAGCTTGCTTCTCTTTATTCAATCTGAGCCCCCAGCCCATGAAACGGTGCTGCCCACATTTAGGGTGGGTCTTCACTTCGATTATCTCAATCTAGAACATCACTCACAAGTATGCCCAGACGTTTGTTTCCATGGTGATTCTAAATCTCATCTAAGTAACAATCAAGATAAATCACTACAGCTGTGATACATGCCAAATATCAGGACAGAATCAGAGCTAATACCTATACCCAAGTAAAGTAACAGTGAGGGCAGAGACAGGAGGTAGAGGGAGGAGAGCCAGGAAGAGGGAGCGAGAGAACAGTCCTCACGTCGAGTCGATGGCATTCAACACAGACAACGATGACTAAGAACATGTGAGTGACGCGTGAGTTGAGGCACCCAGTTGTTGTCTACAGAAAACAACTATGGTCCCTACAGCTGATGCATCTGTGATATTGGGAACTGTAGAAAGCTGCCACCTCACGCTGAAGAAGGTGCAAGCTGGTGCTCTGGGGAAGCCTTCTGTCTCTGCCTGGCAGAACTGGGATTGCAGTACTTGCACGCTAGGGGTCTGCAGTTAGGTCCTCATGCTTGTACAGGAAGAATTTTACTCACGGAGCCATCCCCAGCTCCAACAATTTTATACATATATGCATGCATACATACATACATACATACATACATACATACATACATACAATGTGGTGTGTGTGGTGTGCTTGAATTTGTGTGTGTATTTTCACATAAACGTGTTTGTATGTGGGGGTGAGTATACATGCAGGTGGGTGCATATACATGAAGATGCCTAAAGTTGACTTCAGATATCTTCTTCAATCGTTCTGTGCCTTATAATTGAGACCAAGTCTCTCACTGAACCAAGAGCTCACCATTTCACCTAGCTTAGCTAGTTATCCAGCTTGGTCCTCAGTGCCTGTCTCTACATCCTGCATGGTGGAATAACAGGCTGGCTACTACACCCAATGGATTTTTATATCACTTCTGGGGATCTGAATTCTAGTCCTAGTTGTGTGGCCATGTCTTTACCTGATGGGCCATGTTCCCAACACTTCTTGGGACTGTGTGTGTGTGTGTGTGTGTGTGTGTGTGTGTGTGTGTGTGTGTGTGTGTGTGTGTTCATGAATATGTGTATTGTGAAGTCAGTTATCAGTCCTGGATGTTACTTCTGTCTACCTTGTTTTGAGACAGGCTTAATGGCCTTGTTTCCACCAGCTAGGCTAGGCAGTTTCACCAGTGAGCTCCATAGATCTTCTGTTTTTCTTCTCTCTAATGCTGATATTATAAGTATTACTCCCATGTCTGGCTTTTTATATAAGTGTTGGGGATAGAACTCAGAACCACATGATTATATGGCAGCACTTTAGTAACTGAGCTATCTCCCCAGCAACTCAGGACATTCTTTATTTAAAAAAAAAAAATTTAGTTAAAATAAAATTACAACTCTTTCCCTACTTTCCTCTCTCTAATCACTCCATGTCCCATCTACTCTTAAGTCGATAGCCTCTTCTTTCTTACATTATTATTGTTGCATACATGTGTGTGTGCATGCACACACAAAGCATACACATGCTCGCCACAAACATAAATACAACCTACGGAGTCCTTTCTTGATGATCATGTGTTTATGGTTTTACGGCTGACCACTCTGCTTTGGCCAATAAATTGTTGCCATTCAGCGGTCTGAATAAATGCCGGAGAGAAAAGCCATTCAGCAGCGTATGCAAGCCAAGCGGCTGCGCGCACAGCTTTTGCTCTGTAACACAATCTTGCTGTTGGAATTCTGTGAATTACCTTTCCCAAACTAGCTTTTAAACCTTTTTTCCCAAGTGACTTCCGTGAAGGAAGGAGCAGGGTAAAGACTGCAGTTGTTCTTGTTACCAGGAATGACAATCTTTCTCAGGGTTCCAGATCAGGTTATCATTTCTCTCCTATGGTCCAAAGAGTAACCAACCTTACAATGCTCCCCACTCCAGGGGAAGCTGAGCGTCAGTTCTGCCTTCTTCACATGGAGGTGGTTGCTTGCTCTAATTCCAGGTATTCAAGGTGTCTCGGCTTTTCAAGGTTCAGCCACTTAGGAGTCACCCTTATTCCAGTAATTAGTTTTGTTTTTTTTTTTTTTTTTTTTTTTTTAATTGACTGGTTCACTACAGCAGACTTGGGTGAAATGTCTCCTTTGGTGTATTGTCAGTTCCCAATATCCATTCACTGTTTGTTCACATCTCTCTGGGAAAAGTCATGCAACTGTATTATTATTAAGTGTTTCTGTCCAGTGAGTTTCTGAGTGAGAAGAAATATCATATAGAAAATTATGATTGGGAGCCCCATGACACTCATAGGCAGTTGTATGTCCAAAATCATGTTACACCGTAAAAAGAAGCAAACTTGATTTAAAAAAAAAAAAAAAAAAGCAAGAACTACACAATGGAGAAAAGAGAGTATCTTTAACAAATGGTGCTAGTCTAACTGGATGTCTGCATGTAGATTAATGCAAATAGATCCATATTTACCACCCTAAACAAAACTCGTATCCAAGTGGTTCAAAGACTTAAACATAAAACCAGATACACTGAACCTGAAAGAAGGGACAGTGAGGAATAGTCTTAAAAACACTGAAACAAGAGACAGCTTCCTGAACAGAACACTAGTAGCAGAGGCCCTAAGATCAGAAATTAATAAATAGGGCCTCATGAAACTGAAAAGCTTCTGTAAGGCAAAGAACATCGCTAATAGCACAAAATGTCAGTCTACAGAATGAGATAATATTTTCACCAACTCCACTTCTGATAGAGGGATAATATCCAAAATATATAAATACTCAAGAAACTAGATATCAAAAAATCTGATTTAAAATGAGAAGCAGCTCTAAATAAAGAATTCTCAATAGGAACCTCAAATGGCTAGGAAACACTTAAAAGAAATGTTCAACATCCTTAGCCATCAGGGAAATGCAAATCAAAAATCTCTGAGATTCCAGCTTATACCTGTCAGAATGGCTAAGATCAATAACAAAAGTGACAGCTCATGCCGACGAGGATGTAGAGCAAGTGGAACACTCCTCCATTGCTGGTGGGAGCACAAACTTGTACAACCACTATGGAAATCAATATGGCAGTTCCTCAGAAAGTTTGGAATCAATCTACCTCAAGACCCAGCTATACCATTCTTGAACATTCACCCAAAGGACACTCCATCCTACCACAGGGACACTTGCTCAACCATGCTTATTGCAGCTTCATTTATAACAACCTAGATGTCCCTTAACAGAAGAATGGATAAAGAAAATGTGGTACAAAAAAAAAAAAAAAGAAAAGAAAAAAGAAAGAAAATGTGGTACATTTACACAATTTAGTATTATTCAGATGTTTAAAAAGACATAACATCATGAAATTTATAAGCAAATAAATGAAGCCAAGCTACAATCCATAGACCCAGAGAGGTTAAGTAAAGAGGAGGAGTCTGGCAGGGGGCAATGATGGATCTTCCTGGGAAGGGAAATAGAATAAGCAGGTTGGAAGAGGTTGGGTACAGGAGCAAGGGAGGGATCAGGAACAGGAGGGGTTGGGGTGGAAGGAGAGAGTGTAGGAAGAGACAGCTAGCATTGGAGGGCATTTTTGGGGAGCAGGTGGAAACCTAGTACAGTGGAAACTTCCTGGAATCTATGAGGGTGATCCTAATGAGGACTCATAGTAATGGGGGACACAGAGTCTCAACTGGCCATCTCTTGTAACCAGACGAGGCTCCCAGTGGTGGAACTAAGGTACATTCAATTCAGTTGTTGGCCAAGGGGATCCCATGGAAATTCCCAAACAACCTAGGCTGTTGCTAAGACAAAAAACTGCTCTCTACACACTGACAGTGGAGTTTCATTGCTAAGGACAACATCCAAACAACTTATTGAATATGGAGAAATTGAGCTGGTACCCATGTGCAGCCTTCGCCCCTATGTTCTCACCTCTTTGGTGCTGGAAGGTACTCAGTCTGTCATGCCTGAAAAATACGCTAGGATAATGGTGGCACATAATGTGTAGAGAGTAGCCGACCAGTATCTAATTTGATCTTTGGCTCACTCCATAAGAAGGAACCAACAACCAATAATGCTTGGGTAACAAGAACCAGAGACTACATATCCCAGAGATCTAGGGTAAAAACAAACACCACTAGCCTGAAAAGAAAAAAAGATCCCTAATGATACTCTGCTATACTCATAGACCAGTGCCTAGACAGTCATCGTCAGAGAGACTTGTTTCGACAGCATATGGAAACAGATGCAGAGACCCACAGCCAGACAGTATGTGGAATGAGAGTGTGAATTGGAGGTCTCCACCAAACCCCACCCCTCAGAGCTCAGAATCCTGTAGAAGTAGAGGCAGAAAGATTATAAGAGCAAGAAGAGATGAGGGATGCCAGGAGGAGCAGGCCCTCTGAGTCAACTAAGCAAAGCTCATATGAGCTCAGAGACTGAAGCAGCAAACACAGGGCCTACAAAGGTCTGCATGAGATCCTCTACAGGCATGTATGTGTATGTGTATATATGTGTATGTGTATATGATGTATATTTATATGGTGTATATTTATATAGTGTAGATATATGTTACCATGTCCAAATTTGATGTGATGGCTTTTCCTTCACCTTATATTTTATTTTGTCATGTTTGGATATCTCTTAGAAGCCTGCTCTTTTCTAATGAGAGACAGAAAGGGAGTGGATCCAGAGGGGAGTGAAGGTGAGTAGCAGTTGGGATGACTGAAGGGAGGGCAAGCTATAATTAGGATATGTTGTATAGGAAAAAGGGGAAAATGTACATAACAAATATATGAGTATAGTATTTATATGTAACAGTATATACTATTGAAGAAATGAAAAAGAATTATTTAATTCTTAGGAATTTTAAAATAAGTAGTTAGAATATCAAAAGATCATCCTTGTAAATAAACATTTAGTTATTTTATCATCTTTCAAATTATATAAGCACTCAAATATCTCAAGGACTTAGAGGTAACTTTCTTGCAGAATTTATCATAATTCCAAAAGTTCCTAATAAAGTATACCAGCATTAAAGAAGAAGGAAGAGAAAGAGAGGAAGAGGAAGAGAAGGAAAAGGAGGAAGAGGAGGAGAAAGAAGAGGAGGAGGAGGAAGAGGAGGAGGAGGAGAAGAAGAAGAACTATATTTAGAATGATTTAGAGGCCTGCTATTTTTGTGGGGAGTATATGTATGTGTTCCTATGAGTGTGTGCATATGAATGTACATGCAGGTGGAGGCCAGAGGTCAATATTTGGCATCTTCCTTGATCACTTTTTTTGCATGTGTGTGTGTGTGTGTGCGCGCACAAGTGTGTGCGAGCGCGTGCATGCGTGCGTCACAGTGTATGTGTGGAGGTCAGAGGATGATTCTGCGGATCCAGTTCTCTCCTACTATCTCATAGGATCCAGAAATTGAACCCAAGACAATATTCCTACTCATTTTTCCCTCTGTACTTGCTGAACTATCATGTCAGGCCCCAACTTATTTTGTAAAACTTGGTATCTCAATGAACCTGGAGCATCGATTTGGCCAAACTGGCTGACTAATGACCTTTGGGAATCTGCCTATCTCCACCAACATCCCTGGCACCAAAGTGACAGATGCGCTTCACAGTATTTGGCTTTTGCGTGCATATTACCACATGGGTGTTATGTGTCTGAACTCTGTCCTTAAGCGTGCACAGCAGGCACTGTACCAACTGAGCCATCTCCCCAGCTTCCAGAGATTCTTATTTCAGAAAGAAAATGCTTCTTCTTGCATGGTGCTAAGTGCCCACTTCACCACCAGTTGGTGCCTGGTTTTCCTTGTAGAAATATCCAGTAGGGAGGTTTGAATGTTACCTATACCATAGACTCTTAGCGGTGACTACATTCATGCCAGCCTTCACCTTAGGATGCCTTTGTCATTAGATATATGTACAACTTTGTCATTCCTAAAAAAAACAATTTGTGTTTATTCTCAGCTAACACCAGTGATTCTAATGGAAAGTCCTCACTGATATCTACAGGAAAGAGGCTGTAATCAACTTCTGCAGGTCAAATAGTCTGAGTACCTTTCTGTCTGTCCCTGCTTTAGCTTTATAGTCAGCAAAACACAATGTCTCAGCAATTAAGTGTTGCTACATCAGTCTCGGGCTTTCTAAAGACATATGATCCCTGCTTAATTGAGCTTGTCACTGCAGAAAAACACCTGAGATAAACAACTTAAAAGGAGAAAGATTGATTTGGGCTCATGGTTTCAGGATTGGTACATAGAAATATAAATAAATAGTTAAGATAAATGATTGAAAGATGGTAAGTAGCTGATAGATGATTAGATAGATAGATAGATAGATAGATAGATAGATAGATAGATAGATAGATAGATAGATAATAGACACGTGATAGCTATGCAGCCAACAAAGAATTTTAAAAGAAACACTCATTCTAAGGGTACATGTTGGCCTATCTTTAGTCTTGGACCCCATAAGTAATTCCTACTGTATTAAAAGGGGATCAGACACTGACACCTGAAACATTTACAAGACAAGCCAGACATCAGAAAGCTAACTCACTGATTCACAGTAAGGATTACCTTCACACTCAGAAATATGTGGCGACCATACACTGTATAACTCAACTCCTGCCGTTGAGCTAGAGGGAAAGCCACACTGAGTCAGAAGTCATTTCCTTTATTTTCTAGGAAAGGAATTATTGTCAAGCAAGGAAAAAATAAAAATTATATTATTGATGATATTTTTTGTGCATAGATAAGCTTGCCAGATATTAGAAGGCTGTATGATAAATATGGAAATAACATACAGGCAGTGAAAGAACTTGGAATTTAATAACATCAGGTTAAGGTAGCAGGAAACACCCTTCAGATCACAATGCCCAGTTTCTTAGATGGTGCAGAAATAGCTGAAGGCAATGCTGAAAGATCTGTACACTAGTTCCCTTCCCTATGCCTCTGAAATTACCCAACTTTATTTTTAATGCAATGTGTGTCTCTGTAGATTCATAACTTATGAAGCCCATGTGACCTATCACTTTCAGGTGGCTTTGTCAAGGTCAGTTCTGGGGTATCATATGTCTTATATTTGGGCACTTAGACAGAAGCCCATCCCATGATTATTTATTTATGATTCTCTCCACATAATTACTGTGGGTATTGGACAACACAATTTGTGTGAAAGTGCCTATTATGATGCTAAGCAGATAGGAGAGGCTCAATATTATACTACGAGAGGCAGACATGAAGGCAGTCAATTAGACTACAACACAAAGTGTACTATTCTATATAAATGGCACACACAAGCACTATATGTAATAACCTATAGATGAAATGATTTCAGGACCTCTTTCAGTATTCAGTACACATAAAACTGTAATGATTTCTTCACCGTCTTTGTCATTTTCCCCTGGCTATAGTCCAGAGCACAAATTCCTGACTTCACATGGGGTCCAGAATTTAACACTGCACCTTAGAATGTGGTCCAGCTCCTGCTGAGTGCAGCATAAACATCACCTCTCTGTTAACTCAGACCAAACCAAGATGCTGTTCACAGGGGGTTTACTGCTACCCAACTCCTGTGGATTTTGTTATGTCAATTATTGTCACATCAAATTTCTCCAACTCTGGTTTTCTAGAACTGATTTCAAATGGAAACCAAAAAAAATCCAAAAGTACATTTGCTAACCCTATTTATTTTCCTCTAAACCATGGATCCCCTGTTTCCTTTTTGCATCATGGCATCATAACCTACTTAGCAAGCCAAAGTACTTAAAGCCACAGCCCTATTCAAAAAGTCAATTCTAAAACTGCCCTTCCAAATGATGTCATCCTTTCACACCTACTGATTCGTTATTTTTAAGGTGAGTTAACAAATACATTATGGCTTTGAATAATATTACCTAGCCAGGTGGTGGTAGTGATGCATAACTTTAATCCCAGCACTCTGAAGGCAGAGGACGGTGTATTTTTGTGAGTTCGAGGCTAGCTGGTCTGCAGTATGGGTTACAGGATACCCAGGGCTACACAGAGAAATCCTGTCTGGGAAAAAGAAACAAAAATATTACCTTATGCTATTCTCTTACTAGCTTTATGAGAAGCAACCCTGCTATTATCCAGCGAGGCAATGGTATCTTCTCACACATGCTCATGCAGATATGAACGCAGCCAGGCTGGCTCCAGAGTGTGAGTCATCTCCATTCTGGTCCTCGGCCTCTTAATTCAGTGTCTCACTATTTCTATCCTACCCAACACTGTGGCCCAACCGTTAATCTCCCTGTCTCCAGGCTATCCTTTCCCTGTTTGAACTTGGTATCTACAGTAGGGATGTAGAGATCAACTGAGGCTGAAACTAGAAATGAATAAAAAGAGAAATATCAGAAACTGATATACAACTCGAGTACTATCTTGTTCAAAAATAGGTGGATGCTGTTCTGAAGGAATGAAGCCTGTGCCAGATGCTGAGTCTAATGCGATTAGAAGTCATGTTCAGTCCTTTAAGAACCTACAGCATATCCTACCTTCACCCTGAGCCCCTGACAGAGGAAGGGGCTCACATATGCTTATGAAATGAATAACAAAACCAACGTGTATTAATCTTCACTTTCATTTTATCTAAGTGCAATATCTAAAGCTTATAAACTTCAGTGTGACCTGAAGTCAAGGGAAAAAAACATAGCTACAAGAAAGTCAACAAATATTTCAATTAATATAATTAGCAATTATATAAGCAAAACATGGGGTTGTGTTTTAAATCTGGAGTGGTCCCCATAGGCTCAGTTTCCTGCTGTCCTCCCCTGGGAACAGGGGCAGCTAACCCTGGATTTGTCTCTCCATACCCTGGGCTCTCCCAATAAATCTCTTTTATGATATTTGCTGCCTGGTGTGACTTGTTCATCAGAAGAAGCCAAGAAGCAATGAAGAGAAGAAGTGAAGAAGTGCAGTAGGATGGAAGCTCCTGAGCTCCTCAGCTCAGCTGGGCATATCCTCCCCTGGGAGCTATAATGCCTCTACTGAGGAGGCCTCCTCTCAGAGCTGTCTGGTTCCTGGGTTCCTGTGTCTCAGGATGTCCATCCATTGAGACAATGTCCCACCTCAGAGTTGTGTGGTTCCTGGGCACCCGTGCCTCAGGATGCCCTTCCATTGGGATACCTTCTCTCCTTGGAGCAACATAGGTCCTGGTCTCCTAAGTTCCAGGACACTCTCCCATCCAAGCAGGAAGCCCAAAAGTAATAAACTCTAAACTGTTAAAATCAGAATAAGTTCATCTAGGCACACAACAATCAAGTTTCTAAATATAACACAAAAAAAGTAAGCCTTGAGATAATTTAAATAAAGGTGGCATATCACTCTCAAATAAATCATGATAAAATGACCTCCAAGGTCTCATTAGACAAATGTTAGCTAGAAAACACAGGAAGGAAGGAGAACCACAGAGAGAGAGAGGAAGGAAAACTGATGGGAGAGAAGAGAGAGGAAGGGAGAGAGGGACTCAGCTACTGTAACACCGTAGACCAAATGACCACAACAATTTATTTTCCACAGTTCTGGAAGCTGAAGATTAGGGATTAAAGTGCTGGCATGTTTCAGGTACGGTGAGGTCTCCTCAATATTGCAGACCAGCTGGAATTCTCACATGGAAGGAAGGGTATAAACCAAGTCTCCACCCTTCCGCTATATGGCTGCTGACCTCACAAGGGCTCCACTGTCGTGAGCTGGTTACTCCCAAAGGTCATATTTCCAAGCACTCTCCTAATCCCTTTCAATTTCATTTCAACATATGAATTTTAGAGGAGCAATAACATCCATAGCATAGACAATAGTCTATGCTCAACTGGGAAATCTTTTAAAAAATAAAAATAAAAATGAAGCGAGGTATGACGACGCATTCTTTAGTCCCAGAAGGATCTCAAAAATTTAAATAACAAATGTAAATCAAAGACATGTTTGAATTAATGAAGCCCTGAAGAATTTATCATCAGAAAAATAAAACACACACAACTATCTCCAAAAGAAATAGTTCCAAAAATAAATAGCCCATGAGGAGTCAAAAGATCAGGAAACTTATTTAAAAAAAAAAAAAAAAGACTTCTGGGCTGCTAAGTGTCTGATAGCTGTTACAATACTAGTTGCAAGGAATGCAAATTAAAACCACATTGAGGGAAACCTCACACCCATTAGAATACCTAAATTTAAAACGACTGGCAATAAATATTAGCACTGGGCTTGTTCACTCCTAGCCTAATCTCCTAAGATTTGCCTGGCAAGCACAAAACTTTGGTTTGATCTCTAGAATAATGTAAGTAAATAAAAAACAATATTGGTATTTGTGGAGCAACTAAAATTTCATATATTTTTAGTAGGAGAACAATCATTTTGAGAACACACACAACCGGTTGCTATAAAACTAAAAATTCACAAGCTCTAGCAATCTGTCTTCTGGGGCGGGGGGGGGGGGGGGGGGGGGGATGCAGACCTACATTCACAGAAAAACGTGTAGAAATGGTTGAAAATTCAGTAATGGAAACAACCTGAGGATGCAGCTGTAGAAAAATGGACAAACAGACACTTCAGTAGTGCACAATAAAATGAATGAAAGACTGAGACAGAAGACAAAAAAAAAAAAAAAAAAAAAAAATCCCCAAAGCATCATATTAAGTGAATAAACACAAAGCAATTCATTTAACTATGTGAAGCCCAAGAATTTGCAAAATTCCTCCCTCTGCATGGCTCTGGGACTTGGCCTGACTGGGGCAATGAGGGAGCAAAGAAAGACACATACAGAGACACAGGGAATCAGGGCTCAGGCAAGCTGGGCTCTCTGATGAAGAGTCCCCAGAACTCCATAAGCTTAGCATACTAATTATATCTGATTGAACAGGGAGGCAGGGGGATTGCACACGGCAGAACTGGAGGCAGGTTTATCTCATCTCTGTAGGACTAGTCCTGTAAGGAAGCAGTATTTGGGGACCAGAAAGCTATGGTGGGCATTTTCTGCACACACTGTCAACATTTGCACTCAGACCTGAGGAAGGATTTGCCAACTCCATGAGGCTCACTTGGGCAAGGCTTTGAAAGTCATGTGGGACTCCTTGAGGTATTGGAGTGCTTGACATGGCCACGCCCTTGCCAACAACACATATTTACTTGGGGCTCACTCGATTCCTTCAGCAAAGCTAATCTACCATGATGGAAATCACTAAAGTAGGGAGCTCATTTTATTGGGACTGAATAAAACAAGACCACCAACGGAATCCTACAAAATTGCTCCACATGAGTTTACATTTAAATGTTAATTACATTTGTCAAAACTCATCGACCTCTATTTTAAAGATATGTACTCAATAAATAATGTCTATTTGTACTAATAACAATTAGCATTTACAAGCAAACTTGCTATGTCCCCTTGAGGTGTGTGCCTTCTGCAACTTCCAAAAATCTTTGTTGTAGCTGTTTTGTTTTTCAAGACAGAGTCTCACTATGTAGTCCCAGCTGTCCTGGAACCAGCTTTGTAGACCAGGCTGGCCTCAAACTCACAGATATCTGCCTGTCTCTGCCTCCCAAATTCTGGGATTATAGGAGTGCATTACCATCATCTGGCTACAAAAATCTTTTAACCTACACTGCAGTTGACAGCATTTAGACCTGGATGCAGTCAAGCATTACGCATTTTCCTTCACCATTGAAATTCACATCCTACTGGTTCTGAGCATGGCAAGAGGCAAAATTTTCATGTATGATTTCATCGCTAGTATCAAATTCATCATTTTTACTTACTTACTAAAAATTTAGGCTTGCATCTAGAAACATTAGGAACTACTCCAAATCCCTCTACTCTCTCCAGTTATGTTCCCTGGTGCAGGTGCCCACAACCCCTCAGAGCAGGACCATCACTCCAATTCTAACCAAACACGTCATTTCTTTGCTTTAGTGACTGTACTGGCATGTGTAGACAACTCAGTCTAGGCAATCAGATCTTTTCCAAAGAGCAAATCTTGTAGAATTGGAGAAAAAGCATTTGCTCTTTTTGTATACTTTCTGAATGAATATCTGATGGCTTCTAAAAGTATCCCCCTATATCTGGAAAGTTTATGATTTAAGAAGATAACATCAAGTAAAAGAAAACAACAAAAGAATGGCAGTTATAAACTACAATGAAACTAGTTATGGCTGGGTTCTACCTTATTATATATAGCCAGCATTGCCAAGTAACAAAACCAGACAAAGATACATAAAAGGAAAGCAATATGCCAATTGACATAATAATTCACAAAAAATAATTACATCTAACTAAACAACATTTAAAAGGAATTATAGAGTATAACAAAGAAAAATCATTTCAGGAATACAAAAGTGGGTGAAAAATCACATCAGTAAACTGAAGAAGAAAACAAATGTGACAATATTCAAAAAAGAACTCAACAATATACAACAATATACAATATGCAAATATATATTGTATACAATATACAATATGCAAAAAAGAACTCAACAATATACAATATACAACAATATACAATTATCAGCTGAGGCTGGGGACAACGCTGTCAGTCAAGTGCACACCTTTCAAGAATGAGGACCTGAGTCTGATCCTTAGAATCCACATAAAAAAATTGTGTGTGTCAAAAATATACATCTTAGGTACAGCAGATAGATGTGACTCTATAGAAAGACAAGGTCTTCAAAAACCTCAAAGACATGCAGAATATGGCATTTAAAAAGGTTTTTATTGCTTTAAAGATTCATTGATAATAAGACAGGTTAACTCCTGGCAACACTCAGTCTACCTCAAAGAAGATGATGAGCATAAGAACCTCCTTATGGAGATGGCTTCAAATGTGGCAAATTACCCACTAAGCAAAAGGTCCTCATTTCTACCACAGACAGAATTCTGCCTTTAAAAAGGGCAAGCTTGGATGCAGGCAGAGTTGACAGTCAAACTCTGCCAAGACAGGGTAAGCAAGTCCTCAATAATTCCTGCCTCACAAATGTGTCTGTCAGATATATTGGGCCAGAAGGCTGAAGAATATGCTCCAATGTTATAGAGAGTTTTGGGTGACTGTTCAGGTAGAAAACTGTCTCTGTCATCTTTTCATTTGGAAAGCTACTAACCTGTACTCCCTGTATACTCAGATAATCAAGTTTACTCCTTCTCAAATCTCTGAGGGAGTTGAAGATCAGGTAGCTTAGTTTTACAAGGAAGCTTAATTATTTAGGGTTTAAGATGTTTTTAGGTCTAGATAGGTGTTCTAAGTTAATACTGACAATATGTGATGGAGATTGATTTACATGCAGAAATTTAGATGCACCAAGATAGGAAAGATGTCTTCTTCAAGGCTGTCAAATACAAATAGCCAAAACACTAAGAATGTAACATTTATATAATTCCTGATTGTGTCATGGTTCTTCTTGCCATAGGTAATCTATTGTGTATATATGTAATAATATAAAAGTATATGTACAAAAATAAAATAATTTAAAAAGAATATTCCTTAAGATTCAGAAAATAAAATTTGGGAATTAAACAAAAAGTAAATTGTGGGGGGGGGGGGGTCACAAAAATCCATAGGCCACTGAGTAAAGGTAGGAGCAGGAGATGTGGCCCCTTCTTGTAAAGACCACATCAATTGGTTGTCCAGTGCCAGTCAACCCTGGAAACATATATACAAGTAACATTATATGGACTCAATATATATTTAGGAAAACATGTGTGTACAAATACATTTATGTATGCAATTACAATTGATAATAAAAGGAGGCCATGAATCTGGAGGAAAGTGCCGAGGAGTATATGGGAGGATTTAGGAAGAGGAAGAGAAATGAAGAAAGGTTGTAATTAAAATACAATTTCAAAGAGATCCAAGATGGCAGTGACGATCACACACACACAACTTCTGATCAGTAGGACAACCAGGACTGTACAGCGGCCTAAAGACCAAATTCAAAGCTACAGAACACCAGAGCTGCTGATTCCTAGGTGAAAGGGATCCACATTGTGTGGAGCATGGGTGGGTCTGAGCCCTGGCCACCCAGCTAACCCACAGAAAAGTCCTGGGGGACAACCTCATTAGCTGCCATCTTGAGAGAGTGTGAGATGCCCGAACAGCTTTGGGCTCTCTTAGCCTGTATGCTGCTTACCTCATCTGGGATGCAGGCAGAGCTGAGTCCTGCTGCCAGCCACAGTACACATTAACTGCCGCTCCGCGAGCAGCTTCAGGCTCGGATCTCTCTCTGCCAGACAGCTGCTCACCTGCCTGGCCCCTCTAGGTCACAGAGAGATAGACAGTGAGTGCCCTGCCATCTCGAAAAGGCCTGTGGAGTATCATAGCAGCTTTGGGCGCTGATCTCTCTCAGCCACCCACCACCCCGGCTGCTTACTAGCCTGATCCATCTGTGACACAGAACATACATGCAAAGCTGAACCCTGTGTGGGTCACAATCCACATTAGCTGCCATCCTGGCAGCAGCTTCGGGCTTGGTTCTCTCTCCACCCACCTGAAGCCTACTGGCCTGATGCAGCTAGGACACAGAGCAGACAGGCTGAACAGACCTGCATGGGCCACACTCTACCATAGCTGCCACCCCATGAGCCGCTTTGGGCTCAGATCTCTCTGTGCCCATCTGCAGCTTAACAGCCTAACACAGCTAAGACACAGAGCAGACGGGCAGAACTGAGTCCTGCTTGGGCCACACTCCACATTAGCTGCTACCCCAGGAGCAGCTTTGGGCTCAGATCCCCCTTAGCTGCCTACCAGCCTGGGCCACCTGGGACCGTGGGGCACCCAAGCACTTTGGGCTTGGATCTTTTACAGCACCCCTGCCAGCTGTTTCCTGGCCTAGCCCATCTGGAACACAGAGCAGATACATAGAGCCCTACCATCTCAAAAAGAACTGTCCTACACAGGACTCTAATTAAGCCTGGAATTTCTCAACATTTAGAAACTGGACCACAAATGCTATTCCTAGCTTGTTTAGCCATTTCCCCAATTTTATTTGGGCCCCTGAAAGGTATTATTTGTCCCAAATCAGCAGGAAGAAAACTTAAGAGAACGATGCCCCAATTCCCATAAGGGGAGTTCGGTAGGTTTTGGGTTGCTTTCTTGTGTGATAGAAGTTTATTTTAATTGGGAGTTGGTTATAAGTTATTATTGATCCTATTTGAAGAAAACAAGGTTGGATTCAGGGATATTCTCCTTTCCTTTATTTTTCATTCTTAGGTTTGGAGATAGGGATTGAAAGGAAAGAAGGGGAAATATAGAAATATATAGGGATGATAGGACAAAAAGTAGATTAGTGAATATACTCTGAAACTTAATTCTTTAATTGTTACTCACAGATTATTTCTAATTCAATGGCATAGAATTTTGTATATAGATTTAAAATAAGTTTAATTTTAGACACAGGAGTATAGAATTCAAATTTAATATTATTCTTCACACATTATATATATTTCTATTCTAATATGTCGTATTGTACCCATACAACTCAATTATAATACAAGGCTTACTTCCAATACTTTCAAAGTGCTATTGCAGGCTGTTTAGGATAAGTAAGTTAATTGTTAGTTGATCAAATCATGGTCATATCAATTACGATTCTATTTTTATCACAAGAATATAAATCCTAGGTATAAGAGATAAGTATGATTCTATACAAAGATAAGGTAAAATAGTTAGATAAAGTCTTCAAAAACCTCAGAGATATACAGAATATGACATTTAAAGATGTTTTTATGATTTCAAAGATACATTTACAATGAGACAGGTTAATTCCTGGCAACACCCAGCCTACCTCAAAGTAGATGATGAACATCAAAGAACCTCCTTACAGAGATGGCTTCAAATGTGGCAAACAAGCCACTGGGCAAAATATCCTTGCTCCTACCACAGACAGAATTCTGCCTTAAAAAGGGCAAGCTTGGATGCAGACAGAGTCTATGACCACATTCTGCCAAGACAGGGTAAGCAAGTCCTCAATAGTTTCTGCCTTACAAATATGTCTGTCAGATATATTGGGCCAGAAGGCTTAAGATGGTGCCCTAACATTATGGAGAATTTTGGGTGACTGTTCAGGCAGCAAACTGTCTCTGTCTTCTTCTCATTTGGGAAGCTAATAACCTGCACTCCCTGTATACGCAATTAATTTTATTCCTTCTCAAGTCTCTGATGGGGTTGAAGACCACATAGTTTAGTAGTTGTTTAGGGGTTAATATGTTTTACATCTAAATAGATGTTTTAAGTCGATAATGATAAGATATGGTAGTTATTGATTTACATTCACAATTTTAGACTCACCAAGACAGGAAAGATGTTTTCATCAAGGCTGCCAAATACAAATAGCCAAAACACTATGAGTGTAACATATATATAATTCCTGATTGTTTCATGGTTCTTCTTGATATATATATATATATATAAAACATTTGGTGTATATATGTATGTATATATGTAATACATACATTTATATGTGTGTATAAATGTATATGTAGAAATATTTAATTAAAAATTCAGAAAAAAACAATTTCAAAAATAAACAAAAAAGTTTAAAAAGAAAGAAAGAATGGAAGGAAGGAAGGTAGGTAGGAGCAGAGAAATCCAGGTACAAAGCATGTCAATCAATGGCCCTGTGTAGGAGAGGAAGAAATTAAGTGAAAGATAAGTCCAAAGTGTGGAGCTCCAACAGTATATCATATAAGCCATGCACTGAAGAGGCAGGGAAGTGCTGATCTCTGGCGCTTGCTGCAAAGTTGTAATATCATACTTGACACGACCTAAGCCACTGAGAGACCCTCTCTCTAAAAAGAGGAATTAATGGGGCTAGAGAATGGCTCCATGCTTAGGAGTATATACTGCCCTTTCACAGGATCAGAGCTCAGTTCCCAGCACCTGTGTCAGGCCACTCACAACTACCTGTTCTAAGCAGGTAATCCAGCTCCAGGGAGTCCTTTTTAGGCATCCATGACACTGTCACTCAAGCACGCATACTGCCACCCACCAGAGCACATGTATAGATAAATAAAAATTAAAATCATTTTTAAAAATAACAAAAAGCAGATTCGTGCCTGAAGAATCACAAGAGAGGTTGTTCTTTGGCCTCCACATTTGAATACACACACACACACACACACACACACACACACACACACACACCACACAACTAGTTTATATAAAGAAATTTCCTAAAGAAAATTTACAAAAGAGAAAGGGGCGGGGGGAACTGCCTTGTGGGGAGGGGATGCGATAAGGTAGATGTTCCATTTATAATGGAGCATTCCAAACCCTTTTGTGATTTGCAGTTGTAGGTCTCTGTATAAATCACCATCTACTTCAAAAAGTGACTTCTCTGATGAGATCTGAGAGATAGACTAATCTATGTGTATAAAAATGAGAACTTGGGCGCAGCTTATTGTTATGTTCATTTAGCAAGGTAATAGTATTGGGATCTTCCCTAGGGCCTATGACCTAGGCAGGCAAGGGTTTTTGTCCCAGTTAACAACACCTAGGCATGAGTTCTATCTAGTGGAATGGTCTTTGAATCCGAGCAAAAAGTAGTTGGCTATTCCCATAACATTCATTCCATCATTGCCCCAATGGACATATATATATTCTGCAAGGCCAGTCATTATTGTAATGCATAAGGCACGATTGTTGCTTACTTCCCCTTCCAATACTATAAAAGCTAGTCAATAGGGATGAAACTTCCATATCCACATGAACTCGAGTCCTCCATGTCCTTTGACTACTAAAGCATATGGTGTTTTCAGCTACAGAACAGTAACCATCAAATTCTGGAGGATAATCAAGAAAGAGAACAGAACAATCAGAAGTAGCAAGGGTCTGCAGTGAAACCATATTTGCTGAATATGACAGGGCTATGGCATACATAAACTCACAACAGCTATGACTGCATGAACAAGACCTACGTAAAATCAACCCAACACAATCCCTTCATGAGTAGGGGAGCTTACAAGAAGCTCTAGCTGAGGAGCTCTTAGCAATGAGTTATTAGCTGCTAGAAGAGGAAGAGTAGTTTCCACAGGCCTGGTAGATAGAAGGATGAAAGAATAGGTGCGGACATGGGCTGCTTAGCGCAGTGAACACTCTGTATGCTACCGCAATGAAGAACCACAGACATTGGTTGCTTATTAAAACCTAAAAAGAAAGCTACACAAAGAAAAAAATAAGCTCTATAGATATTTATCATATCATAGCAATATTAATTATAAGAAATGTGACATTGGTGCATGGTATTAATTAAAAAAAAAGTTGTTGGAGGAAGGAGACTACAAGAACTCTCTATGTATCTTCACTACTTTCTTCTTAATATAAACTGTTCTAAAAATACATTCTATTATAAATAAATAAGCAAATAAATAAGATGGAGCTAGGCATGATTGCAGCTGTCTTTAATCCCAGCATTTGAAAGGCTAAGGCAAAATAAGTATCTTGTATGTCAAGATAACCTTAAATCAATCCAAAAGTATTCAATTAGTTTCGAAAGTCCTCAGGAGACAAATTGAAGTGGTTTTCACTAGCAAAAATTATTTAATTTGCTCATCAGTAAAAATAATAGCAGCAGTGCACTGAAACATATTAGCATGTTTGTTTCCATGAATTTATTACAATGTAAACAAAGCAGCAGTCTAATGAGTCATTCTCAGATGCTAATTACATACAATGCAATTGTATATATAGCATGTAGTATGTATAATGCTAATGTATATATTATCTTACATTGAAAACAAGTGAATGGAACCAAGCCTTTATCCTGCCTTTCTCATACTAATTATTTATACTGATTCAAGTAAAATATGAAACAAATCCATATGTGAATTAATGACAAACTGATGTCTTACATGATTGTTGGTTGTTCTTGGTTATTTGGCATAGGAAGAAATTCTTGATTTGGGCGTTAGTTGTTTTTTCTTTATCTATTAATAAGTGAGTTCTTGCAAAGAGATACTGAAGTTCAGATTGATGAAATAAGGTGATTTCTGTCGCTTGCTTCACATTTTCAGGCTGAAGGTGGATGTTACCATGAACAACAGGGAACACAAAAGGACAGACCTGAGAAGTACCAGCCAACTTTATTATTCTGTGTGAATAGAACGTTTGTGAAATGTTTGTTGGTCTTTCTCTACTTTCTTCTTGGCCATTTTGTTCTGTTCTCCAAGACTGCTACAAATGCCACTGGAGTACCACCATCAGACACTTTGAAACCTTCTCCTTACAGAGTTGGAGGCTTGCATACCCACAAAGCAGCTCTCTTCTCTCTTCGCCAGGCTCTCATCTGTTGCAAGGAGGCATGGGACAAAGCTAGGAAGGAGGCTGGAGTAGCTGGGCTCTGGGGAGGAGAGTAAGAGGCAGTGGTCCTCCAGGAGCCTCTCTTTTGTGAGTCCATAGGTGTGAATCTAAGCTGAAGCACACATGGTGAATTTGCTGCCCGTGTTCAGAGAGGCCCAACTCCCACACATGCCTAGAGCAAATCTGCAGAGGGATGCAATAAGTAGTCCAGACCTAAAGTTCTCGGTGCTTTATTAGTGCGCCAACACCATCTCTGTCCCTTAATACTGAATGTAAAGATCTAGCTGCTTTAAATTGTGGGGAAACAAAAGAACAAGAACTAGAGGGAGGGGAGGGAGAGAGAGGGAGGGAGGGAGGAAGGAAGGAAGAACAAAACCTTCACTTATTTTTTAATTTTTTTTTAATTCAAACACTCATAGTTTTTCTCTCTATTCTCTCTATCCTAAGCTTTGCAGACAATATTTACTATGTGATTTTTGTAAAGCTAAAAATGCCTAAAATTAATAAAAGTTCTAATCTAATAGGCTAACCTGAGATCCAGGGTTTATGTCTCTTCTCTCTCTTCCTGATGTGAACACTCAGCCGCAGAACCAGGCTGACAACACAACCAGGAGGATTCCTGCTAAAAACCCCAAACACTTTCACTATTCCTCCCTTTCTCCTTTCCTTCTTCTACACTTTTTTTTTTTTTAAGAAATTCCCTCCCTAGGAGATCTACGCCATTTGTTCCAGGGTGCTTTGCATAATAATGGGTCCCTTCAGCTTCAGGGCTCACAAAGAATCCAGTTGCTGAGGGAACCAGGGCAGTAACATCAACAACAAAAAAGAAAATTGCCCGGTTTTTTGTTTTTTTTTTCACTGAAACTACTCTTATTCTTCATCTAAATTTTCAAGCAATTTTATCTTTTTAAATGTAAATACTTGTAAGGATTCAGAAAAGCCATCCAGTTATTAACATTTCAGGTGTAATTATTACTCTTCAATTTCTACCTTCTCCGCAGAGCAGACTCCTTCAAAAGAAGTATTATTACTATGTTCCTTCTTCTGTGGGCCCTCAGACATCTTCAAATAAGTGTCTGTAGGTGCGACTCACTGATTACAAAGGCTGAGTGAAATTAATGTTATTAACGTACCAAGGTGTGAAGTAGAAACTGCAACTGGCTTTCCCCGAAGAGCTCAGTTAATTGGGTGTTGGAAGCTACAGATCTGTCCAAAGCGTCGCTGTGCCGCCTTCTACCAGCTCTGGCGCAAAATTGGCAGTGTTCACGTGTTGCTGAGTCACAGTGCGGTGGGGCAGCTAACGTAGCTAATGAGAGCTACCGCAGGATTAACGGGACCGGCTACACATCTGCATTTTCCTTCCTTCCTTCCTTCCTTCCTTCCTTCCTTCCTTCCTTCCTTCCTTCCTTCTTCCTTCCTCCCTCCTTCCCTCTTTCTTTCTTTTCTTTCTTTCTTTTCTTCCTTTCTTTCTTTCTTCTTTTTTGCCCAAAAACATTTTTAAGAAATTAGAAGACTGTGGCTTTGCCTCCATGTTAGTACCTTTGAGAATCTTCCTTTTCAAGGAAGTCTTAGAAGGCTGTGCAGAACGCTTTCTATTTCTTTGGCATCTCACTTGTAGGAAGGGCAGACCCATTAAAGTGTCCTTCCAGGGTGTTCTGACATATTTTCTGAAGTCCTTCAGATGATGCCTCTGGGGCGCTGATCTAAAGCTACAAGTGACTGTTGACAGATATTTAGGAGTTAAAGTTCCCAGAGCTCTTCTAGGTCCCCTAGTTTAGATCATTCTTGCCAAGAAAACTTGGTTCAGTGAACTGCGCTCATGCCGTATCGGTGCTCTCAATCATTCATTTATTCATGCATTCGTTCATTTAATGGATTGGTCAAGGGAGCTTAACTGAGCATCTATTATGTGCCATAAGCACTATCTCTAGTGTTGCTCAGATAAAAGAGGGTAAAAAAATCATCCTAACAATTCACAATCTAGGGAGGATTCAACCAGTACTTTTGACAGTCAGGGGAAAAATCAAAAGTACTTCTTGGTGGATTTTACAGAAGGAGCTACACATATCCCGGCCCATAAAGAATAAATACTCAGTAAAAAGAAATCGTTCTTATGGTGCGTTTTTTTACGGTGCCAATGAGACCTCTCCCTTATCCCCTGAAAAAAGTCAAATAATAAAATAAAACCATGATTATAAACTGGTAAGGAAGCTTTCATCTTTGGTGTCAAGAAATCCTGTCTCCAAAAAGGCCCTGTTAACTGTTAAGGAAGTTTTACAGGACTCTGCTGTTATGTCCCACAACTATGCAAATGAAAGGACTGTGTTCCCTGTGGAGGGGACACTGCAAATGTCATTAATTTGTGCTGTTACCACTGCATGCAATAGCAATACAGTAATGGCTTTATTGCTTGGAGAGATGTTATTTTAGCAACTTCAGAACTCACATAATAGAGGTAGAAGGAAAATTAAAAGTGCACATAATTTACAGCTCTCTTCATGTGTTACCAGGGCAGATGACTTTCAAAAAATGTTCTTTTTTAAAATAATATATTTTATTAATTTATTCATATTACATCTCAATTGTCATCCCATCCCTTATATCCTCCCATTCCTCCCTCCCATTTTCCCCTTACTCCCCTCCACTATGACTGTGACTGAGGGGGACTGCCTCCCCCTGTATGTGCTCATAGGGGATCAAGTCTCTTCTTGGTAGCCTGTTATCCTTCCTCTGAGTGCCACCAGGCCTCCCCATCCAGGGGGACGTGGTCAAATATGGGGCACACAAACTCTGGTGCCCAAAAAAATGTTCTTATTGGGGATCAGCTTGCAGACTGGCATAAGTCAACATGTCCTTGTACTACCAGATAAGTAAAAGTATAAGCTGTCCAGGTTATCAGGAAGAGTTTTGGAATCATTGGAATCATAGTGATTTCACCTAGCTGTCAACTACTGAGGTCACACACATTGTTCGGAGGAGGTTGCCTTCTTCAAACACCTGCTTTCTCTAGCTATTGTCAATTATATATTTATATATATAATATATTGTATAAAAATATATAATTTATATAATATATAAATGCATTTATTTATTTATTTTCATATGTTTACCTATTATATATCATACATATAATATTTAAATGGGATATATTTTATATAATATATTGCAAAATATATATATATATATGCCATGAGATTAGTAATAACACATACTTAGAGTGAAAACTGCTGCCTAGGGCTCCCAAAACTTTTTAAGGTTATCCATTTGATATTTCAGTTGCAAATATTAAAGTAATTAATAGTTTAAAAAACAGGTCCCTAGATTGTGCCACCTTCCCATGTAATTTGGCATTGTATTTATTTTTTTACTCCAAGAGGGGAGGGAGACCACACATCATTTTCAATGCTTGGGGCACTTGAAATGTATTGGCATGATCCCCCTTGCGTTCCCCACAATTCTAAATCATCAAATGGAGGATCAGAAATGCCTCATACATAAAAAGGCACAGCTCTGCTTGCCAGGCCTTGAGCACCACACCCTACACATGAACAATAGACGTTGAACCAATAGAAAACTATATTCTCAGCTATCCAGTTATAGGGAGCAACCCTTGAGGTAGCCAGAAAGCAAGCAGCTTTCTCCTCCAGCTGTGTGTCTCCTGGCACAACTTCCCACAGTTGAAAAGCCTTAGCCCGGAGCCTTCCCCTCTCACCCATGCTACACACAAGATATGGGAACCGGTCTCACCGTTTGATTACAAGTACTATCCAAACGGAGTATTTGCCTTCTGGTGTGAAACACTGCAAATCTTATGATGCATTAGATAGTGAGGCCTCTCATCAGTGTGAGTGGATACAACCACAGATGAGGTACTAGGGCACATGGCAGCAAGCACATCCTCCGCACACACATTTGTGCAGGTAAGTAAGTCAGAACTTGTTCGGTTGCAAACCCCAGTGAAGACGTGACTGGGACACACACACACACACACATACATACACACACACACACACACACACACAGTGATAAACAGCAGTCATGTCCAATAGTCTTAGATTCCAAAATGTTTATCCCTTCTTCATTTTAATCTCCCCTTCCTCTCTCTCTGCACCTGCTGGCATCCACAGACACTCCTTACCTTTGCTTCAGACTGGCCCCTAACTCCAGCCTATGGCTCTTGTGCCTCTACAACCTTCTCCTTTCTTCTACCTTGGAGTCCTCTCCTAGTTCCTCCTTGATTTTAATGCCATATCATGAAAGCACAGAAAGAAAGAAATCTATATGAAAACAAGACTTACGTCCTCAGTCCTCAGACAGTATACATACAAAGGGAAGCCCCAGGAATGAGACACCTTTTGTGCCAGTCTATTTATGACTCCACAAAGCTGAAGGGAGAGCCCAGAGAAAGTAGGACATGGCAGGCAACTTTTATTTGGGTGTGGGAGACATTGCGAGCCTGGGAACCACCTAAGAAAGATGCCCACTGGTTCATGACAACCATAGGAGCTACCAGTGGTCCAGAGTGTACAATGTGCCATGACTTCTAGAAACACAATCTTAACTTTTCCTCAGAGCACTGATAGGATGGATTTTATTAGCCTTGTTTTATGCGAGAAGAAACAGATGGAACAGACTCCCAGCTAAGGCAATGTGATGGTTAATGCCTCTAGCTTCAGGCCAAGGTGCTTAGCTCAAAGCAACACCACCTCCCACTATGCAGGACTGGCCACGGGCTAGCATAAGAGTGATGGCTGCTTGGCTAGATGGAAACTGACACTGGCAATGGCAAACATCTCTCCTGCTCCAGCAGCCTGAAGCAGCCTGTCCCCAGAGTCTATGGCCAGGTTGACATTTGCCACAATGTGGACTGCTCCTTTTAAGGTCAGAGTCCTTCACCCTCTCGAATATGTGTCATACATGTCTTATTTCAAAAGCAGAGAGCCACTCATTCCAAATCTGGGGGAGATCAAGGCTAGACACTGGAAGCAATTCCCTTCCCAGTTCTTCCCCTTCCTCCAATTCTTGTGGGAAGCTCCCAAGTTTGCTGAAGGGTAAAGAAAACTAATGTCTGTGGTTCACTCTTAACAGCTTTAAAACAAAACAAAACAACATCAAGCCTGTCTTCCCCTACACCTTTTACATATTTTGTAGCTAAAAGAATCATGTGGTACAGGCACTCACATCCGCTCCATGCCGACCTAATATAACGCATTTCCATTCCTGCCTGCACTAGCACTTTGTCTCTCTGTCTCTCTGTCTCTCTCTGTCTCTCTCTGCCTCTCTCTGTCTCTCTCTGCCTCTCTCTGCCTCTCTCTGCCTCTCTCTGCCTCTCCACCCCCCCCCCCGCCCCAGCCTGCCAACAATATTTCTAATGAGGGGTTCACTCTTCTTAAAATAAGGAATGGTATAAAGCCTTCCACATTCCACCTTTATGGAAGGTACATAGAAACACATTAGTGAAAGGCATTCTACATTCTGCTTTCCATACCAGTGATGCTTATAAACCCCCTGCTCGTTGTATAATCAAGGGCCCCAGACATAAGCTGATTACTAGTCTGGGTCAGAGAAAGCATTTCTCTGGTTTAGAATTGCAAAATTAAATGTGTTGTGAGGAATTATGCTGCCCTTTGATGCTTCGGTCTGGCCTCTGCTCCAGTGGCGGGGGATGGGGTAGGGCAGCATGAGGGGCTGGATGAGCAGTTGCTGTCTTGGTGTGATGTACCATCTGGTTCTCCATGCACTCTGGAAAATGACCTGAGACCACCTGAAATCCTGATCACAGGAGTCCTTCAGATGTTCCTGCAAGGGGAGGGGAGAGCCACAAGGGAATAGTCTGGAGTCAGCCAACCAAAGCAATCTTTAACACCATGTGAAAGCTGATGTTTCTTGGGGGGGGGGTGGATTCTAGAGGAACCCCTCCCGGCTACATTTGCTTTCACTCAGAAGTTGCTGAGGTATCATTTCTTGTGCAGATTAAAATGTGTGTTTTTGCTTCAAACTTAAGCAAAAAAGAAACCCTATGCTCTCTGAAGCAGAGAGAAAGTCTCTGAAATAAATCTGTTATGCTGGTGGGTAGGTTTAGAATATTAAAGGGAATATAGTTTTCTGTGTGTAGAAAGTCGGTCACATTTTGTACCCCGAAGCAAAGCTGTCAAGAAAACGTTCTGGGCAGTAGACATGTACTGTGCTTTGCTCTTCAACATGGCATTTCCCAGACGCACGCGATTGTTAGTCACCTGAAACATGGCTAGTGTGCCCAAGGAACAAGAATTTCAATGTGATCACATTAAACTCATATTTGTTTGATTACATTGGATTTCACCTTAATCATATTTAAATAACTATATCTGGCCAGTGGTACCATCATTTTAGACGGTACAGTTTTAAACTTTAGTCTGAACATCTTATACAGTGAGCATATTAATAGAATTTTGGTAAGTCCAGTGGTGGTTTCTTTGTTATTCATTGAGTATATTTTGTCTCTGAAAACCCTAAAGTCAAAGACATCTGCTCACTGTTATCAGCCAAGAGGACCCACCGGGACTGTGCTTGCCTTAAAGCTGTAGCCTTGCAGCCAGATGACCTAATTGAGCCGACAGTTGGAAGACATGCTGATACTTAGTTCTTTTACTCAACCTCACTTCAGTCCTGTTCCGTGACACTGAGACAGCAAGAGCAAGCAGATGCAGGAAGGGGCAAATTGAGAAAAGCCCCTGCTGTCCATGTGTACTATTCCCGTGGTCTTTACAAAGATCAGAGCTCTAATTGTGCTGAAGAGGAATAAAACTAAACAATTTAACTAGATGTAGCTCAGTACTGGGGTTCCTGGTTCAATCCCCAGGACTGTAAAGACAAACAAACAACGCTGCATGATGGGCCATCCCTGTGAATCCCATCCTTTGGAGAGTGAGGCTTAAGAGATCTTATGAGATCAAGACCCACCTTGACTACATGGTATGTTCTAGGCCAGCTTTGCCCAAAGGAGTAAAACAGTCTCAAGCACAAAGAAGAGAAGCGTTTTGTAGGAAAAAAAAATAACTTTGTAACTTTCCCCCTTTTGGTTACTCTGCTTTCTCATAATGGTTTTCCAAGCTATTTGTTTCCTGTCTTGCTTGAGCCAGAAAGTATGCTACACTGTACGGATTAGAGAAAGCAACTGTTCAGTCCACAACAGTTTAAGAACAAACAGTATTATCGCATTACTGTTTTCAATGCTATAGACTGAACCCAGGGCTTGACAGGCACAAGGCAAACTCTTTAGCACTGAGCTTGGTGTTTTGAAACAGGGTTTTGCTCTGCAGCCTAGGCTGGCCTCTAATTCAGGGTTCTTTTGTCTCTATCATCCCAATGATGGAAATAGAGGCCAATACCTAATACAATATTATATTTTAAAGTTTAATATTAAGTATTATATATTAATATTTAATACATATTTTATATTAAACAAATAGTTTAAGTTTTACATATTTAATATGATAGTTTATATTTTTCTCAGCTTATATTCTGATGCCTCGTTTAACAACAAAGAACCTCTCTCTCTTTGATCATGATTTCTAATTTGCTAGAAATCATCTACATTAAAAAGAAAACCCTAATACATAAAAGCTGAGGTTCGCTTCTATTTCTTCCAGTTCATTAATGTGGATCTAAAAGTACTATGTATCCACCGATTTTTTTTTTTTACATCTAGTTCATCTTTGTAATATTTTTTTAAAAACCGGAAGATGAATGGTTTCCTTTTTTTAATTAATTAGTTTACTTATTCACTTTACATCCCGATTGTAGCCCCTCCCTCCTCTCCTCCTGGTCCCATCCTCCCTCTCTTGTCCCCCATTCCCACTCCCCTGCTTTGCAGAGACGGGGAGCCCCCCACCCATCCCAACTCATCAAGTTGCATCAGGATTGAGCAGGTCCTCTTCCTCTATGGCCTGTTGACTCAGCCCTGCCAGGGCTTGGTCCTTGGTTCGTGCTTCAGTCTACACAGACCCCTCAGGGCCCTGGTTAGTTGGCTCTATTGGTCTTCTTGTGGAGCTCTTGTCACCTCCAGGTCCTTTTATCCCTCTCCCCACTTTTCCACTAGACTCCTACGCTTCACTCAATGTTTGGCTGTGAGTCTCCGCATTTGTTTCAAACTGCTACTGGGTGGAGCCTCTCAGAGGACAGCTGTGCTAGGCTCCTGTCTGCAGGTATAGCACAGTATGGTTAATAGTGTCAGGGATTGTCTCTTTCCCATGGGATGGGCCTCAGGTTAGGCAAGGCATTAGTTGGACATTCCCTCAATCTCTGCTTCTTCTTTATCCCTGCATATCTTATAAGCAGGATAAGTTTTGGTCCAGGTTCTGGTGGGCAGGTTGGTGTTCCCGTCCCCCTACCAGGAGTCCTATCTAATTAGAGGGTGTCCTCTTCAGTCTCCATGTCCCCCACTACTAGGAGTCTCAGCAAGAGTCGCCCCCACATCCTCCCAGAAGCCTACCTCTGTCTTAGGCCCCAGCTTGTCACAGAAAGGGTAGGGCTCAGACCTAGGGAGAACAGGGGAGGGAGGGCAGAGAACCTATAGAGAGAAGACAAACCATGGGAGATGAATAATTTTCATGTGTGTGATCTGTGTAATTTTAAAAAATCTTTAGGGAAGGAACAAAATCGCTCTGTACACTCCTGCTCTTTCAGTGCTGCAGCTTTATTAGGTGCGAAGATCCTTAGAGATGCAAACTATTTTTCACCCATCCAGTCAATTCCCCCTTACAAATATTTTAAAGGTGTTTTGCCACAGTTAACTAGTGATTATGAAACATAAGTAAGAGGGAAAATGCTTCCAGCAGGCAGACTTGCTATTTATAGTTTGTGAAATCAATATTACCATCCAGGGATGATATACAACACTTAATTTTTCAAAAGCAGCTCAAAGAAATAGTCAAAATGTATTGAATACACATTGTTTTCCCATCAAAAAAAAGATGTGCAAAAACGTAAGATAGCTTTTCAACTCTTAAGGCTGAAAACTGGGGAAAATTAAATTGTTTAAAATAGATATTACTTCTCCTCTGAATTGAAATATTCAGCTTTACTTGGTCCCATATTTTAAGTGAATATTGGCCTACAAACTCAAGGACACGTTTTGCTAGTTTACTAAAACGACTCTTGGTATTTTATAACTTGCCATCCCATCAGCGTTCAACTGGTAATGAGATAAAATCAAATACATTCTTGTTATTAGGACACCTGAATATTTTTGGTAACCCTTCTGAGGGTCCCTGAGGTCATGGACAGTGGCCCCTATCCTGTCAGGATACATTCTCAAAATTCCCCAAACTGAATCTGAAGCTCTATATATACTTTGTATTATATTTTTCCTGCACATTCATGTCTATAGTAGAGATCATATGGTCACAGCAATAGCTAAACATTATCTAACATTAGATAATTAGTGACAGCATACTGTTAAAAAAAAAAGTTCCATAGGTGAAATCTCAAATCATCTCACTATGCTACCCTCATCCTTCCCGTGGTGACTGGAGATGAAACAGCACTGTGTTTGTGGTTAAACAAAGCCAGTGCTAAAGGCTTTGTGATGTAGTGTTAGCCTAGAGTAATGCAGACTGCGTAAGAGTCACCCAAGTACATGTGCCCAGCCTGCGATAGTTATCCTGTCACCTAGTTAGCCATGGAGTAAGCAGGGATGTGGACAGACAGGCTACTCAGATGATGTACATCCCAACACAGAGGGGCAAAGGTGTGAGATGCCATCATGCTGTCCATCACTGTAACAGAAAAGGGTCTAATGGAGTGGCATAAATAAGGAGAGAATATCTATATATTTTTCCTGGCAAATGTGTACCCCTTAAATTTTCAGAAAAACCGATGAAACCAGAAACCATCATGTTACCTGAAATGAGATTCAGAATAACAAAGATTTTTCTCATGCACAGACTACTAGATTTAAGTGTGTATATGTATGTCGGGGGGGGAGTGTTGTTTAGTTTTTAAAACTAAAAAAAAAAAAAAAATATTTCATGAGAGGGAAGGAAGAGATTTTAAGAGAGGGAGAAAGGGTGAAAAGGGGGATACATGCTCCATGAAAGCAACAGAGACTATCTGTTGGGAAGGGAGGGAGTAAGCTAGAGGCAAGCAGGAGCCATGAAGGAAGGGCATAGGGAAGGAAGAAGATTGGCAGCAAAGTTATAAGGATGTATATGTACTAAAATGTCAGAATAAAACCTATTATTTTGTATGCTAGCCAAAACATATTAATCAACCCAACAACAAAATTACATGTATGTGTGTGTGAGTGTCTCTGTGTGTGTATATACATATATTATATGACTTTTAGTAATATACAAGCCACAGATTATGAGAAAACAATATTGTCAATATATTATCTGGCCAAAAAAATAATCAACCCTTTCCAAGATACATATATAACTCTAAGAAAAGAATAATTTGAAATCCTATGGAAAGTAGGCAAGTAAACCCAGCATAAGACATTTCATAAGTAAGATATGCAGAGTCGACAACAGTATATAAAATATCTTAACACATCAGGAACACAAATGACAACCACAACATGATGTTACTTCACATGGACCAGAAGACCGAAGTGTAGATGACATGAGCATCCATGTATGTGCATGAGGATGAGGGACAGCACTCATTTGAGAGGACAACCGCTTTAAAGAATTATTTTGTATTTGCATATTATCCCAAATATCTGCTGTATGACCTGGAAAAACCATCTCTAGATATTTACCCAGCATCCTCCCAGGCTTTCTCACATCTAGCAGTGCCAGTCAGATGGAATTCCATATTGCAGAATAAACACTCAGATCCAACAGGAGATGCTTGCAGCAGGCAAGTGGGGCAGCCGATACAATTAAGGACCCTTAGGGAATGGTAACAAAGACTTTCAAATAATAGAGACTTGCAAGCCAGAGTTCTGCTATCCTTATTTAAAGGTTGAATTAAAAAACTGCTGGCATGTTTGCATCCCCATGTGTTCCTATTCTAAAGAAAAAAATGGAAATAATATCAAAATCTAATTGTTCCATTCATTCTTGCAACTAAAGTTCATTGGGAAACACCTTTGCTTAAAACCTAAGCATTGTTTTTATTTGCATTGCAACTTTTTAGATGAATGGTGCACAGTGACAACAAGTGTTTTCTAAATTACGTTTGATTATATGCCTTTAAAATAATTCTCGGCAGGGGGACGGCTAAAGAGGTGGTTCAGGACACTGGCTGCTGTTTTAGAGGACATAGGTTCAATACCCAGCACCCACATATAAGCTTACAAATGTCTTTAGCTCCAATTCCAGGTGATCCAGTGCCCTCTTCTGCCCTCTATGGTAGTACACAGATATACATGTAGGCAAGACATGAGTACACATAAAATTTAAAAATAAATAAATATTTTTAAAAATACTCTATCTATTCCCCTAAAAAAGTATGACAGGATGTCAACATAGATTCAAATACAGCTATCCCTTGTCACTGTGAAACTATGTACACTTCCTTCATTTTTATTGAGAATAGATATTTTCCATATGTTCCATATATTTTGATTTGATTCCACTCCCCTGGCTCCCTCCAGATCCTGCCCATCTTCCCAACTACCCAAATCCATACACTCCTATTAGAAACCAAACAAGCATCTAAAATATAAATAAATAAAATAAGATAAAATAAAAACAACCAAAACCAAATGAGACAAAACAAACAAACAAAAAGAATCAAAGCACAAGGAATACACATAGATGTGGAGACACACACTGGCGTACGTAAAAACCCATAAAAACATAAAATCAACATTTACACAATGGAACACTACTCAGCTATTAAAAATAATGATGTCTTGAAATTTGCAGGTAAATGGATGGAACTAGAAAAGATCATCCTGAATGATGTAACCCAGACCCAGAAATCCACACGTGCTATGTATGCACTTATAAGTGGATGTTAGCCATAAAGTACAGGATAGCCATCCTATAATCCACAGACCCAAAGAAGCTAAGTAACAACGAGAGCCAAGGGAGGATGCTTAAATCACACTCAGAAGGGGAAATAAAATAGACATCTGAAGTAGATGGAGTGAGGGAACTGGGTGAGAGAGAGGTGGGGAGGGGAACAGGGAGTGGGCATCAGGTGTGGGTAAAGGCTGGGAGAAAGAACTGAAATCTCATGGGGGCATCTCTGGAATGGGGGGCTGCCAGCAGTCTATGGTGGTAACCCTAGCTGAGACTCCTAGCAGCAGGGAGAGATGGAGCCTGAAGGGGGCAACTCTTTAGCCAGGCAGGACTTCCAATGGAGGGAAGGAGACACCAATCCACACACAAAACCTTCAAGCCAGCCAATCAATGATTGGTCCAATTGGAGTAGCATGCCATGAGAGGGAGCCCACCACTAACACTAATAATAATACTCTGATATTCTTGCAGACAGGAGGCTAGCATAAGAGTCATCTGAGAGGCTTCACCCAGGAGCTGATGAAAACAGATGCAGAGACCCACAGCTAAACATTAGGTAGAACTCAGAAAAGCTTATGGAAGAGGGGGAGGAAGGATTAAAAGATTCAGAGAGGTCAAGGACTACTCAACTCACCTGAACTCATAGGGGCTCACAGAAAATGACCCACCAACCAGAGAGCATCCACGGGATGGACCTAGGCACCTACACATACGTAACATGTGTGTGATCCTCATGTGCAACCTCTGACAGCAGAAGCAGGGTCTGCCTCTGACTCTATTGCCTGCCTTTGGATCCCTTTCCCCTAACTGGGCTGTGTTGTCTAGCCTCAGTAGAAGAAGACACACCCAGTCCTACTTGATATGTCAAGGCAGGTTGATGCTCATGGGAGGTCTCCCCTTCTCTCTAAGAAGGAAGGGAGCTCAGGGGGAGGGAAGGGGAGGGCGAAGGGAGGGTTCAGAAGAGAGTAGGGAGAGGAGTTTCCTACCAGGATGTAAAGGTAATTGATTAATTAGAGAACATAAAATCAGAAACTATAATATGTAAATAAAAGACTTGTAAAAATATGCACAAACAAATCATTATTAAGCAAAAGCCCCCCTACTATTGAAGTCACTTGGTGTTGGCCATCTACTGTTGCACGTGGGGTCTGCCCCTAAGTGTGATTTGTATACCCAGTGAGACACCATTGGCGAAAACTAGTTTTTCTTTTGCCAGAGGATATCAGTTAGAGATAGCTCGTGGGTTAGGCAGGAGGCCATATGTCTACTACCCCTCTCAGTGTTGGGATCCCATCTGGCTTAGACCTGTGCAGGCCCTGTGCATGCTGCCACAGTCTCTGTGAGGTCATATGTGCAACGGTCCTGCTGTGTTTAGAAGGCCCTGTTCGCTTGGTGCCCTCTGTTCCATCTGGCTCTCGGACTTTTTCACCTCCTCTTCTGCAGAGTTCTCTGAGCCCTGATGGGAGGGATTTGATGGAGACATCACATCTGGGGGTGCATGTTGTAAGGTGTACATTATGTGGTTGTGGGTCTCTGTATGGCTAGCCCCCCTCACCTGTAAAGTGAAGGTCATAATAACTTCTTTGAGAACTACTTCAGTCTTAGAAAGTTAATTCATAGTGCCTCAGCTGTCAGCCGGTCCCAGAGGACTCCCATGTTCTCCCATGATTCTCTCTGCTCTCAGAAGACTCCTGCATTCTCCCATAATTCTCTCTGCTCTGACTGTGATGGCAGGGATGTTCTCCTGGACATGTTCCCTCACACCATGACTTTACATGCTCTCCCACCATCAAGAGCCATTCTGGACCTGAATAAATCCTGGACTGATGGTTCCCGTAGTCTTTACAACATGTGGACATGCTTGATTTTTTTTTATTGCAATCTTGTATGTAAGACACTGTACTGTTTTGAAGGCATTAGGTCATTTAATACTCATAAAAAGATATTGGTTGTGTTGGACTCCTCACTTTCTATATGCAAAATTTTAGTCGTTTTTACAAACCTGTCTATGAATAGAAAGCCAGATCAGAATTGAAATTTAACTCAAGACAACTTGGCCCAAGAAGCTAAAAGCTAAATCCAACAAACATTCACAGAAAAAAAAAAATAGTATTTTTGAGGAGACGAAGGGAGAGACCCAAGGAGGAAGGTGGCACTGGAGATGAGGGAAGCTACAAAGTGTTGGATCCAAGATGGCAGCGAGTAGTGTGGACCGTGTTTGGAGGCTCCAGTGAACAATTCAAGGAATTGCACAGATTTCTGAGCCAGGAACACCGAGGTCCCCACACCACGGCAGCGGGAGTGCTCCATGGTTCGGAGGGACCAGGGTGCGGAGGACCTGTGTGCCCCTGCACACAGGAGGAGCGTGGATTTTCTCAGATCGGAGCAGCAGTGGCAGAGGCAGCAGTGGCACCAGCGGCACCAGTGGCGGTGGCTGAGGCTTGCAGCTCAGAGCCTTCCAGTGGAGGCGATTGGTGTGGTGGCCGGTGGGAGTTGCTGCGGGAGAGGGGACTCTGGGCAGGATTTGGGTCACGTGGTGACTTGGGACCCAGACCGGACTCGGTGGACAGTTTGGCCCCAGAGTCCCAGGTTCAGCTCAGTGCGCAGTGCTGTGGAGACACTGTCTCAGCTCAGCAAGCAATTCTGCCCGAGGCACTAGCTCAGTGGAGCCACAGCTCCCCTGCTGTGATGCAGGCTGGGCCGAGGGCTCAGTTCCACCCTAGGCACCAGCTCAACGCAGCAGCAGCTCCCCTGCTGTGACGCAGTCTGGGCGAAGCGCTTGGTTCCACCAGCGGTGCTAGCTCAGCGCAGCCGCAGTTCTCCTGCTGTGATGCAGGCTGGGCAGAGTGCTCAGTTCTACTGGAGGTCCTAGCTCGGCGCAGCCACAGTTGTCCTTCTGTGACGCGGGCTGAGTGGAGCGCTCAGTTCCACAGGAGGGCTTGCCTCAGTGCAGCCGCAGTTCTCCTGCTGTGACGCAGGTGGGGCGGAGCGCTCAGCTCCACCAGAGGCACTGGCTTGGCTCAGCAAGCAGTTCTGCCAGAGACACTAGCTCAGCTCGGCGGGCAGTTCTGGGGCGCTGACGCAGGCTGAGGTCAGCATGCAGATTCAGCCCAGAGGCCCTAGCTGGACTTGCTAGGCAGATTGGGCCCAGAGACTCTAGCTGAACTGTGCACACAGGCTCAGCAGCCCGAAGACTCTAACTGGACTATCCACACAGGTTAGGCCCGGAGTCCCAGGATGAACTCAGCGTGCAGTGTGAGTCCAGAGTCCCTGGCTGAGCTCGGTGCACAATTCCGCCCCAGAGACTCAGGTGGAGCTCAGCGTGCAGTTTGGGGCCAGAGTCCCTAACTGTGCTTGGCAGACAGATTGGGCCCAGAGACTCTAGCTGAGCTTTTGGCACAGTCCGACTCTAAGACTCTGGTTGAACACAGTGTGCAGTTTGAATCCAGAAATCCTGGCTGAGCTTGGTGGACAGTTCGGGACCTGAGTCAATAACTGACCACAGCATGCACTTTGGGCCAAAAGCCCCTAGCTGAGCTTGGTGCGCAGTCCCTGCCTAAAAATTCTGGCTGGACCCTGTTTGTACTTTGGGCCCAGAATGCCTAGCTGTGCTCGGCTGATGGTTCAGGCCCTGGGAATCTAGCTGAGCTTGGCCCGTGGTTCGGGCCCAGTGTCCCTGGCTGGACTTGGCAGGGGACACAGAAGGCTGTGGATACCTTGGCCTGACCCAACGTGCATTCAGAGACCCAGAATGATTGCAGGACCCACAGCACAGGGGAGCTGAGGATCACTGGCTGTGAGAGTCCAAAACAACAGGGCTAACCTCCTACTATCCTCACCAGTGAAGCATCAGAGCTTCCAGCCTAGGGAAATTGTGAGAAAACAAGTGAATCTATCATCAGACTCCCTCCACCCAACTCTGGAAGCTATCCAACAAAAACAAAGACGGCAAGATGTCTAAAGGACAGCATAAAAGCATATGCAAAAAAAACTCAAAACAACATGGCATCTCTAGTTTCTAGCTATCCCAAAGAAAACAACCCAGAGAACTCAAATACAATGGAAATACAAGAAGTTACCTCAAATCCTTAGTAATGAGGATGATAATGGAGGAAACAAATAAAATTCATAATCATATGCAGGAAGACACAGCCAAACAGGTGAGAGACATAAAAGAAACACATAGAGGGGAACTGTTAAATTTTCAGGAAAATGCAAACAACCAGATGAAAGAAATAAATAAAACGGTTCAAGCTCTGATGACCTATAAAGAGACAATGGAAGAAACTCAGGAATATACAACCAATCAGATGAAAGAAATCAAAAAATCAGTTCAAGATCTGAAAATAAAAATGGATTCAATGATAAAAACAGAGACAGAAGAAAAACGAGAACCTGAGACCTCAGAGAAGAAGGCGAGCAACACAGAGGTGAGCTTTTCTAACAGAATCCAAGAGGTGGAAGAAGGAATCCCAAGTCTGGAAGATATAATCACAGATCTTGAAGCAACCATTAAAGAAAATGCCAAATCTGGAAAACTCCTGACACAAAACATCCAAGAGATTAAGGACACTATGAAAAGAAGAAATTTGAGGATAATAGGCATTGAAGAAAGAGAAGATATCAGACTCCAAGGCCCAGAAACTATTCTCAACAAAATCATAGAAGAAAATTCCCCCAATCTAAAGAAAGAGATGCCTATAAACATACAAGAGGCCTACAGAACACCAAATAGAACTGACCAGAAAAGAAAAACTTCCCGTCAAATAATAATCAAAACACAAAACATACAGAACAAAGAAAAATATTAAAAGCTGCACGGAAAAAGGGCCAAATAACATTTAATGGCAAACCTATCAGAATTACACCCGACTTCTCAGCAGAGACCATAAAAGCCAGAAGGGCCTGGACAGAGATCCTGCAAACCCTAAGAGACCACAGATGCCAGGCCAGACTACTTTACTCAGCAAAACTATCAATAAACATTGATGGAGAAAACAAAATATCCCATGACAAAAACAAATTCAAACAGTACCTATCCACAAACCCAGCTTTACAGAAGGTACTAGAAGGAAAACTCCATCCCAAAGGGTCAAGCTACAACCAAAACGACTCAGGAAATAAATGACTATACCATGGCAAAAACACATCTACACAAACGCTGGACTGGAAACAACATCAAAATTAAGACTCTTAACAGTCACTGGTCATTAATATCTCTCAACATCAATGGTCTCAATTCTCCAATAAAAAGACACAGACTAACTGAATGGGTACATAAACAAGATCCAACATTCTTCTGCATTCAAGAAACACATCTCACCCATAATGATAGGCATTACCTCAGGGTAAAAGGTTGGAAAAAATATTCCAAGCAAATGGTCACAAGGAGCAAGCAGGTGTAGCCACTTTAGTATCAAACAAAATAGACTTTCAACCAAAATTAATCAAAAGGGATGAGGAAGGACACTTCATACTCATCAAAGGTAAAGTCAATCAAGATGACATCACAATTCTGAACATCTATGCTCCCAATACAAGGGCATCCACATTTGTAAAAGATCTGCTAAAAAAAAGCTTAAACCACACATTGATCCCCACACAATAATAGTGGGAGACTTCAACACCCCACTCTTACTGAAGGATAAGTCATTGAAACAGAAACTAAGCCGAGAAATAATATCATTAACCAATGCCATGAATCAAATGGATCTAACAGATATCTATAGAACCTTTCACCCAAACAAGAAAGAATATACCTTCTTCTCTGCACCCCATGGAACCTTCTCCAAAATTGATCACATCGTAGGTCACAAAGCAAGCCTCAATAGATACAAGAGGATTGAAATAATAACTTGTATCCTATCAGATCACCATGCTCTTAGGCTGCAATTCAGCAACAACAGAGATAACAAAAAGCCTACACATACATGGAAACTAAACAACTCTCTGCTAAATGACACCTGGGTCAGGGAAGAAATATAGAAAGAAATCAAGGAGTTTCTGAAATTCAATGAAAATGAAGGAACAACATATCCAAATTTGTGGGATACATTGAAAGCAGTGCTAAGAGGAAAATTCATAGCACTAAGTGCCTTTAAAAAGAAATTGGAAACATTGCACATAAGCATCTTAATGACACAACTGGAAGCCCTAGAAAAAAAGAAGCAGAAACACTCAAGAAGAGTAGACATCTGGAAATAATCAAACCCAGGGCTGAAATTAACAAATTAGAAACTAAGAAAACAGTCCAAAGAATCAACAAAACCAAGAGCAGGTTCTTTGAGAAAAGCAACAAGATAGACAGACCGTTAGCCAAACTAACTAAAAGGCAGAGAGACAGTATTCAAATTAACAAAATCAGAAATGAAAAGGGAGGCATAACAACAGACACTGAAGAAATACAAAGAATCATAAGATCCTACTTTGAAGGCATATACAAAACAAAATTTGAAAATCTAAGGGAAATGGATGATTTTCTTGATCAAGTTCACTTGCCAAAGTTGAGGGAAGAACAGATAAACAACCTAAATAGTCCCATTTCCCCTACAGAAATAGAAGCAATCATCGATAGTCTCCCAACCAAAAAAAGCCCAGGGTCAGATGTTTCAGTGCAGAATTCTACCAGACCTTCAAGGGCGAGCTAATACCGATACTATTCAAGCTACTCCAAAAGATAGAAATGGATGGAAAATTAGAAAATTCATTCTATGAGGCCATAGTCTCATTGATACCAAAACCTCACAAAGACTCAACAAAGAAAGAGAATTTCAGACCAATTTCTCTTATGAACATTGACGCAAAAATACTAAATAAAATACTTGCAAAATGAATACAAGAACACATCAAAGATATCATTCATCATGACCAAGCAGGCTTCATTCCAGGCATGCAGGGATGGTTTAATATACGGAAATCCATCAATGTAATCCACCATATAAACAAACTGAAAATTAAAAACCACATAATCATCTCTTTGGATGCAGAGAAAGCATTTGATAAAATCCAACACCCATTCATGTTTAAAGTTTTAGAGAGATCAGGGATACAAGGCACTTTCCCCAACATAATAAAGGCTATATACAGCAAGCCAAAATCAAAGTAAATGGTGAGATACTCAAGGAAATTCCTCTAAAATTGGGAACAAGGCAAGGCTGCCCACTCTCTCCCTATCTCTTCAATATAGTACTCGAAGTTGTAGCCAGAGCAATAAGACAGCAAAAGGAGATCAAGGGTATCCAAATGGGAAAGGAGGAAGTCAAATTATCCCTATTTGCAGATGATATGATAGTGTACATAAGTGACCCTCAAAATTCCACCAGAGAACTCCTACAACTGATAAACACCTTCAGCAAATTGGCTGGATACAAAATTAACTCAAAAAAGTCTGTAGCCTTCCTATACACAAATGGCAAGCTTGCAGAGGAAAAAATTAGGAAAACCACACCCTTCACATTAGCTCCAAGCAATATAATATATTTAGGAGTTACTCTAACTAATCAAGTGAAGGATTTGTTTGAAAAAAATTTCAAAACTCTGAAGAAAGAGATTGAAGATGACCTGAGAAGATGGCATGATCTTCCTTGCTCATGGATCAGGAGAATTAACATAGTAAAAATGGCCATCCTACCCAAAGCAATCTACAGATTCAATGCAATCCCTATCAAAATACCTACACAATTTTTTAAAGACATTGAAAGTTCAATTCTGAACTTCATATGGAAAAACAAAAAACCCAGAATAGCTAAAACATCTTGCACAATAAAAGGTGCTCCGGAGGAATCTCCATAGCTGATCTCAAACTGTACTATAAAGCAATAGTAATTAAAACAGCATGGTACTGGCACAGCAATAGGCTGGTTGATCAGTGGAATCGAATTGAAGACCCAGATATGAATCCACACACATACAGTCACTTGATTTTTGACAAAGAAGCCAAATCCTTCAATGGAAAAAGGATAGCATCTTCAACAAATGGTGCTGGTCTAACTGGAGGTCTATGTGTAAAAAAATGCAACTGGACCCATATTTGTCACCTTGCACAAAACTCAAATCCAAGTGGATTAAAGACCTCAACATACAACCAGAGACACTAAATCACTTAGAAGAAAAAGTGGGGAAGAGCCTGGAACATATTGGCACAGGAGAGAACTTCCTGAACAGAACACCAACAGCCCAGGCCTTAATGTCAACCATTAATAAATGGGACCTCATGAGGCTGAGAAGCTTCTATAATGCAGGAGACACTGTCAAGAGAAGAAAGTGACAGCCTACAGACTGGGAAAAGATCTTCATCAACCCTACATCTGACAAAGGTCTAATATCCAAAATATATAAAGAACTCAAGAAATTAAACACCACCAAGCCAAATAACCCAATTGAGAAATGGGGCTTGGAACTAAACAGAGAATTCTCAACAGAGGAATATCAAATGGCTGAGAGACACTTAAAGAAATGCTCAACCTCCTTAGTCATCAGGGAAATGCAAATCAAAACAACTCTGAGATTCCATCTTACACCCATCAGAATGGCTAAGATCAAAAATTCAAGTGACACCATATGCTGGCAAGGATGTGGGGAGAGAGGAACATTCCTTCATTGCTGGTGGGAATGCAAACTAGTACAGCCACTTTGGAAATCTATCTGGTGCTATCTCAGAAAAATGGGAATAGGGATTCCTCAAGACCCAACTATTCCACTCCTTGAAATATACCCAGAAGATGATCCAACACAGAACAAGAAAATTTGCCCAACCATGTTCATAGCAGCCTTATTCATAATAGCCAGAACATGGAAACAGCCTAAGTGTCCCTCAGTAGAAGAGTGGATAAAGAAACTGTGTACATATATACTATGAAATACTACTCAGCTATTAAAAACAAGGAATTCCCAAAATTTGTGGATAAATAGATTGAGCTAGAAATGGTCATAATGAGTGAGTTAACCCAGAAGCAGTAAGACTCAAATGGTATATACTTACTTATATCTGCATACTAGCCCAAGGGGCATGTCCCACGAAAGCCTTCATTTACCAGGAAACTGGGACAGAGGGGAGGACATCTTATTGGGACTCTAAATGACAGAAACATGGGAGAATAGCAAAGTAGAAGGATCCAGAGGGTCCTAGAAACCTACAAGTAGAACATTATGATAGGCAGATTTGGGCCCAGGAGTCCCGCTCAAACTAAGGCACCAGCCAAGGACAATACAGGAGGTAAACTTTAAACCCCTACCCAGATCTAGCCAATGGTCAGAACATTCTCCACAGTTGAGTGGAGAGTGGGATATGACTTTCTCACGTACTCTGGTGCCTCACATTTGACCATGTCCCCTGGAGGGGGAGACCTGGTGGCACTCAGAGGAAGAACAGCAGGTTACCAAGAAGAGACTTGATACCCTATGAGCATATACAGGGGGACTGTTCCCCCTCAGGAACAGTCATAGGGGAGGGGAATAAGGGGAAAAGGGGAGGCAGGGAAGAATGGGAGGATACAAGGGATGGGATAACCATTGAGATGTAACAAGAATAAATTAATAAAATAAAATCAAATAGTAATTTTATTTTCCAACAGGAGAATAGGGCATCAAGAATGTAAAAGAAATTTCTGAGAGCTAGCAAGTGGTCATCTCAATTAAAGGACGGTCCCAGCACTTTTCACAAGCCCATCTAATTGCAGTAGGGCTCTCATCCCACTGCCTGTGACCTTGGAATTAATAATGTGTTCCCAGACTAGTTGGATTAGTTACTATAATGGATGGCCATGCAAATATGGAGACCAGAGTTCACATCCCCACAACTCACATTAAAGCCAGACACCTAGAGCAAGCCCATGTGACTCCAGTGCTCTTAGAGAGGAATAGAAACAGAGACAGGAGAATCCCAAAAGCCCATGGGCCAGCTAGCTGGGGACTACAGGACAAAAAAACAGCAGTGATTTCATCTCAAACAAGGTGGGAGGGAAAGACCAGAGTTTAAGGTTACTCATGAACTCCATTCATACATATATCCACATATACACATAGGGATGCAATATGCACACACACACACCACACACTCACACACACACACACACACACATACACATGCGTGCATGTGCAAGCAACTTTGTGGTTCTACCATGTATGATGAAGTAACTTCCTGCTGGGAAGAGAGGTCCTCCAAGGGAACTAAACATACATAAACACCAGGACAATTGCTGGGTGGTGGTGGCACATGCCTTAATCCAAGCACTTGGGAGGCAGAGGCAGGCCGACTGCTGTGAGTTCGAGGCCAGCCTGGTCTACAAAGTGAGTCCAGGATAGTCAAGGCTCCACAAAGAAACCCTGTCTCAAAAAAAACAAAAAAAAACAAAAAACAAAAAAACAAAAACAAAAACAAAACAAAACAAAAAGACACCAGGAAAATTTAGTATTATTCTATGAGATTCTTACATGTTCTCACACAACTTAATTGATTATGTGTACTCTCACAAGTCGGTTGTGAAGCAAGTATACTTTAGAAGAAAGGATAATTAATACAGAATTACTCACTCATATTATGTACAGTTGAAAGTATAAAGCTCAACAAAAGGAATGACGTTCCTGTATTATGAAGGAAACTTACCATAGGAGATGACAAAATATTACTATCATGTTATCCAGTTACCATGGTATTTGATAATTTTAAAAAATACATTGAGCAAAGAAAGGACTTGTCAGTTACATAGAAAACCCGACCACAGCTTGATACTGAACACTCAAAATATTGTACTGTAAGGAGTGGCTGCTTCTGGCAAGTTCACAGGTTTTCCTTTTTATCTCTTTTAATGGATTTTGTAATTTCCTATAATGAGTTTACTTTATAAACACAAGGGCATTCAAAACTCACAAAACTGCACTGGAAAAAACCTTAAAAATATAAACATGAAAGCTAGAGAGATGGCTCAGTAAGTAAAGGTGCTTGGTATGTGCATAAGCCTTGCAACCTGTGATTGCATCTCCAAACCCAGGCATTTTACTGCGGTGCCCAGACCCAACAGTGCCTCTCCGAAGACAAAGGAAAAAAATCAACCATTTCACTGTAGATACACAGCCCCTTATCATTCACATCCGCCCCACTTGCCCCTGACATATCCTTCAACTATACATAGTTTGTTAAAGGGTGATGAAAGTAAATTCTAGAGCCAGGCAGTGGTGGCACATGCCTTTGGTTCCAACACTTGGGAGGCAGAGGCAGAGGCAGAGGCAGAGGCAGGAAGGTCTCTGAGTTTGAAGCCAGCCTGATCTACAGAGTAAGCTCCAGGATAACCAAGGCTACACAGAAGAACCTTGTCTCAAAGGAACAAACCAAAAACAACCCCCCCCAAAAAAAAACAAAAAAAGAGGAGGAAAGGAAAAAAATCATAAATTCCAGAGGGCAAGGATTTTTAAACATATTGAATCCTAAAAGCCTCAAACACTCCAAAGGAAAAGAGAGCTTTTTTTTTTTTTCCTTAAAAGTTAATGAATTCACCAAATGAAGGTGACAAAATAACTAGCCATGGCTGGCCCATAAAGCTTTTTTTTTTTTTTTTTTTTTTTTTTTGATGTGACTGGCATCTTCACAGTAGCAATCTACAGAGCTAAGTGGTAACCACCAAGGCCCAGCAGAATCTCACAGGCTCTTATGGCTGAGGAGAATCCAAAACATAATATTAAATTCTAATTCCTCTGTGGGTTTCCTTTCTATTACCCTTTCCCTAGCAGTTTCATCTCACTCTGTCTTCTGCATGGCCATATGTTGTTTGTTAAAACCATGTCTCTGAGTAGAATATTAAAAATTGGAAAATATATCACCTTAAACTTGTAGATGTAGCAATAAAAAATATGAGTGTGAAATTGAAAACCAGAAAAGGAAGAACTATATACTCATAAATTGTACGTATCGAATAAGTTCTTCATGACAGTAACAATTATGCCTAAATGACACAAAACATATACTAATCACCAGACATTCTTTTAAGATAAGCTACTACTAGACACAGTTTGTAGACAGAACACGAAATGCTGTCCCAAGGTCAAAAAAGGCAGTAAAATGATGGATCCCAGATTCAAGCTGTGTCCTTTTGAGTCCAAGTGCCACAAACCTCCCCCTTTAGAGCACTGGTGCTTGTATAATTGTTCCTGGGGGTGGAGCAGTTCTCTCTAGGAGAGTCTCGAAGTGGAGCAATGAACACCCAAACAATAGAAAACGATGCCAAGACCAGAAGACCAGCCTCTTGTTTGTATATACATATCCTCTTCTCAGAGTCTATAGTAGGGTGTTTTTTATCTAGCATAGACCAAGCCCTGAAAGAGGCAGTTCTTATTCTAGTAGATAAACATCACCTGTTCTATCACAAGTCTGTTTCCCATCTCACAGTTAGGATCAAAACAAAAACATGTTTACATCCACTACATTAGTCTCTTGGACAAGCCTGACCAATAGCTAAAAAGAGCGTTTCTGATATTGAAGATTTTGTTAAGTAGCCTTTGGCTTCTGTAGGGAGCACTTTCAACTCAGATGAGAAACTTTCATTCAAACTATATATGTATATTTATACACAGAATTATATATATTATAGACTTTTAAAGCAAATTGTTAATAGTGTGTAATTTCTTATGGCTTTTTCAGATATCCTTGCAGGTGTTTTAATACAGAAGAAGGAGGAAGAGGAGGAAAAAGCAAAATTATTTTTAAAAAGAATAAGTAAATGCTTAGGGGTCAGAGAGATGGCTCAGTGGCTAAGAGCACTTGCTACCTTTGAGAGAGCCAGGATTCAGTCACAGAATCCACATGATGGCTCACAGCCTTGTGTAAACACAGCTCTGGGGAACCTGATACCCTCTTCTGACCTCTGAGGGTACCACTTGCATGTGGTACACTTACATACAAGCAGGCAGTCGTAAGATAAAAACAAAGAAATCTTTTCTAAAATGTTTTAGAAAACAAATATTGTAAAATGTGCATTACATGAGGAGGGAACTTCATCTGCCTTTAATACATAGCATAATTTAGGTTGTAAGTATTTCCAGGTATGTAATTGGAAGACTCTGAGAACAGGGAATGAGCCACGTCATATTTTAGAAGGCTGTTAGCCTCTTGATGAGAGAAGTGTAGGACATGTGTCTTAGATTTCCGAGATTATGATTTCATTGCTTCGCATGAGTGAAAACTGATTTCTTTCTTATTCAGCTAATTTCCTCGGTAAATGGGCATCAGCAGAGATGCCCTTAACAAAGTATGGAACATAAAAATGGAAAAATGACTATTTGTTTCAGCCAAATAGATGGAAAAGAGTGTAGTCACTAGCACTGGCCACACATCCATCAAAGTGAAATGTCAAAGTCAATGTGAGTAGCCATGAAGGATGCTGCAGTCGAAGGCTGGCCTTGCTGCATAAAGCAGGACATATGAAAGCCCACGACATCATCTGTGCTATGAATTACTTTTCCTCTTCCTATTCACTACCTCCTACCCCCTGTATTTTAATGATAATGAAACCCTGAATTAGGTAGTGCATGTCAACCTGAGGCATGCCTTGAGTGCCCTTGCATTTGTCACCTCAGCACACATCCTCAGGCTGGGCTGCAGTCCGTCTACTACATTGCACAAGGACAGAACGGAAAGATTGGGAGTTGACAGTGAGACACACTGCTGTAATATATATACTGTGTCATGCTGTCAAGTCAGAAAACACTGAAGGGCCCAAACAATACTCTTTTAAATGTTCTCCCTTTTTTAGGGATGCTCAGAAAGAGATTGATTTTTTATATTGTCTGAAGGTAAACTGTTGGTATCACTTCTGAAGATATGCCAGGAGTTGGTCCTTCATATGTATTTTCTCAACCACCTAGATATGGTTCTAACATATCACTTGTATTAGAATGCTGGATTAGTTCTATTTTAAAATATTGAATGAGTTATATTATTGAATATAAAGAACCATTGAATCAAGATAATCATTAATGAATATATAAAGTATATGACTGTCCCAAAATAACTGCCCATAACAGTCTCTTCCTCTGCTTCTATACACTCATACACTCAAGCATTTCGTTAGATCTCTTAGTCACTGGCAAGACACTATAGAAACAAAATCCACCTTTCTCCCCATGGTGTTCAGTAATTAAGGAAGGGGAAGGTAGTAAATATATCCAAAACTTTACAAAATATAGTTCCTGCAGCACAGTGATTTCAAATCACATCTTTGAGGAACTGGTCACTCATAAATGATTAATCCAGCTTCATAGTTCACATAACGTAAGAATAAATATAATGCTGAGTGGAGAAAGTATACCTCTGTCCCTACAAGTGCTAGAAGACGTGAGAGAGGAAAAGATAGACGTAATATTTCCTAAAAGACTTATTAGAGACTTCAAAGTGGAAGACACAGCAAGCAATTCAAACATAGACACCAATAAAATGATGACAAATGCTGCGGGAAAGGCCAGGACTTATTCACTGCTAGCGGAATAGCAAACTAAAACAACCACTGTGGAAATCAGTGAGGTGGCACATCAAAAAGCTATCAATAAGTGTATCGCACCATCCAGCTACACTACTCTTGGACAGACACCCAAAGGACTCTACTACAAAAACACCTGCTCACCCATGTTTATTGTTGCTTTATTTACAGTAGCCAAGGAATGGAAACAGCCAAGATACGCATCAACTGGTGAATGGATAATGAGTATATGATGTATTTACAGAATGGGATATTAGTCAAGTAATAAGAAAAAACAAAATTATTAAATTCACAAGTAAATGGGTGGGCCTGAAAATAGTCATTCAGAGAAAGATAGCCCAGACTCAGAAAGATAAACATCACATGTTTTCTCTCATTTGTAGATATTAACTTTGAATCTTCAGATATGTGTGCTTCATTTGAAATACCCATAGATGTCAGAAAATTAGTGAGGGGCTGGGGATCTTTCAAGGGACAGGAGATAGAATGCATTGGTACAAAGGCTTAAAAAGGGAATCAAAGAATGGGATTAAATTGGGGTGGGAACTAGGAGGACAGGGTGAAGGGGGATAAGGAACATTAAAGATCTTTTTTTAAAGTCATACAGAAGCCTATCTACTACTGTTGAAGCTTGCATGCACGTGTGTGTGTGTGTGTGTGTGTGTGTGTGTGTGTGTGTGTGTGAATATTCATTCTCAATGAAATATTGAGAATTGATAACTACTTTACAAAGTTTTAGCTAGTGAGGTCTCATACATGCCCAAATATTACAAGCTACTGCCATTGCTTTGGCTATCCTCGGGAGCCTGACAGTAAGACCTTATTGCTGAACACACCACAGGCTTGGCTAACATAACATGAAGATGTAAAGCTGATACCGACCTGGAAGTCTCATTCCTGCTGCCTAGCTTCCACAGTGCTAGATGGATGTCATACACACTATCTGAGGTGTGAAAAGCACTTGATGATACTTAGCCAATTATGAATCTGGGAATTTACAATAACAGCTGCCCTGATAAGACATACCCATTGATACAATAATATTATAAACAACATGGCAATGACCAACCACTTTCTGGTCAGATTTAAATTTCTTTCCGTAGGATAAAACCCATACTTGCCACCACTTCAGGCCAAGAACTGGCAGCTCAACAGGCCACAGATCACAGGGGAGAACCTACTGCTGTCACTCTGCCAGATGCACAAAGTATTAAACCGACTCTTCATGAGATATCACTATACCCGCAGAGTAACACATAGCTCAGCCCTCATCAGAGAAACTTCTATTTGCAGTAGATGGTGAATAAAATGGAGACCCACAACTAACTCAAGGTACAGAGAGTATCAGACTGCAGAATTCTCACCTCTAAATGGGGCATCTATATCACAGTCCTTCCCATGTCTCAGGGAGCCTTGTGGAAGAGAGGGCAGAGTGTAAAGTAAGAGGTAGCAGCTGACTACACGGAAACACAATCTTCTAGACATAGCACGGAAGCTACACAGATGAACTCACGGCAATTTCGACAGCGTGTACAAAGCCTGTGCAAGCTCAAGACAGGCCAAAGTCAAGCATGGAGAAGGAAGATGGGCACAGCGCCTCTAGCAACTGATGGTTACTGAAAGAAGAGTGAATTTCCTTCAAGAGCATTGATGCTAGTAACTTGATCATGCTACAGTGGAAGGCCGTACATCAAAGAATATATGGACAGCACAAATTGGACTTAATGGGTATATATAAAAAACAGAGGACATAAAGTTGGATGGACAGGGAAGGGAAAGAGGGGGTATGGATCTTGGAGGAGTTGAGGCAGGGAGTGAGTGTGGTCAAAACACATTATATAAAATCCTCAATGAACTAATAAAAATATTCTTTAAACCAGAAGATAGGGAAAAGGGGTGTAAAATGCTGTCTTCTGTGCATGCCACAGTTAACTCACTCAGGACTTTCCAACAGCTCTGCAACAGGCCTACATAAGACTGAGACTATTAATAATCTGTCACAGATCATGGAGGAGCCCCTGGGGCCCTACCCCTCCCTCCTTGCTGACGAATTGTATACCACTAATCTCTAATGGATAGTTCCACACCTGTGGCCATACGGATGATTTTGCTTAAACTCAATGGATCTGGAAAAAAAAATATTTGAGAAGGAATTGAGTAGTTGGAGGGTTAATGAAGAGGATGGAAGCCAAGGGAGGGTGGGAGTTCCAATAATCAGAGCACACTTGATACGCACACAAAATTGCCACAGAACAGATTCAATAAGTTTTTAACATCTAATAATTAAAATATCTGCCATCCAGATACTATAAATTTGGTCTTATTTAGGAAGTGGGACAGATGCGGTTCATTAAGGAACCAAGATCAGATCATCCTGGTTTAAGATGGCCACCCAATTTGATGAGAATGGTCTTTTGAAGGGCAGAGGAGGGAGAAGGCACACAAACAGGACACCAAGATGTATGCAGGAATTAGCATGAAGCATCCACATACCAGTGAGTGCCAAGGGTTGTGGGCCACCAATAGAAACGCAGAGAGGCACAGGAACCAGCCTCCTGTTCCAGAGCCTGCAGGAGGAACAGATCTGTGCTGAAGCACTGATGTCAGTTCAGAGCCACCTGAGCAGTGAAACCACATATTTCTGTTGTCTTGAACCACACATTTTGAGGCATGAATCAGATGTGGGCTTGTGTCACTGAATTAGCAGCGGTCAACTGGGCACTGTAGGTACGCATGTTCCATATTTGTGCTGTTCAGAATTGCATTCACCTGACCTGCGTGATCTGATTCAATGTTCCAATTCGAAATGAAATGTTTCAAATGCCACAGTAACTTTCTTCCTATGTTTTCATTAGAAAATATGCCAAAAGTCCATTTGGATATCATCAAAGGTCTGGTTGACTTAAGATTCGGTCTCTAGGGAAGAAAACACGGAATGGGGAATTTGCTGGAAGGCCCCATCAGTGCCTGAGCTAGCCACAACGGACCCTTTATGTGACAAGGCTGCCCTCAATTTTACTCTTACGTTTATGACTCCCATTACCCTTTCCACTTGTGACATTCCTATTTGCCACTAATTGACCAAATTTATCAGCGGGATGGGAAATAATCGCTTACTAGCTGTCAAGCAAACCCCGTCACTTTGTGACTTCTGAGGGGCTCAAAGCCATTCAGTTCAATTACCTTCATTGTTTTATGGATAGTGCAGTGTGATCGCTGGCAGAATTCCTTCATGCTTTGTTCTCTTTTCTTCCCCCATGAGATAGCGAGACATCTTAATAAATATGCCAAAAATAGATCCAGGCCCTGCGATGGTACAACGGCTGCCTTTGAAGGACTCTGTGATCCAAGATTATCCAAGGAAAAAGTTCTGTCCTTTCAGACCACCCTTGTAATGTCTTTAGGGAAGGAGTAACAGATTTTTCTGGTTGTCCTAAAAGATCAGTGGCTAATTACAGCTAATTGCAGTCACCTTTCACCTATCTGTGCTAATGGAAGGCATCACCCATCACCGATGCCAGCAATCCCCACCGGGCCATTTTCCATTAGTTTTCAGCAAGGAAAAGCATAAAAGACATTTAAAGCAGGAGGCTTTTCTCCTAGTTCTTTGGGAAACTCCTGTGCAAGTCAGGGGAAGGTATCCTTGCTCCTTGGTCAACACACTGGCCTCGCTATTGCAAGTTCTCTTAGACTAGAGTCTCTTAACAGACAGTGCTGAGAAATAATTCAAACTAACAAACAAACCTCCCAGGGCAGATGTGACCTTAAGCCTGGAAGCTGACTTGAGATTGATGGTTATAATTAATAATCATTATAACAAAAATAATTTTAAAAAATTGCCGTTGTTGGGCACCTTTGAAATGCCAGGTAAATGCTGGAAACAATCCTTCAAGGTATTATTATCTTTTTGTGCACAAGAAATTGAGGCGCACAGAGATTATGTAACTGGCCTTATGTTGCCCAACAGCAAGTGACCAAATGTCTCACCCTGTTTAGGCTACTGTAGCAAAAATGTCCTGGGTACCTTGTAAGCAAGCTTATTTTTCACAGTTCTGGAGGGTCCAGACAGAAGTCACTGGCATTGTCTGTGTCTGGAAGGACCTTTTTATTCCTTGTAGGTGGCCCATTCTCGTTTTGTGACAGAAAACTCCCTCACTCTTAAAAGGCTCCACCCTCATGATTCAATTATCTTTCTAACTTTACACCCCATCAAGGGTCAGCATATAAATCTGGGTAAAAGACAGCATACGCACCTAGACCATTCTAACTCTGAGGTGAGATTCCAATCGCATCTCACTCCAACTGAAGGGGCGGGATCTTACTTAGTTTCTCACCCAAGATTGTTTTACTTTCCTTTCATGAGACCTGGGAAGCAAAACTACTGGACAATGTTTGCTGATCCTGCCTTTTAAATCCTCCACTAGGAGTACAGGTGCTTGTTGCCTGCTCAGAGGATGCTGGACTTAACATCAGATTATATCTCGATAATATCCTAAATCGATGAGGCACTGTTGGCTGCCTAGTGCTGCCCAGCACTAAAAGAGCCGATGGTACCACATACCCACAACCCTGGAAAGATCAAAACTCAAACCTAAAGAATAATTTCTACTAAATGCATCTCATTTGCGCAAAGGTAAAATAAAAAATGAATAAATCAAGCACGGTCAGTCAAGGGCTGTCTATTCCAATTAAATCACATTAGAGAATTGGGTGCTTGGCTAATACAAACATATTAGCATCTCTCTAAAGGACATAATTTTTTATGACAGATGGAGCTTGAGGGTTTAGCAAAGAATCTAAAAAGAATCTAGTTAGAGGTTGTTTTATTTAGAACCCACCGACAGGGATAGAGAGCCTACAAGGCCCATTAAATTGAGACTGTGCTACATAAATGTGTCAAAATCTTCCTCCTACATCCCCTTCGCCCACTGCCTAGTGGGCACCTCAAGGGGAATTCCCACCACACAAATCCAGGCTATGTGTCCTTACTTTGAAAATATTTTCTTCCTAAAATTCACCTTTTTCTCAAAATAAATTTACACTGGATATTCTAGAAGAAAAGATAAAATGTTGGAATAAAGAGAAAGTATACGCCCTCAGAGTTAAAGAGGTGATGATGCACTACGGCTTTATATTCTATAATAAGATTGCTTTAATTTAATAATAGCGATTTAACTAATAAGTTCATGGGATGATAATACTAATTAGATTACTAGTAGTAAAGTCCATCCTAATTTTCAAATTGATCAAATCAAATACTGTACGTCCCTGACAAAATCCAGAAGTGATCAATCGTACCCACCCACACTCAGATTGGGAAGATTCACATATGCACAAATAATTATTCCTAACAATATAGTTGCTATCAGCGCCCTGAGCGTTCACAGTGTGTCCAGATACCTGGATTCATTTTGCATACACCATACTCACCAGAACCTCTTTTTGGCTTTATGAATTGTCTCCACTCTGTCCTGTCTTCTGACCCTTGTGCTCATCGCCTTTGCAGAGACTGCTACTTTTTCTCACCTAGGACTCTGTAGGAGTCTCCTTCCAGTCTGCTCATGAGTGCTTGAGCCCATTGGCATATTTTTCCTTATAGAATTATGAGGCCAAAGTGAAAACCCACACTGCCTCCTGAGTTAACACATACATTTCACTACAAAAAGGATTTAAATCCTGGATTTTCATCCTGATCTTGGGTACTACTTACACTCTTGGACATCTTTATATCATGTGGTTTGGAAATCTTGGGCATAGATGTATAGTTCAGAAGCACAGTTAAAAATATACTGAGTTCATCACTCAGTAATGAACAAATGATAATCATGATTTCATGCTCCTTGCCTTTAACTGTACCAACCGCTTTGGTTGTAGCATAATAGAAACATTGATAATCATCACCTGGCAGTGTCAAACTTTCCCACAGTATCATGGTTTTGCCTATTACTTTGGCTAAACTTGGAATAATAGTCTTTGAGGGACAGTGATCAACTGAGAACTATCCATCTGACATTACAATCTCCCTAAAGCAGACCACACATGATGCACAAATACTCGGAAGTATACAGGCTCCATCTTTTTGGTCCATAGTACAATAACATTGACGGGCAAGAGTTTCAAATTCCATATCAGATGCTTGAAGCTTTACTGTGGTTCAAATTTTTCTTTCCTGAAGGAACTTTGATTTCCTACTACTTAAAATTGTGGGTACTTACAAAACACTGGTAGCCCAGACTGCCTCAGAATCTTCTAGATAGAACTTAATGCATGATGCTTGTATTTGGACCTGGATTCTTTACTACTTACTTAACAATGCATCTCTGTCTCTAATGGTAAATGGAGAGTAGACAAGCCCTAGCAAGAGATGACCCAATTGTTAAGCTGGTGATAAATTGAGAAGACACATTAAGGAAAAGGATGTAAGTTAGATGGTTCTTACAAAATCTCCATCTCATGTGTCAAACTGGACCATCTAGGGCTGTGAGTAACTGTAGACAAGGACATGACAAACTTTTACTTAAGGAAAAAAAATGATAGTCACTTTTTAGCTTTGTGAGCCTACATGTTTTAGTGAAGATGTGTATGTACTGATATAAACATTTGAAGTGCAGCCATAAAAAGATTAAACCATTCTCTGCTTTCAGGCCATAAAAGAAATAGTTAGGCAAACAGATTTGACCTCTGGGACATAGTTTGACAATGCCTGTTATAAAATACGGTGAGCTCAACACACAGAGTAGAGACAGCCTATTCTGCCCTGACTACCAGGAGGGAGAATCTTTGGGAGCCAACTGAAAGGCTGGCTGCAACACTGAAAATGCTCAACAATTTATGTACAAATCTCTTCAGGTGGGGTTTAATTAATATCTAAGCTCCAAATATTAGTGGTATAAATCCAAATCAATTCTCATAATGAGATCCCTGTTAACAACCCTTCAAACTAGAACCAGCAATATTTTTAAATTTTAGCCGTTTAATTATTTCTGTTATTAGTTGTTTCACTTGGCCAACACAAACTGGACTCCATGGTTATTTTAGCAGCATGAAGGTGGGGGTGAGGGGATGGGGAGGGATGGGGATAGGGGGATGGGGGGTGGGTTAGGGAAGGGTAGGGGGGGATGGAAGGATGGGGGGGTGGGGACCTGAAGGGGGAATGGACATGATCAGAATATATTGTATGACATTCCTAAAGAATAAATAAAACTTTCCATCTCCAGTTATCTCTACTCATTGGAAACTTCATTGTTTTCTATTTTGATTTTTATTACATCCTCCTCTTTGTTTACTTTGTGAATAATTTACATGCATTTTCCATTTTTAAAAATAAAGTTTTAGGAGATTAGTTTAAGCTGTTTTCTTTTCTAGAAGGCATTCAATAATATAATTTCTCACTTATCACTTTGTTAGTGGACCCTGTGAATTCAAGTATCTTGTGTTTTAACCAAGATCTGGTTAAAACTATGTTTCATTTTTTCACAAATTTCTTCTTTACTTGTGTTATATTTAGAAGTGTGTTCTTCAGAGGTATATTTTCTATATTTGTTTAAAAAATTTGTAAACTCCCTGACCACAGAGACCAGCCAACCCATGCAAATATGACGGTAACTATGTAAGCTAAAAACACAAAAGCAAGTAGAGCAAAGTCAGGCTCAGTCAAATGTCTTAAATTACCCTATGATGACAGAGAAAGCCTTGAAAATTAGCCAGAAAAAAAGGCTAATTCCATAAGAAGTAAAGGATGGATGATTGCAGATTTCACAGAAGAAATAGCCACAGAAGTAGACGAGTAATACTTAAAAGATATTGAAGGAGAATAATGCCAACCTAGAATTCTACACCCAGAAACAACAAAGGAAAAAAATAAAAATATGAAAGATTGTGTTATAAGCAGACCAACAATGCAAGAAAAGATAAAATAAGTTTCTTTGGTAATATGTTCTTATCCATACCTCTATGGGGGAGAGTTAGTGCAGTCCTCCATAAATGCTACTTGACTTTCACAAATCTGTAGATTATTCCCAACAGTGTGATTTTCATAGGACAAGTAGCTTCATCCTTGGAATAGAAAAATAAAAGTCCAGTCAATGCAGAAGCTACACAAACATGGTTAATTAATTTTGTCAAAAGCTTAAAGGCAAAACAAGAAGATATGAGAGCGCTCTGATAAATGATATTGAAACAAGTGGGCATCTACACTAAAAAAAAAATGGTTACCCACCTATACTAACTATGTAAACATTAACTACAAATTTATTACAGATACTCATGTAAAACTTGGTTATAAATAGTTGATAAGAAAATGTAGGTGTTAATGACATTGCCCTTGGTTTATATGGAGAGTTCCTAGTGTGAAAATCGTGACCTGTAAAAGAACAGATAAATAACTTGCAAGTCATCCAAACTTGAATATTTTACCTTTTAAAAACATGTGAAGGGTGGGAAAAAAAACCCACACTAACATAGTAATAACCTAAGCATTTAATAATAGGCTCTTGTAACAAATATAGAAAGAACTATAAAATGAAAGTCCAATTTTAAAATGAATGAATTAAAAAAAAAGTTCACAGCAGAAGATATGGAGATGAAACCTACAAAATGCTTAAGGATAGAACAATGCAAATTCTCACAAACCCTTTGAGAAATCTGAAGAGTGAGAAATATTTCCCATTTTAAAATCTATTTCACTCATGCTAAGAGTAGCGTGTTACACTGTAACAAAACCAGCAAGAAAGCCTAAGAAACAAGTAATAAATGTAGAAGCTTAAATCTTGCGATGCATAAAAAGGATAAGATTCAGTCCAAGAATTCAAGGTGACTCTAATACATGAGAATCTAGCAGTGGTGCCAGTGTAGTGGCTCAAAGCTATAAGCCTGGCACTCCGGGGGCTGAAGCAGGGGCATCATCACTTCGAGGCCAGTGTGGGCTAGATAGAAGCTCCTGTCAAAAAAACTTTCCACCAGTGTAATATAGTGGCAAATTGGAAAACTGCAGGTGTGTGTGTGTGTGTACGTGTGTGCATGCGCACACACGTGTTTGATCCTTCCAATAAAAACAGGAAAACCTTTAGCAAAATCTTTGTTGTTGTTATTTTTATAATGTTTACAATTAGGAAAGAAATGAAGGCATATTCTGTTTTTCTACAGAAACAAAACCTCTTCATTCTCCCAGACACATAGGGAAACATCTAAATGATCTACTTAAATATGGATACAGAAATATACAGGTTAAAATGGCAAACAGTAAAAAGCCCTGGAGAGTCGCCTCCGCCTTCTATTGTGAGCATAGAATATCACTATGGCTATGACATTATGAGTAGAAATAAGGCGAAAACCTGAGCATCAAAGTTATGGATTATATGTATTCTAATATAGAGGAGGACAAAACAAGATTTACTGTGGTTTTGTAAGAATCTGGGTAGATGCATGACAATGTGTGTCTTTTTTCATACCAAAATAAGAGACTAAAATATCAATAGTCAACTGAAAGTGATGCCAGTCTTATTTACCAATGCCAACATGTCCAGAGACATGTTAGGAAATATGAAGTGAAAACCTTCACTGCCTACAGTCTTTCCATGAGAATAAAGGAAGTGCATTTTTCGCAGTACAGTAGCAGAAAATATGTAAGAATATCACACATTAAACTATAGTCTCATTTTATCCAGCCTGTTTCCTATAGAAACCAAAATGATTAAATTAAATGACGTAAAAACCAACTCTAGATCTATTCCAACTCAACCAAATAGTAGCTCCAATTACAGCTGCTGGCGTGACCAGGTTCATCACTGCTACATCCTATGGATAAAGCTCAAGATACTTATAGAACCATTAAATTGAGGGAGACTCCAAAGTAGTTCACACTTACATGGGAAGACACTAGAACTACAGTTTTCCCAATAGGCTGTGTCAGTTCGCCCTCCTCTGTCATTAGCATACTCTTTAGAAATCTGAACCACCTGGAGTCCTGCAGGATATTACTGTAACCTTTTATAAGGGCTACATCTGGTTGATTGAACAAAATGAACAAGAAGTGCTAATACGTTATAATCCTTTGTAAACTATACAGATTATACATACTGACTCGGAAAACTTTTCTATGCTACTATTCCAGACAGCAATATGGAAGTTCAGAAATCAAGGGGTAGAACTCAGAATAATATTATGTCACAGTCCTTAGAAATATCCAATGATGGACCCAAAGCTCTAGGTTAAAATCCTGGTCTTCAGTGAAACTCACCTTCCATGGGAGGTCTCAAGTCTCACCATGAACTACCAAGTTTAATTTCTTCTCCAGAGCTTTTGACTTATTGTTCCAGGAAAGAGTGTGGGGACTACATCACGGCCAAGAACTCAAAAGTCAACATCAAAATGTGGTTATTTCGCTCGCTACAGAGTAAAGTGAGGAATGCAGGCAGAAGCAGGCCATCATTTGGATACATGGGGCGGGGGGGTTGTAGCTCCTCTGCCCTATAGGTTAGTACAACACGCTCAATTAAGCTCTGAAGACCCAGGTGGCTCAGCTCAGCTTCTGAGTCTACGGAACACTCATAACGAACAGTGGACAGGAATAACAATCAATCTCAGAATATGACCAACAGCAGCAACAGGCCTGTGTAGCCTCATATATAACCTGCTTCTCCCAAGCCTCTCCTTTAAAAGGCATATTGGGAGAATTACATCCTAAACATCAGTATGACTTTCAACAATATAGTGGAAAACTTTGGTTTGTTGAGACTGCCATGTGACTGCCACTGAGATATCCCCTTCAGGGGAGAGCCTGCAGAGGAGAAGAGAATGGCTAAGAAGTCCTGACCTCTGGCTGTTTTAGCATAAGCATCCATCCCTGGAGGGACCTTCTCTCTCCCGGCTTCTCCCAGATGGACTGAGTACAGTGGATGTTGAGGCAGGGAACATCGCTGGTACCTGCTTATCTCTGCTGTTAAGTAGGACTACTCTAACACGCGATTCTCTTCTGGTCCTCCGCCTATGTCTAAACAAGAAATCCCAGAGCCATCCCTGCAAGTAAGGCTCTTCCTGCCCTGTGCCCCTTCCTGCCCTCCCCTCCTCAGCATACTGAGTATCTTTGACCTTGAACGATACGTGATATTGTTTAGGGATGGATGGCTAATTACAAAGAGAGAGAATAAAGGTAGCAAAAACTCATCAAGAGAGGATATAGACAGACACGCTGGGAATAGAAGTTAGAAGATCTCTGACTCAAAAGCCACTCTGCAGACCCTTCATAAAGGTACCCCGCAGTTTCAGAAATGAATGCAGTGGAGTTACTAAGGGCTCCGACCCTCTTGGACACAAATCTTTAGGACGCCCATGTCTAACCACGGCAATTCCTCCTGTTGGCAACACGCTCGGTTCCGACCGTGTTGGAGTTGAGACCGTTCCTGCACGCTGGAAATAACCCAAGGCAGATGGGGCCAGACAGAGCAGCTGCCTAGCTGAGCTTCATGTGGGTTAATGATGAGACTCCCTCTATCTCTAAAGCAGGTTATGGCATTATTTCAAACGCACAAAGATTGAGACTAGCCACAGAACAGAAACATGAAAGAAGCATGCCTTAGGAACGTGCTTCTCACAGCGTGTGAACGTGCCGTGAGCTTGCTAAGTTCTATGCTGACCTCTGTCAGCTTGACCCCAGAATGGAAGGACTGTATCCCAGAATTCCTCCTTGCTTTTAGTACTTTCTGCCTTCCTTTTGGCCTTGCTATGTAGACTGTACATTTGTGGCTGTATTTGTGTCCCAGGTATTTCTATATGCATCTATACATTTAGTATAGATTCTCCACTATTTGCCCCCCAAAAACTAACACTCATATTCATACTTATAGAAGCCATTTCATTTGGTATTGAGAAAAAAAATCATCTCAGTAATAAGCTTATTTATTTTTTAATCTATCATCCAGAAGCCATAGGGTTTATATTTCAGTTTTCAGAGCTGTAAAGAATTAAATGCAAGAGCACGCAGTAAAGTCTTCCAACTCACCAAGGACTCCAGAGTAGCTACCATGAAGCCATCAGGAGCTTATGCCACTTCAATTAGACAGCAAATTCGACATCCCCAAGACTATATATAGCCCAGATGGTAGGTTTGGGCCATAATATATAAATTTTAATAAATTCTCAGGACATTAAAAAAAAAGAACGCTCAGTGTAGAAACTTCTCTAACAACCCATCCCCCTTCCCCAACAAGAAAGCCATGCCCATCTGAAGGCTCCACATGCTATGAAAACCCCACTGTAGCAAGTCCATGCAGGGCCAGCAGCAGAGAATGGAGGTTGGAGCAGCTTTCAGGCCTGGCTCACCGCAGGATGTAAACAGTACAGGAGCATCTGGGCCCACGAGAGAGAACCAAAGAGAAGAAACAGCAGGCTTAAAAGAACAGGCAAGAGGAGGACCCGGAAACTGTTACAGGACAATAAATTATAGCCCGTAGCCTGATCCAGATGTCGGCTCACGGCACTGCAGTAGCCACAGCACGGGGAGGCTAGTGAACCACATTTACCATGTGTGCATTGCTCTGTATTTAATGTTTAAGCTCTTTAATTCTTTGTGTCTATGAAAAGCCTCAGTCAGAAAATCCAGATGGACTATATTAATCAGAGCACATAATTTTAGTGGTAGACATGCTCATTCCCAGAGCCTGGATATATTCCTAGAGCTTTGCAGTGCCTCTTTGTCTTGAGGGAAAAAATATGCTTGGCTCGGCAGCATTTGTTAATTTATGTAAGAAGGAAAATGAATCACATATAAACATATGGAAATATCCAAATGCCAATTTTTTTTTTTTTTTTTTTTTTTTTTTTAGGTTAGCTCCCTGCGTCCTCATTTTCCTTCTGGCCTGGGATTGGTAGTACCGACTTTTAACGTTAAAATGACTCCTTGCTTGTGTGTGTGGGGGGGGGGAGTGTTTCAGCACAAGCAAAATTAGTGTTTTCTTTGGATAGAGAACTGACAAAGGACGGGAAATACTTACTTTAAGATATTAAAGTTAAGGGTCATGAACATTCAAGCAGGAGTTACTGCCATCCAGAGGCAGAAAGCCACGGACTGCCACATCCTATTACAGTTTCACAATGCAGGACGGAAGCCAAGAAAAATGTGTAGGTTGTTGCAGTTTTGGTCATTAAATCATCATAAAAAAATGGAAAATACCAAGATTTAAATGTCACTGCGTCTCTGGTATCCTCCAGAATAACAGTGTCTCCAACACTCTCCAAAGCTAGTTACAGTAAATAAAATAATAAATAAATAAAATAAAATAAAAGACAACATCCTGATCTCAGGCGGACCATCTAGGCAAACTGTCCCAAGTGCTCCATTACACTTTCAAAGTGAGCTTTGCATGTGTTCTTGAACATACATTTTTCTTGTTTTAAAGCTATGATGCTGCTGTGGCGACACTGAGGTTACTTAGTCTAGCAGCTAACAGAGGCAGCTTCATGTCCTTCAATATAGGTGAAATGCTCTGCTTCCTGCCTGGAGACTGTCTGGTTGGAAGTAAAGACCGTCACCGTGCATAACCATGCCCAGCATTTGGGCAAGAGCTTCCAAATGTGTGCACATGAACTGTTTTAGTGGCATCAACAAGTGAAATCCTGAAAGCACTGGCATACCTGAGCACTGTGTGGTTCTTCTAGGAGAACTCCTTGTCATACAGGCTTGGCTGCCAAGAAAAATGGGCCTGTCTCAGGCTCTGTCATCAGACATTGCCACTAACCTTCCTGAAAACAATTCCAAAGCATCACAAAGACAAATTTCTCTCTCTGTCTCTGTCTCTGTCTCTGTCTCTCTCTGTCTCTCTCTCTGACTCTGTCTCTCTCTCTGACTCTGTCTCTCTCTCTGACTCTGTCTCTCTCTGTCTCTCTCTGTCTCTCTCTCTCTCTCTCTCTGTCTCTCTCTCTCTCTCTCTCTCTCTCTCTCTCTCTCTCTCTCTCTCTGTCTGTGTGTGTGTGTGTGTGTGTGTGTGTGTGTGTGTGTGTGTGTGTGGTATTCCAACTCAAAATCAGGTCAACTTAAGTTTTTAACAACAGGCACAAGTAATTGCATAATTGCATTTGCCACTTATGGGTATTTTGTACACTCATGACAGGTATGACTGTTTTGGAATAGGTTTTAAAACTTGGAAACACACACACATACACACCACCACCACCACCACCACCATGTAAACTCTAAACCAAGCAGAAATACAGTATCTCTCTGGGCAAAGCTTACTTCAACTCTCTAACTAAATCCTGTCTACACAAATGCAAACATTTTGAGTCAAATAAAATAATTTATAATTGCAGGATAAAACATTATTAATTTTTTCACTATACCCAAAGTATTTTATGCAATGCTAGAATATTTTAAGGAAGTCACTCTCAAACAGTATAAAGGAGAGATAAGAAAGGCTGTACCCACTGGTAATAGAAACAGTTGTGACTTACAAAACACTGACATGGAAGCAAACTGCCTACACTTCTCTGAGCTCCCTCCTGGTCTTAACACAGGGCTCCCCTGTCTTAAGGGGATCTTTCCACTAGATGTCTTGCATGTTCAGAGTTACCAGTGCCCTCTGCTGGCTTTCGGCTTGAAGTGAGAGAAAGGAGAGAAACTGACAGAGGCAGAAGGCAGAGGCAGAGGGCAGAGGCAAAGTGCAGAGGGCAGAGGGCAGAGGGCAGAGGCAGAGGACAGAGGCAGAGAGGCAGAGACAGAGGGCAGAGGCAGAGGGCAGAGGGCAGAGAGGCAGAGGGGCAGAGAGGCAGAGGGCAGAGGCAGAGGACAGAGAGGCAGAGAGGTAGAGAGGCAGAGAGGCAGAGGGGCAGAGAGGCAGAGGCAGAAGCAGAGGGCAGAGGGCAGAGGGCAGAGGACAGAGAGGCAGAGAGGCAGAGAGGCAGAGAGGCAGAGAAGCAGAGGCAGAGGGCCGAGGGCAGAGAGGCAGAGAGGCAGAGAGGCAGAGGGAGAGGACAGAGAGGCAGAGAGGTAGAGAGGCAGAGAGGCAGAGGGGCAGAGGGGCAGAGGGGCAGAGGGGCAGAGGGGCAGAGAGGCAGAAGCAGAGGGCAGAGGGCAGAGGGCAGAGGGCAGAGGACAGAGAGGCAGAGAGGCAGAGAAGCAGAGGCAGAGGGCCGAGGGCAGAGAGGCAGAGAGGCAGAGAGGCAGAGGGAGAGGCAGAGGGCAGAGGACAGAGGGCAGAAGCAGAGGCAGACAAGAGGTCATTCAGGTCCTGGAAAATGCTACTGCTCTAACTAAACAAGAAGAATGGAATTCTTACCTTCTTATTTTCTTGATTCGTTGTTCTTTTTTTGTTTTGTTTTGTTTTTGTTTTTGTTTTTTGTTTTTGTTTTTGTTTTTGTTTTTTTCTTGATTTTTCCTTCAGGACAGGGTTTCTCTATGTAACAGCCCTGGCTCTCCTGAACTCACTTTGTAGACCAGGCTGACCTCAAACTCACAGAGAGAGATCCACCTGCCTCTGCCTCCCGGCCAGCTTCATTATCTTAAACTACTATCAGCTTCTTCCTGAGGAGTTCTAGCTCCCTGCTAAGTTTAGCATCAGGGAAAGACTATCAGGCTGGGATGAAGGGGGAAGTGAAAACATTTGAGGAAATACTCACTCACTTTACATATGCATAAGCCACTTACATGAGAGGCACAAGGAAGAACCAGCTCTACATCCACCATCAACTGCAAGGCTGAGAGGCTGCCCTGGAGAATGGCAATCCTTACTCAGTGTGAGCATTGTTTAAATGTTTAGCAAGCAGGTGTCTTCCTAATCCTTTCATTCAGTTCTTCTCCTGCTACCATCCATTTTCAAATCAGTGTCACTCTTTCCTAGCCTCCTCTCTGCTTCCTTTGTTCCTCTTGTGTCCCCCTTTGAAGAGATCTCCAAAGAGCAGTCAGGGTCATTTTTTTCTCTTTTTAAAATTGATTTATTTTTTCCTTAATGTGCATTGATGTTTTACTTGTATGTATGTGTAAGGGTATCGGATCCCCCCTGGAACTTTTGTAGACAGTCATGAGCCGTCATGTGGGTGCTGGGAATTGAACCCAGGTCCTCTGGAAGAGCAGTCAGTGCTCTTAACAGCTGAGCCATCTCTCCAGCCCCAGGTGGGGCTGCCCTAGAGTTGCATTCACATTATGCCTCTCCCCCAGTCATATGGTCTCCCCGGCACGTTTACACTACAACCCAGTCTGTTTGGCTCCCAAATTGCTCAGAAGCAACAATAATGACTGGTACAAAATAGGTGCCTGATGGTTTATTTTAATAAATAATGAATAGATGAAAGACACACAAGACTTCTAAGGTATTATTGCACAATCCAAAGATAAAAATCAAAACAGATACTAAACCTGGAATGGTGATGCTCAGTGGTTTGCTGGCCAATTAATTCACTCTGCCTTTCTGAATCCATTTGTCACATGAACTAAAAACTGGTTGCTGGCTTAACGCTTTAGTGATCTGAGGCTTCAAATGCTTCCACCTAAACACACACACACACACACACACACACACACACACACACACACACACACACCAGGTGTGTGTTTATCTTGTCCTGAAGACTGCACAAGGCAGGCAAGACTGTACTACCTAATATCGACATGGAGCTTTTGACATGCAACAGTGCTGGGATGAGCATTCATAAATGTTTTTAGAATTGAATACAAGATCAGTAATCAGCATTCCATACAACCATGACATAGGTTATTATTACATAAGTATATAGCTAGATGGTGATTACTATTACTTAATTTGAAGATAAGAGAAAGAAAATAAAGCCACCTAGTTGGTAAGTGACACATTGGGATTCGTTCTGCTGCCATTGGAGTGCATCACTCAGAACTACCCTGTAACTAGTAGGGTCCTCTCAAATGCGAGGTGTCCACTGGCTTTGTCCAACTAGTTTTTGCCCTAAACTAGAGATGAACGAATCGTCCCTAAGTCACTAATGAGACATCAATGAGGGACCCACCCCAGCCCCGTGCCCTTGCCCTCAGTGCCATGTAGAAAGAAAGCAAAGGAAATGTATTCTGTTTGTACAAACAAAAGTGCATCTTACAAAAAGGAAAGCTAAGAATGTAAATATCCATTGCAGAGAGAGAGGGAGATGAAGGGTTCTCTCCCGTGAAGTAAAACACAATGCAGCCACTAAAAATAATGACACCACTGACAATAAACACAGGAAAGATGCAGAGACTGAAAGAGCAAGCACTACAATGATCATCGCACAGCACAGGACAATTAGATTCTAATTGATTATTCTTTTGGAGCAAAGAAGAAACAAAAATCATTTTTTTTTCTAAAAGCCTACTCTGAATAAATGATTTATATGATATAGGCTTAGAAAAAAAGGAAGAAAAACTATAAAGAACCCACTGAGAATGTTGGAGCCTCCTTGTTATCTTCCATACCATAAGATCAGTCCCTTAGGTAGCCATTTTCCACTAGCACATCCATCCCTCATCCCAGAGGCCACATGGCATTCACACTGCTTCTAAACTTATTCCGAAGTGTGTTCGCTGGGTACAACCACCTGACAGAGTTACTTCCTAACTCTACCCCTTCGTATCAGTTCTTGGTGTGGGATGTTTCATATTTATAGACTTTATCATTTAATGGAGTACTGCAGAATTCCAAATGTTACCTAACAAGCACAAGGTACGTAACAACTTGTAAGAAACACAGGTGGGTCTGAAGTAGAGATCAGAGGAGCAGCATTCCTTTCCCGACAGACTCATGATTTTAAAACAAATTTAAAATTTTAAAGTCACATTACTTCCTTGCCCTTATTTAAAACATGTGTGTAGGCTCTCTGTGGCTCTCTGTGATGAGTGTGTTTTGTGTTGTGAACATCTTTCTTTTGTCTGTGTGTGAATGGAACATATACATGTCTACCAGCTCGTCAACTAATTCAGCTCTGCCTTCAGTGCTGTTATCACTACCTAGTGCTTAAAACTCAAAACTTAAGTGTGACAATTACTATCTCTCTTTCTCTAGTAACTTTGGCTGTCCTGGAGCTCACTCTGTAGACCAGGCTGGCCTTGAACTCACACAGTTCAGCCTGCCTCTGCCTCTGGAGTACTGGGATTAAAGGAATGCATCACCAAGTGGCCGGCTTATCTACACACTTTTTAGCATAGAATTTGAATCACTTCTATAGCAAACAAGACTTTTCAACTGTATTATAATAATTAAAGAATAGAAAACAACTCCCCCTGCTACATAGATATGGCCAATGGGCAGCTTAGTCCTCATGTGGGTCCCCTAGTAAGTGGACCAGGGCTGTATCTGACATGGATTCTGTTGCTTGCTTTTAAATCACTTCCCCCTGGTGGGGCTGCTTTGTCTGGCCTCAGTGGAAGAGGATACACTCAGTCCTGATGCGACTTGATGTGCTAGGGTGGGTTGGTAGAGGGGTGGGGGCTCCCCTTTTCTGAGGAGAAGGGTAGGGGGCATGGGGGAAAAGGATGGGAGGGTAGGGACTATGATTGGGATGTAAAGTGAATAAATAAACATAAAAAACAAACAAGCAAAAAGAATAAGAAACCATTTGAGAAGGAGTTGGAGGGTGTGGGAAGCTGAAGCTATCACCCTCGCTAAGATGGCACCTGGCAACCGGCTAGGCAAAATGACTTGCAATTCTGCTCCTGGTAAACAAGTCCTTATTTGGGTTATGGGCCATGCTTTGCTCTGACATATGCATCCCGCCTTGTCGGGAACCAACTGGAGCTACCAATGTAAGGGCTGCTGATTGGGTGAGGCAGAGGATATAAAGGGGCGCTGGGGTGTTGGGGGGAAGGAAGGAAAGGGAGAAAGGAAAAGGAGAAAGGAAAAGAAGAAGCTTGCTGAAAAGGTTCCTGAATAAACTGCCTGGAGAAGAACGTTCGGGTCGCATCCTTATTTTCCGCTGGTCGGAAGGGTCGCGACAAGTGGTGACCCGCACAGGGACTCTTGTCATTTACGAGCGCTCAGAAATCCTGGTGGTCAGGGCAGTCGACTGGTAAGTTCCCTGGTAAGGGAGAGACAAGCTAAGTTCTCGGATACAGAGACTATAAGGTTCCCTGGTAAGCAAGGGACGAATAAAGTTCTCAGATGCAGAGACTATAAGGTTCCAGTTAGGATTATAAAGACTCGGTAGGAGCGCTAAAGTTCCCAACAGCGGACAAAAGCGAAAGTAAAATGGGAAATGTACCATTCAGCCCTGTGTTTATCGCACTTAAAGACTTGTTGAGAGCAAAACCTGCAAAATCTGTAACATCATCAGATTCAGAGGGGGAGGACTCAGAAGAGGAAGTAGAAAAGCTGATCCTGAAAATGGAGAAACTAGAATCCGGGGTGGAGCCTTCGGCTCCTGGGCCGCCTCTATCTGAGTTGCCTCGGCCTCTTCCCTACGTTCGAGAGAACGGCTCGAGGACAGGACAGTGGACAAGGCCTCTGGGCCCGTGGCGCGCGGCCGGCCGCCGGCGGGAGCGCGAGCGGCTGAGCAGCGGCGGAGGTGTCTCCGCTGAGAAGATGCTCCCCTTGTCGCTGCTGAAGACAACACAGACTCACCCCATGCTGGTGGAGCTGAAAAATGGGGAGACGTACAACGGGCGCCTGGTAAACTGCGACAACTGGATGAACATCAACCTGCGGGAGGTCATCTGCACGTCCCGAGATGGCGACAAGTTCTGGCGGATGCCTGAGTGCTACATCCGCGACAGCACCATCAAGTACCCACGCCCCCGAAAAGGCTGGAGATCAGACCTCTACTTCTGCCTGTTGCATTTTAAAATAAAGAAGGGGGACTGTGGGAAGCTGAAGCTATCGCCCTCGCTAAGATGGCGCCTGGCAACCTGCCAGGCAGGATGACTTGCAATTCTGCTCCTGGTAAACAAGTCCTTATTTGGGTTGTGGGCCGTGCTTTGCTCTGACGTATGCATCCCGCCTTGTCGGGAACCAATTGGAGCTACCGACGTAAGGGCGGCTGATTGGGTGAGGCAGAGGATATAAAGGAGCGCTGGGGTGTTGGGGGAAGGAAGGAAAGGGAGGAAGGAAAAGAAGAAGCTTGCTGAAAAGGTTCCTGAATAAACTGCCTGGAGAAGAACGTTCGGGTCGCATCCTTATTTTCCGCTGGTCGGAAGGGTCGCGACCGGAGGGACATAGAAAAAGTTTGAGAGAGATGGAGGGGGATGATGTAAATACAGTAGCCATACATAATTCTCTGTCAGTATGTCATTTATAGAAACCTCCACCCAAAAAAAGGGTTAGATACACATTATTTGTAAGCTCATATAGCAAATTGCCAAGACAGGCTACATTCTTGGCCCATAAACACACAAATAGGTAAGTATATGATAGATAGGTAGATAGATAGGTAGATAGATAGATATCTAAATAAATCTTATTTTTAAATACATATTCTCATATCATCCTGGAACTAAACTAGAAACTAAGAACAGAAAACAAAGGAGATACATACAAATATTTTTGAAGTAAACAACATATTTTAAATGTGTGCCAGTAAAGGAGCCACAAGAGGAATTAAAAAAACATCTTAAACTAAAGGAAAATATAAGCTAATAAAATGTGTTGTGAGCAGTAAAAACTATTTGGTGGGAAATATAAAATAATCCCCAAACTTGTGATTGTATCAAACTTTCCAGCAACCATATTTGGAGGTGTTTACTCAACTTCCTAAAAGCTCAAGTTTATATAAATATCCACATACAGATTATTGCACTATTTGTAGTAATGTGGAAGTTATATTTTAGTATATTTGTTTTTAAAAAACAATTTCATTATTACAATAGTCCAAACTGTCTTCATAGTAGACCTTGAATAAGTGCTGAGACACATTGTGTTCATAAAATATTCTGTGCTGGTAAGCTGCCCACAAGCTATCTATAATTCAAATATACACAATGCTATAAAATAAATTATATAAGACACCTCTCTAAAATTATCATAAGAGGAAACCTCGGGGTTTGGTAAAAATTTTGTGGTTTGATTTTAAAATATACACATAATAAATACGGACAAAGGCGATGGTACTCTGCGTTAGGAAATTAGTTCTTTCAGTTGTAAAAAAAAAAAAATTATAAAATTAGAACAATTAAGGTCTGGTAGTAACGACACCTGACTGATCAAGAGGATGGAGAGAAAGTCCAGTCGTGAGTACATTTGTGTGTAAATGGCCCGTAATAGGTAGGCACTGCAAACCTGTGAAAAAAGAGTGAGACAGTCACAGAGGTTCAAGAACAACGGGTTCTGCATTAAAAGTAAAGTCTCAGTTCTCCACGACGCATGGAAGTCACTCCAGTGGTGGTAAAAATCACTGGTTAAGTCTCAGTTCTCCACGACTCATGGAAGTCACTCCAGTGGTGGTAAAATCACTGGTGTGGAAAGGAAAACATAAACTTAAAAGCTATAGAAAAGATGCCTCCGTGATCCTGGAGTCAAAAGAGGAAATTTTTAAACACAAAGATGATAATCCATAAAGAATTAAGATTATTTTTTCTATATTCAAAGGAAATGTCTATTCACCAAGAGACACAGAACTGAAATTGAACAAATAAGCTATGTTCTTAGAGAAGATGTCTTCAACATATATAATATAAAAAAAAAAAAAATTTGTGTGTGGTTACATACAAAATGAACAGCCCCCCTCTGCCAGGCTCACATGTTGACCTCTTTGGTCCCCACATGGTGGCACTATTTTGTAAGGTGGAGGAGAAATGGGCCTACCTGTGGCTGAGAACACACTTGGAAGGTTGGAACTCACTGCTGACCCCATTCTCTGTCTCTGCTTCCTCCACCATAAAGTAAAGAACTCCCTTTGTTACATACCCCCACCGCCGTGATGCTCTACTCAAGCGCGGGGGCCGAGCATACACGGACCGAACACTCTCACTGAAATCATGAGCCCAAAGAAATAGTTCCTCCCTAGTAAGTATGAAACAGCAAGAAAAGGGCAAACAAAACAGAGTCCACAGGAAAATGACTAAAGTGTGTCTCGGGGGAGTTTACAGAAGACAGGTCACACAAATCCTTTAAAGTGCTAACCCTGGGATACTGAAACTGCAAAGGAAGACAGCACTAAGGAATCGCTGTCATTTACAACAATACGCTGTCTGCCGAGAGTGACAAGGAGCAGGAGACACCAGACAACATCGGGAGCAATCCTCCCGTGGATGCACAAAGGCCAGGGCCTCGGCAAATGCATGTCCTTACACACCAGTCCATGATTTCATGGCTCCATTTATAACTGCTTTTCTATGAGCACAGTACAAAATGAACATACGGATCCCAGCTCTATATATCTACAGTTACTTGGAATGAGTCCATCTGTCTGAACCTCCGTGATCTAAAGTGAAAATAATTACACTAACTCCAGCAGAGTGATGGTGTGAATTGGTGATTGACCGCTAGTGGAGGAAAGCATGCAGTAATGTGAAATGCAGAAACCACTCAGTACACAGAAACTGCTATTATCTGGGTGCAGCATGTCGGTACCCTGGAGAGTTGTCCCTTGAAGCTAATTACCCTGAAGCCATGCCTGTATTGGAAGTACAGATGGCATTTTCTCAAAAGGACACACACCGGCTGCTGAAAGCCACTGAGGCCTCGGACTCCTTGCCACTCGTGTTTGCATGCAGGACACATGTCACATGGACTCAGTCAAGTGACATTCGGTTCACTTTTGCACACCCAGCAAAGTTATCAGAGAAATGCTACTCCTTTGTTAGTTGGGGAGGGAATTGTCTGTGGCCCAGGAACTAATTCTAGGTTAGTATTTGAGTGAGGTGGGTATAAATGAGCTATTCAAGGAGCCTTAGGGAGTTTTAATAATTTCCCTCTTCTCCTACAACCTGCCTTGGTACTCTCAGACCCACTTAAGCTTGACACCGATTGGCAGCCTGGAGGTTGTTATTACACCATGTTGCCTACAGAAAAAAAGAAAGAAAATTAGATACCCCCTACTAAAGATAAACACATGAAAACAGGATGCTCTTTTCATTTTTTGACCAATCAAGGAAAAGCCTTCATGGCCGAGAGAGAAAGAGAGAGACTGTGAGTGGGGAGAATCTCTGTGACAAGCTGGAGATCTAAGTTGGGGTCGGCTCCTGGGAGGATATGAGGAGGATTCTGGCAGAGACTCCTAGTAGCAGGGACCATGGGGACTGAAGAGGATTCTCCCGACTAGACAAGACTCTTAGTAGAGGGAAGGGGAACACCAATCCACCCACAGAAACTTTGACCCAAAATTCACCCTGCCTACAAGATGTGCAGGGATAAAGAGAGACCAGACAGGGAAAGATTGAGGCAATGTCCAAGCAACACCTGGCCCAACCTAAGACCCACCCCATGGGAGAGCGCCAATCTTTGACACTATTAATGATACTCTGCTATGCTTGCAGACAGGAGCCTAGCAGAGTTGTCCTCTGAGAGGCTCCAGCCAGCAGCATTTTGAAACAGATTCTGAGACTCACAGCCAAACACTGGACGATGCATGGGGAGTCTTATGGAAAAGTAGGAGGAAGGAGAACAGGACCTGGAGGAGACAGGAGCTCCACAAGAAGACCAACAGAGCCAACTAACCATGACCCGGAGGGGCTTGCTGAGACTGAAGCACCAAAAAAAGGACCATGCATGGACTGGACCTGGTCCCCCCACAAAGATGTAGTCAAAGGGCAGCTCAGGCTGTATGTGGGTCCTCTAATAATGGGAGTGGGGGCCATCTCTGACATGGACTTTGTTCCCAGCTTTTTGCTCACTTCCCCTGGCAGGACTGCCTTGCCAGGACATGGGGGAAGAGAACATGCTCAGTCTTGATTCTACTTGATGAGCTGGTCCCCCTTTTCTGAGGAATAAGGAGGGGCAATGGGGGAGAGGGAGGGAGAGTAGGACTGGGAGGAGAGGAGGGATGGGGCTACGGCCAAGACGTAAAGTGAATAAACAAATAAAGGGGGAAAACAGAAAGAAAAGAAAAGCCCTTCACAGCTTCACAGGTGCTACCAATTTTGTATATTTATCTCTTTTGTTCCAAATTTGACTATTTCTACTCAGAAAAAAAAAAGGAAATCATTTTTGTAAATGATTAGCATGACACATACTCTAATTGTCTTTTCCCCTTGGTCTATGTAATCACAAAGAAATATATAAAACTGATGAAGAATAATTATGAGAGAAAGTGCTCTCTAGATATAGCACTGTTGGGCTGAACTCCAAATGCAAAAGCAGAGACACCTTCTGGCCAGCGAGCCAGGTGCTTGCTCATCTCACCCCTCCAAGCTAGAGAAAATGACGGGCAAAACCCATCAAAAGACCATATGTGTTGATCAGAAAACTCCTAGTTTCTCGCTTTCATTCCTGTTTTCTTCTTTTCCCTTCGCTTCTCCCATGATTTGCTCTGTTGAGACCACAGGAGACTTTCCTGGGCTTAAACTCTATGTTGTGGTTAAGTACCTGATAGAAAACAGTACAGCCTGCATAGCAACACAGCTCCTGCCGCACAGAACAGCTTACAATACAACCTAGTGGCCAAGCTGGAGATGACAGCACCTCAGGAAAAGCCCTTGCTCACACAGACCCAGGGCAGATGGGAAAGAGACATGAATCCCTCCCTCCCAACATGGCATGTCCTCAGCCAGCCACCTCATTTTCAAGCCCAGCTGAGTTTTTTTTTAGTCTGACAATGCTGCTAGGTCACAAGGGCAAAAGTACTTGTGAGGCGTGTCTTTAAAAGCAACAGCAAGACCTGTTATACTGACATTAGGAAGACTATTAATATAGCAAATATATTAAGGAACAAATGACATAATGCTGAAGGCTACAATTCACAGTTAAGAATAAAAACACTTGGTATCTACATACCCCATGCACACCAAATTGTTACATATAAAATATATAGAATACTATACGGAAGTATAAATGCGTATCTCAGTATAAAACAGCTTTAATGTTGGCTAAGTTGGTGAATGAGGAACATGCACAATAGTCATACTCAATGCTCCCTCCGTAAGACCCCACCTCCTGAAACTTCTACAACTTGACAGCACCACCATCTGGGAGCCACGTGTGTAACACATGAGCCAGCATGGCATGTTCAGTGGGATGTGTACGTTATAGTTGCACACTGTAATCCAGACCTTAGAATGCACTAAAAGTAAATGTTCTTTTTAAGTAAACATGGATCACATTAAAACATTGACTACATTCGACCCTGTATATAAAATCCGTGGGGGCCAGTCAGCATGTAAAGGGACTAGCCACCAACCCTGAAGGCCTGAGTTCAATTCCCTGAGCCCACATACACACATGGTGGAAGGAGAGCTCCAGCTTCCTCAAGTTGTCCTCTGACCCTTACACACACTGTAGAACATACACTTTCACGTAACTGAATACATAAATAATTATAAGATAAAACTCAATCAGAGGCCATTGAGTTATAATCTGAATAAATTAATAAAATTTAAAAACTTTTTACAAACTTAATCAGTGAAAAGTTTAATAGAAATAGCATTACAATATTAACACAAGTGATATAATGTAATTTGGCCATAATACACAAAACTATAAACTAATAAAGATCATTTAGGAGACTTTTATTTGAAATGTTTTTAAATGATATTAAGCAATTTTTGTATAAAAAAGATAAAAGTCATACTAGTAAAAATAAGGACAATGGATTAAAAGAAGGCTGATCGGTGGATCCAAGATGGCGGCGAGCAGTGTGGACCGCGTTTGGAGGCTCCAGTGAACAATTCAGGGAATTGCACAGATTTCTGAGCCAGGAACACCGAGGTCCGAACATCACGGCAGCGGGAGTGCTCCACGGTTCGGAGGGACCAGGGTGCGGAGGACCTGCGTGCCCCTGCACACGGGAGGAGCATGGTTTTTCTCTGATCGGAGCGGCAGCGGTAGAGGCAGCAGCACCAGCGGCACCAGCAGCGGCGGCTAAGGTTTGCAGCTCATAGCCTTCCGGTGGAGGCGATTGGTGTGGTGGCTGGTGGGAATTGCTGCGGGAGAGGGGACTCGGGGCAGGATTTGGGTCGCGTGGAGCCTTTGGACCCAGATTGGACTCGGCGGACAGTTCGGCCCCAGAGTCCCGGGTATTGGCCCGGCCCAGCAAACAATTCTGCCTGAGGCACTAACTCAGCGTGGCCATAGCTCCCCTGCTGTGGCGCAGGCTTAGTTGAGCACGCTGCTCCACACTAGGCACTACCTCAGCTCAGCGGCAGCTCCCCTGCGGTGACACAGTTCTGGGCGGAGCACTTGGTTTCACCACAGGCGCTAACTCAGAGCAGCCGCAGTTCTCCTGCTGTGGCGCAGGCTTGGTGACGTGCTCGGTTCCATCCTAGGCACCACCTCAGCTCAGCGGCAGCTCCCCTGCGGTGACACAGTCGGGGCGGAGCACTTGTTCCACCACTGGCGCTAACTCAGAGCAGCCGCAGTTCTCCTGCTGTGGCGCAGGCTTGGTGACGTGCTCGGTTCCATCCTAGGCACCACCTCAGCTCAGCGGCAGCTCCCCTGCGGTGACACAGTCGGGGCGGAGCACTTGTTCCACCACTGGCGCTAACTCTGAGCAGCCGCAGTTCTCCTGCTGTGGCGCAGGCTTGGTGACGTGCTCGGTTCCATCCTAGGCACCACCTCAGCTCAGCGGCAGCTCCCCTGCAGGGACACAGTCCGGGCGGAGCACTTGTTCCACCACTGGCGCTAACTCAGAGCAGCCGCAGTTCTCCTGCTGTGGCGCAGGCTGGACAGAGCTCTCGGTTCCACCAGCTCTAAGACTCTGGTTGGACACAGTGTACAGTTTGAATCCAGAATTCCTGGCTGAGATTGGTGGACAGTTCGGGCCCTGAGTCAATAACTGACCACAGCACGCACTTTGGGCCAAAAGGCCCTAGTGGAGCTTGGTGCGTAGTCCCAGCCCAAAAATTCTGGCTGGGCCCTGTGTGCATTTTGGGCCCAAAATCCCTAGCTGAGCTTGGCAGACGGTTCTGGCCCTGAGAATCTAGCTGAGTTCTGCCCGTGGTTCGGTCCCAGTGCTCCTGGCTGGACTTGGCAGGGAACACAGAAGGCTGTGGATACCTTGGCCTGACCCAACGCTCATTCAGAGACCCAGAACAATTGCAGGATCCACAGCAGAGAGGGACTGAGGATCCCACTGGCTGTGAGAGACCAGAACAACAGGGCTAACCTCCTAACATCCACACCAGTGAAGCTTTGAGCTCGCAGCCTAGGGAAATCGTAAGAAAACAAGTGAATCTATCATCAGACACCCTCCATTCAACTCTGGAAGCTACCCAACAAAAACAAAGACGGCAAGATGTCTAAAGGACAACGAAAAAGCATACGCAAAAAACCCCAAAACAACATGGCGTCTCCAGTTTCCAGCTATCCCAAAGAAAACCACCCAGAGAACTCAAATACAACGGAAATACAAGAAAATGACCTCAAATCCTTAGTAATGAGGATGATAATGGAGGAAACAAATAAAATTCGTAATCAAATGCAGGAAGACGCAGACAAACAGGTGAGAGACATAAAAGAAGCACATAGAGTGGAACTGGAAAAATTGCAGGAAAATGCAAACAACCAGATGAAAGAAATAACTAAAACAGTTCAAGCTCTGAAGACCTATAAAGAGGCAATGGAAGAAACTCAGGAATATACAAAAAATCAGATGAAAGAAATCAAAAAATCAGTTCAAGATCTGAAAATGAAAATGGATTCAATGATAAACACACAGACAGAAGAAAAACGAGAACGTGAGACCTCAGAGAAGAAGGCGAGCAACACAGAGGTGAGCTTTTCTAACAGAATCCAAGAGATGGAAGAACGAATCTCAGGGCTAGAAGATACAATCACAGATATTGAATCAACCATTAAAGAAAATGCCAAATCTGGAAAACTCCTGACACAAAACATCCAAGAAATTAAGGACACCATGAAAAGAAGAAATTTGCGGATAATAGGCATTGAAGAAAGAGAAGACATCAGACTCCAGGGCCCAGAAACTATTCTCAACAAAATCATAGAAGAAAATTTCCCCAATCTAAAGAAAGAGATGCCTATAAACATACAAGAGGCCTACAGAACACCAAATAGAATTGACCAGAAAAGAAAAACTGCCCGCCACATAATAATCAAAACACAAAACATGCAGAACAAAGAAAAAATATTAAAAGCTGCAAGGGAAAAGGGCCAAATAACATTTAATGGTAAACCTATCAGAATTACACCGGACTTCTCAGCAGAGACCATAAAAGCCAGAAGGGCCTGGACAGAGATCCTGCAAACCCTAAGAGAACACAGATGCCAGGCCAGACTACTTTACCCAGCAAAATTATCAATAACCATTGATGGAGAAAACAAAATATTCCATGACAAAAACAAATTCAAACAGTACCTATCCACAAACCCAGCTTTACAGAAGGTACTAGAAGGAAAACTCCATCCCAAAGGGTCAAGCTACAACCAAAACTACCCAGGAAAAAGATAACTATCCCATGGCAAAAACACAACTACACAAACGCTCGACTGGAAACAACATCAAAATTAAGACTCTTAACAGTCACTGGTCATTAATATCTCTCAACATCAATGGCCTCAATTCTCCAATAAAAAGACACAGACTAACCGAATGGGTACATAAACAAGACCCAACATTCTTCTGCATCCAAGAAACACATCTCACCCATAGTGAAAGGCATTACCTCAGGGTAAAAGGTTGGAAAAAAATATTCCAAGAAAATGGTCACAAGAAGCAAGCAGGTGTAGCCATTTTAGTATCGAACAAAATAGACTTTCAACCAAAATTAATCAAAAGGGATGAGGAAGGACACTTCATACTCATCAAAGGTAAAGTCAACCAAGATGACATCACAATTCTGAACATCTATGCTCCCAATACAAGGGCACCCACATATGTAAAAGATCTCCTAAAAAAGCTTAAACCACACATCGATCCCCACACAATAATAGTGGGAGACTTCAACACCCCACTCTCACTGAAGGATAAGTCATTGAAACAGAAACTAAGCCGAGAAATAATATCATTAACCAATGCCATGGGTCAAATGGATCTAACAGATATCTATAGAACCTTTCACCCAAACAAGAAAGAATACACCTTCTTCTCTGCACCCCATGGAACCTTCTCCAAAATTGATCACATCGTAGGTCACAAAGCAAGCCTCAACAGATACAAGAGGATTGAAATAATACCTTGTATCCTATCAGATCACCATGCTCTTAGGCTGCAATTCAACAACAACAGAAATAACAAAAAGCCTACACGTTTGTGGAAACTAAACAACTCTCTGCTAAATGACACCTGGGTCAGGGAAGAAATAAAGAAAGAAATCAAGGAGTTTCTGAAATTCAATGAAAATGAAGAAACAACATACCCAAATTTGTGGGATACATTGAAAGCAGTGCTAAGAGGAAAATTCATAGCACTAAGTGCCTTTAAAAAGAAATTGGAAACATCGCACATAAGCATCTTAACAACACAACTGGAAGCCCTAGAAAAAAAAGAAGCAGAAACACCCAAGAGGAGTAGACGCCTGGAAATTATCAAACTCAGGGCTGAAATTAACAAATTAGAAACTAAGAAAACAGTCCAAAGAATCAACAAAACCAAAAGCTGGTTCTTTGAGAAAATCAACAAGATAGACAGACCATTAGCCAAACTAACTAAAAGGCAGAGAGACAGTATTGAAATGAACAAAATCAGAAATGAAAAGGGAGACATAACAACAGACACTGAAGAAATTCAAAGAATCATAAGATCCTACTTTGAAGGCATATACGCCACAAAATTTGAAAATCTAAGGGAAATGGACGATTTTCTTGATCAAGTTCACTTGCCAAAGTTGAGTGAAGAACAGATAAACAAGTTAAATAGTCCCATTTCCCCTACAGAAATAGAAGCAATCATCGATGGTCTCCCAACCAAAAAAAGCCCAGGGCCAGATGGTTTCAGTGCAGAATTCTACCAGACCTTTAAGGGCGAGCTAATACCGATACTCTTCAAGCTACTCCAAAAGATAGAAATGGATGGAAAATTACCAAATTCATTCTATGAGGCCATAGTCTCATTGATACCTAAACCTCACAAAGACTCAACAAAGAAAGAGAATTTCAGACCAATTTCTCTTATGAACATAGATGCAAAAATACTAAATAAAATACTTGCAAAACGAATACAGGAGCACATCAAAGATATCATTCATCATGACCAAGTAGGCTTCATTCCAGGCATGCAGGGATGGTTTAATATACGGAAATCCATCAATGTAATCCATCATATAAACAAACTGAAAATAAAAAACCACATGATTATCTCCTTGGATGCAGAGAAAGCATTTGATAAATTCAACACCCATTCATGTTTAAAGTTTTAGAGAGATCGGGGATACAAGGCACTTTCCTCAACATAATAAAGGCTATATACAGCAAGCCAATAGCCAAAATCAAAGTAAATGGTGAGATACTCAAGGAAATTCCTCTCAAATCAGGAACAAGGCAAGGCTGCCCACTCTCTCCATATCTCTTCAATATAGTACTCGAAGTTCTAGCCAGAGCAATAAGACAACAAAAGGAGATCAAGGGTATCCAAATGGGAAAGGAGGAAGTCAAATTATCCCTCTTTGCAGATGATATGATAGTGTACATAAGTGACCCTCAAAACTCCACCAGAGAACTCCTAAAGCTGATAAACACCTTCAGCAAATTGGCTGGATACAAAATTAACTCAAAAAAGTCTGTAGCCTTCCTATACACAAATGACAAGCTTACAGAGGAAGAAATTAGGAAAACCACACCCTTCACATTAGCCACAAGCAATATAAAATATCTAGTAGTTACCCTAACTAAGCAAGTGAAGGACTTGTATGAAAAAAATTTCAAAACTCTGAAGAAAGAGATTGAAGATGACCTGAGAAGATGGCGTGATCTTCCTTGCTCATGGATCGGGAGAATTAACATAGTAAAAATGGCCATCCTACCAAAAGCAATCTACAGATTCAATGCAATCCCTATCAAAATAACTACACAATTTTTTAAAGACATTGAAAGTTCAATTCTGAACTTCATATGGAAAAACAAAAAACCCAGAATAGCTAAAACAATCTTGTACAATAAAAGATGCTCCGGAGGAATCTCCATACCTGATCTCAAACTGTACTATAAAGCAATAGTACTTAAAACAGCATGGTACTGGCACAGCAACAGGCTGGTTGATCAGTGGAATCGAATCGAAGACCCAGATATGAATCCACACACATATGGTCACTTGATTTTTGACAAAGAAGCCAAATCCATTCAATGGAAAAAGGATAGCATCTTCAACAAATGGTGCTGGTCTAACTGGAGGTCTATGTGTAAAAAAATGAAACTGGACCCATATTTGTCACCTTGCACAAAACTCAAATCCAAGTGGATTAAAGACCTCAACATAAAACCAGAGACACTAACTCACTTAGAAGAAAAAGTGGGAAAGAGCCTGGAACATATTGGCACAGGAGACAACTTCCTGAACAGAACACCAACGGCCCAGGCCTTAATGTCAACCATTAATAAATGGGACCTCATGAGGCTGAGAAGCTTCTGTAAGGCAGGAGACACTGTCAAGAGAACAAAGCGACAGCCTACAGACTGGGAAAAAATCTTCACCAACCCTACATCTGACAAAGGTCTAATATCCAAAATATATAAAGAACTCAAGAAATTAAACACCACCAAACCGAATAACCCCATTGAGAAATGGGGCTTGGAACTAAACAGAGAATTCTCAACAGAGGAGTATCAAATGGCTGAGAAACACTTAAAGAAATGCTCAACCTCCTTAGTCATCAGGGAAATGCAAATCAAAACAACTCTGAGATTCCATCTTACACCCATCAGAATGGCTAAGATCAAAAATTCAAGCGACACCACATGCTGGCGAGGATGTGGGGAGAGAGGAACACTCCTTCATTGCTGGTGGGAATGCAAACTAGTACAGCCACTTTGGAAATCTATCTGGTGCTATCTCAGAAAAATGGGAATAGGGCTTCCTCAAGACCCAGCTATTCCACTCCTTGGAATATACCCAGAAGATGCTCCAGCACACAACAAGAAAATTTGCTCAACCATGTTCATAGCAGCCTTATTCATAATAGCCAGAACATGGAAACAGCCTAAGTGTCCCTCAGTAGAAGAGTGGATAAAGAAACTGTGGTACATATACACTATGGAATACTACTCAGCTATTAAAAACAAGGAATTCCCGAAATTTGTGGATAAATGGATTGAGCTAGAAATGATCATAATGAGTGAGTTAACCCAGAAGCAGAAAGAATCAAATGGTATATACTCACTTATATCTGCATACTAGCCCAAGGGGCATGTCCCACGAAAGCCTTCACTTACCAGGAAACTGGGACAGAGGGGAAGGCATCCTATTGGGACTCTAAATGAGAGACGCATGGGAGAACAGCAAAATAAAAGGATCCAGAGGGTCCTAGAAATCTACAAGTAGAACAATATGATAGGCAGATTTGGGCCCAGGGGTCCCGCTCAAACTAAGGCACCAGCCAAAGACAATACAGGAGGTAAACTTTAAACCCCTTCCCAGATCTAGCCAATGGTCAGAATATTCTCCACAGTTGAGTGGAGAGTGTGATACGACTTTCTCACGTACTCTGGTGCCTCACATTTGACCATGTCCCCTGGAGGGGGAGACCTGGTGGCACTCAGAGAAAGGACAGCAAGTAGCCAAGAAGAGACTTGATACCCTATGAGAATATATAGGGGGACGTAATCCCCCTCAGGAACAGTCATAGGGGAGGGGAATAATGGGAAAATGGGGGGGGGGGAGGAATGGGAGGATACAAGGGATGGGATAAACATTGAGATGTAACAAGAATAAATTAATAAAAAAAAAAAAATAAGGACAATGAAACAATGAATCTATAGACAATTGCCAAGTTGGGGCTCAGAGAAAGAATAATATATTGTATCATTAGTAATCCAGATTTACTTATTAGTAAAATATACCTTGGTAAGCTAAAAAAGATGAACAAATGAACAAAACAAATCCCATGGTCAAAAAGAACAATTGCTTAATATCTAGAAGATTGAAGAGATGAAAATCATGAAGGAAAGAGAGATCTTAAACCATCAATAAACCAATTGTGTGTGTGTGCATATGTGTATATGCACGTGTGTGTGCAAGTGTGTGGGAGTGGGGTGGGGAGATGGGGCTAGAATTGAGGGCTGTGCACATATTAAGCAAGCACGTGACCACTGATCTACATCCTCGCTCCAAATCTAGCTGTTTGTTAAATAGAATGTAGAATTTATACACAGTAGTGAGAAATTACATAATCAAAGTATACAATTTTTAAAGAAATGTCTTTGCCTGACTCTTCTTTTTAAATTACTTTTTATTGTTTTTAATTTTTATACAATACCTTTTTATCATAATTTTACACCTTCCCATCTCCCTACCCACCCACCTCCATGTTCTTTGATATTCTCTCTCTCTCTCTCTCTCTCTCTCTCTCTCTCTCTCTCTCTCTCTCTCTCTCTCTCTCTCTCTCTCTCCCAAAAATAAAAAATAAAAAGAACACATACACACAAAACCCAAACCATAACAAAAAAAGACATGGAGTGTAATTCATGTCGGTCAGCTACTGCTGAGTACAAGGCCTACCTGGAGTACTGTTCACAAACGAAGTGTTAACCTTGGAGAAAAGTGATTTTTCCTTTTCCCAGCAGCTATCAATTGCAAAAATGCCTTCTTCCTTAGGCGCAGAACTTTGCGTCTACATCTCCTTATCCATGAAGGGAGGGACTTTTTTCTGGCTTGAATTTGTGCAAGCCTTGTGCATGCTGGTTTAAGCTCTAATGCACATGTGCATCAGCCCTGCTGTATCTTGCAGGTGCTGTTTTCTTGGGGTCGTACATCACCCCCTGGCTCTTACAATTTTCCTGCCTTCTCTGAATAAATTCCTGGGCATTGAGGGGAGGAATTTAATGAAGACATTTCATTTAGAACTGAGTGCTCCAAAGTCTCTTATTGTGTACACATTGTCCAATTTGTGGGTATCTGTGTTATTACCATCCACTTCGAGAAGAAGCTTCAGGAAAATTAAAAAGCTAATATACAGCAAAGGACACAGTCATTCAAGCAAAGTAAGAACCTACAGAATGGGAAAATATAGATTTGACAGAAGGCTAGTATCTAGAACATGCAAAGAACTCAAAACTAACATCAAGAAAAAAATTACCCAATTTTTAAATGAGGTACAGAACTAAAATTCTCAAAAGATAAAACTGAAATGGCTGAGAAACAATTTGTTCATCTGTGTTCATTGATACTCTCTATGCATAATAAAAATTGGAAACAGACTAGATGTCTATCAAATGATGGATGGATAATGAAAACGTGGCACATTACACAATGTAATATTTTCAAATGTTAAGAAAAAAATAAAATTACAAAATTTGCAGGTAAATACACAAATCCAGAAACAATCACCCTTAGTGAAATAATCCAGATTCCAAAGAACAACCATTGCATGTTTCCTCTTATGTGTGGGCATTACCTTTTAAGCTTAGATATATGTGTTTCATTCAGAATATCCACAGAGTTTAGAATGAGGGCTGGGGAGGATCTTCCAAGGAACAGAAAATAGAATATAGTATTATAGGGATACAGGGGAAACTAGAATAGGTGAATAAATAAGAGTTGGGACAGAGAGACCAGGGTAAAGAAGGAAATATGAAGAAATATAACCAACACTAAAGACCTTTTGAAAGTCCATATGGAAACTTAGTACTCTGTAACATTTCTAAAATATATACATATATAAAAGGAACTTAAATGAGTGAGACAATAACCCAACTAGACATCATATGCCACCTCGTTAAATCCACAGAACCAAGAATGGACTACAACTTTTTGAGTCATTGCCAAAGTCATACACCCCCCCCCAAACATGGGCTATTACCAGCACTATTGGTTACCTTCACAACTTGATGGTAAGACCCTATTGCTGAAGTAACCACTTATTTATGTCCTTAAACATGGAGAAACAAAGCTGATGTGCAACTAGAATCTTCATCTCTACTGACTAGTATTCGTAGTGCTAAAATGTCCCATACACAATAGTATAGAACAGCAATCATCAGTCTCTCACAGCTACAAACCTTGCATCCTATAACACCAATGCAAGTTTGCAAGTTACACTTGTGCAATAGTGACACAAATGTTATGGGAGAAACCAACCACATTTTTATTAGATTTAAGCTCTACTTCAAGATTAAAACCCATACCTGACATTGCTAAGGCAGTCAATACTCTGAGCTTGAATAGGTCATAGGTTCTAGAGGAAAACTTACTACTATTATTTGTAGTGGAAGGTTTTGTTATGTTGTGTGAGTGTGTTTTTGTTTTGATCCCAAGTGTGGGAGGTGAAATTGCCTTTAGTTTGCCTACAGCTAATAACATCCTCATGAGAGGGTACATAACCTTTGTCAGCTAGGGGCTGCATAACATGGGGGCATGGTTTTGCCAGCTGGAAAATGTCATGTTGCAGACTCTGAGAGGGTATAAAGTAAGAGCCCAGAGTCAAAGAGACTTTACTCTGTATCACTTCGCTTTGTTTCCAGATGCTTCTAGGGAGAAACACTCCAGAAGAAACTTCAAAGAGGCTGCTATTGATTTACTCTGCTGTTGATGTTTCTTTACTGTTTGACGTTTGCTGCCACTGTTTGCTGTTTGACTGGGCTTCTGTAACCTTGGTGATGAAGAGTGGAATCGCCCCAAGAAACTGAGTCTAAGAAGGTCTAATTCCCCTGTCTCTACTTACCCTCTTTTTCTCCTATTTAGGGTCAGTGGGTTGGAAGGGAGGTAGAGGCACTAAGGAACTCCAAATAAAGTAGGTTTTAAAAAAAATCAAAGCCTACACTTATTCTAAATGAACAAAGAAATGAGATGACTCCTAATGGCATACTGCTGTACCCATAGAGCAGAACATTGCTCAACCAACATCAGAGAAGCAAGCAATTTTTAAAAATAGATTGAATAGATCAGGTCTTTATCAAAACTGACTCCAAAAAAAAAAATATATATATATATATTCAGAACATTTAAAAACTCATTCCTTATTTTAAAAGTACCATGAGAATTATATCATTTTTAACTTAAAATAGTCCTAATAGTTAAAATATAATTAGAACTTAAATACAGAAAAAAGAACTTCCCAGTGTTTTGAATCACATGTTATTGATCGACAACTTAAAAAGGAATGCACATTATACCAAACCCTTCTCTCCCTTCAAACATAATACACTAGGTTCATTTATAACTTTATGGAGAAAACATAAAAAGTAACATCTGAAGGCAAAATTTCAAAGAATATACCAAAACCAGGAAAGAACGTGAGGGTAGTTTTGCACTGAAACATCTATGAATGTACATATTAATAGATTTATAATTAATTGGGTCATTTTTAGAAGAGTAATTACAAATGCAAGTTTATGTCTATAATCTAAAATAAAATTCAATTGGTAAAGGTATGTATTTACTTATTCTTCGTCACAGGAGACAACACTGTTACAGAACTAAGATGCTCACTCTCTTTGTGTCAGAGGCATTGGCTAATAAAATCACATTTAGTGTACAAAATAACATAGGCTAGAAAAAAAATTGAAGACCATTTTTGTTGCAGATGATTATGCCTAAAAAGCTCAGAAAAGTCGCTGAAGCAGTTACTAGAAAAAACATGATAAGCTAGTGAAGTAGACAGATATAAGCATTGTCAGTTGTGCATGATTAGCCTTCAAGTAGATGAACATCCTGTTAGAATATGTAATGGTTGAGGTAAATGAATGCACAGTGCTTAAAGTTCAAGGAATAAATATAGCATAAAATGTGCAAAAATATCTTTGAAAAAGTCAATACCTATTGTTAGCTATACAATTTTAAAGGTAATTTCTTTCTATAATTAGCTTACAAATATAGCACAAGTCAAATAAAGATAGCACGCATTTTTAACCTACAAAAAACTAATGATAAATTTTATATAAAATAATACTGGACCAAGGGTAGCCTAAAACATAATTATTCACAGGAATGGCCTTTATAAACATAAAAGCATATTATAAAGAAACTGTAACTAAAAAGAGAAAGTATTGTCTGGGATAGAATGAAATAAATTGAGAAATGAAGTATGATTGAAAAAATCAGTATAAATTATAATCATAAGCAACAAAGGATACTTTCAGATCAACAGCTGAAACCCTGACTTTGAACAGTGTTTGGGTCAGTTGTAAAGCAGAGGGTAAAAGATACACTCACATCTGTTTCTACGCAGTACCGTGGGATGCTTCCACGTGAAGGAGAGACGCACAAGGAGGATGTTAACCCCAGCATCTGAAACAGTTGAGTCTCAGTGACCCCCAGGCAAGGAGAATTACTAAATCTAGACAAAAACCGACTTTATGCCAGGATTCCTAATTCTGGGGAGCTGTCTTTAAGTCACAACCCTGCCTCTGGTGTTTTGGGGGTCTTCACTCCAGGGCTTTTTGTCAAAATGTGGAAGACCCATCATGCATGAGTCTACTTTTGCCATGCTCTCAAGATACTATGCCAGCTTTCTCAGCCCCCTTCCCATGATCCCACAGAGTTTGAGAGAAGTCCCCTCCGCTGCTGGGTACTTCCATGTCTTAGCTTCGGGTTCCTGGACCACAGTTCCCCTTTGCAGTGTCTGCTGTTTCCTGTGTGCTTATCCAGCCCTGGGTGTGGTTTCCACCACCTACACGTTCTCTCTCCAGTCTGGCAGAGACTACCCATGAGAGAACTTTGCTAGTGGCTACAGCTTACTCCAGCCAGCGGTAGCAGTATTTTGCATCTGAGCACAGGTAGCTTAGCTGTCTCTTTTTGGAGAAATTCCATCTTAAGGTATTTCTGGGTGTTTGGGGATTGGTTGTTATGGTTATCACTCGATCATTTGTTCGTCTGTTTAGCTCGTTCTCAAGATGAATATTGTATTTTTATCTTACCTTTTTAAATGTGATCGATCACACAGCTTCTAATCCACCAGCTTACTCTTCTCTAAATGGCTGTAAGTTTCTAAACTGCATTTTGCCACCCTCCTCTCGAGGATTTAAACACATCTTCAAAAAAGAGAAACTGTAGAGTCCATAGACTCAAACTCTGAGACACTGAAAGTCAGCAAAGGAGCATGTTTATTCAGCATTGCTATAAATGATCTACAAAAATTAGTAGATTAGGGCAGCCATTATTTAATGGTTAAATTAAGATAATGACTCAATAACATGATTTCTTTGCTTTCAATGTTCATAGAAACCTAGGGTCAAAGGGTTCAGGAAAAACACATTTAAAATCCTCAAATGCATTCAGTTGGGATAGGAGAGACATTCCTGACATCACAGACAGGCCCAAAACCTAGCGGTTTAACACCAATGTTTCTTCTCTGTTCATGATACACACTCAATACAAATCCATGTGCCCAGACTCTCAGCTGTCCCATGTGAGTCATGTGACTAAGTTGTCATAAGAACAGGGAAAAGACAGAGGACATGCCTGTCACCGTTTCAACTCCAAAGTGACACAGATTGCGCTCATCACCAGCCAGAATGCATTATTTATCTCAAATCTAACTTTAAACAATGCAAAGAAATAAACTTTTCCCTTGTACCTAATAAAAATAAGTTACAATAGAACTGAAAAAAAAAACCTGTTTCTTCTGATGGTGAGTCTTCCTACTTACTATAAAAAATTATCAGTATTTATTAATCTCACCACATATTTGAGATATGGCATCTAAAAGTAAGATGCAAAATCAACACACTTCTTTATCTAAGTGCATTTCATGAGTGATATACTGTTCTGAGAAGTGCAACACACAAAATCTGTCTTAGCACCATCCTGACTTTCCCATCTGTACAGTCTTCATTTGAGCACTGTATTATGCCATTGAGAGGACAGTGTATTTGTGTGTGTGTGTGTGTGTGTGTGTGTGTGCGCGCGCACATGCACATGTGCGTGCACACCTGCTCATGCGCACATGCATGTGTACAGTACACATGGATGTGTGCATATGTGTGTATGGGCATGCAAGTGTGTTTATGTACATGTGTGCATGGATGTGTGTGTGTGCACATATATAATCTCTGGAGAAATGAGTATATGCATCTTTATGTTTCTGGTAAAGATCTTGATGGAAACTAGATAAAAACATGACCCAATTTACCTCGTCTCTTACACTAAAATGGCCCTCCCACTCACTCAAAAGCTGTGTGCGTCACACACGATGCCTAACCTGAAAGTGTGGTGCACAGCAAAGAGAGGCCACACATCCAGTGCCAAATACTTGAATTCTAATCCGCTTCAAATCACACTTTAGGAAACAGACTACAAGTGTACACTGCATCAACAAACTGTCTGCTAGGATGACATCGATTGCAAAACGATACCAGTCCTATAGGTAGCAGGAGAGGAATTCCTACAGAGGAGCAGAACTGTACTTTATGAAAGATCCAGAACAATGTGATACATGGTAGTGTAATTGTAAGCACTCTACATATGTCTTCTAATTAAATAAATTTAAAGGCCTACTTGCGCATTATTTTTTTAAAAATATATATATCTTACTGTTTATTATATGTTTTGATGTCAAGTCAATTCACTTGTATTTTGTATATATATCAGAATGGTATAGTAAACCAATACAAACATGTCAAATTGTTTAATTTCCCCATGTTAATTCAAGAGGCAGGCATTCATTCCTAAGTAACAATAGCTTTTCAAAGATCTTAAAATAGCCTTTTTTCTTGCTTGCTCAAAGAATTACTTGCTAACACAGTCAGTATTTAACGCTTCATGCTGCTAGTGTAATAAAGAGGAAACAGCAGTGTACATGTATGTGGAAAGTATAGATCCCCTTGTTAAGGTAACAGGCTAGATGTAGGGCTGTGTGGTTTCGCTTAACAGAATTACTATTCATATAGGAAAAGAAATAAATAGTATAAGCTCTCCAAGTACCATTCATGATTATAATAAATCACAGGAGGAGACAAACACGAACGCGTTTCCCTCTCAGAAGGAAACTGTAAGGTCTAGTTAAGGTTTGCCGGTCGATGACTGCCCTCCTCCCTTCTCTCTCTGTTCCCTCTGATTCACTCTCTCAGCGCCTGGTCACCTAAAGTGAAGTCAAGAGAAAGACAGGTTATTCTGATGCATGACCACTGCTCTGATAAAAACCATTAGAGACAGCAAAATTGAGCACACTGGAGAAAACAGAACTGACTGATTTACAGCAGATTGAAGGGGTCACCTATCCCTTCAGATAGAGTCAACATTTATGGGGATGTTGACTCAAATAACTAACTTTTAAGATGTTAGTACAACTGAAGATGTACTGTAACTGGGAAAGAAATTCCTTTCCTGGTCTCCTTTCTTTTTGCTCAGTCCTGAAATCAGTTTTAGAGTCATTGTAAATTATATACATTGAGCCAGATGACGGACAGATGGGTGGATAAATAGAAGACAGATGGACAGATGTAAATAGATTTTAAACTATGTGAAAATGTCATTTCATAAATCAAAATAGTTATACATATGTGGAAGTCATTCTATGGCTAAATTAATAAAGATAAACTGATATAAGCCTTAAAATGTCAAACAATGAGTTCTCAATGGAAATTGAGACATTTACACAATCAGTTAAGAGCCAAGTCAAGCTGTAAATCACCTCATCCCAATTTTATTTGGGGCACTAAACTGAGACCTGAATTATATAGACAGTATATTTAGAATGGCTTTTCCATGTCTAACTTACATTTTCGTTTTAGGATCTCAAAAGTAAAACACTCTTCAAATCTAGAAAGAGAAAATTCACTGCCAAGTAATTCAAAGTCAAAGGCACCAGAAAATGACTCTTCTTCTTGCCTGGCTACAAGGACGGTAACATCACAGTTACAGTAGAGATATTTTTCATTGGAATTCTAAAATATGATCCAGATAGGAAAATCCATCACTTAAAATAAAAACTTACTGTGAAATAATCCTGTGCTTTCAACTTCCTGGGCAAGCTAGCCTGGGATCTTAACCTAAAGGTGTCTGGAGTTTCTCAAGCTACTGTGACCAGTGTCGTCTACTTTATGAAGAAAGGGAGGCATTCAGGAAAGAAGAATGACTGTTTATGGTCCAGTGTGAGTTTCGTACCAATGACCAGCTTTGTTTCCCTGCTCCTTAGATAGTATTTCTTTTAAGGCCACATGGGATGGACACACTTCTGCAGATGGACCAGACAATACAATGACCTTTGTCCCTTGAAGTTTTGTACAGTTCCACTTTCAGGCCACTGTTACATTTGCTCAATTCTCTATTTAAATTCTATCGGTGATTCATTCGTGAATACAATGCATTTGGTTCCATCTATCCCTGCTCTTTTCCCTCCAATTTCCTTCCAGGTCTTCTCTCCACTTTGTGTGTCCCAGCCCTTTGTATCTGGCTTATGAGCATTAAGGCATGAGATGCTTAGTTCATCTACGTGATTTTGTTTCTTAGTATTTCTTTAAAACATGAACTGTTATGGGGTGACAATTTTTAAATGTCTTTGAGAAAGCACTATTTTTTTTTTCAAGACAGGATTTCTCTGTGTAGCCTTGGTTGGTCTGGACTCTCTTTGTAGACCTGGCTGGCCTCGAACTCACAGAGATCTGCCTACCTCTGCCTCCCGAGTGCTGGGATTAAAGGCATGCGCCACCACGCCTGGTGAGAGAGCACTATTTTTAAATGGCTTTAAAGCAGTGAGGTGATTCCATGCAAGGGTAGATTTAGTACAGTCATCTAACATGAGCACCTCACTCTTCGGTGAGGAGAAGTGCAGCCGAGAATGTGAGTGATCTCTACTCAGTAAGATGTCAGGTGGAATAACCTGCGGACACCACTTAGACGCTCACCACAAAGGTCCTAAGTGAAGCTGGGACTCTGACAGGACACACCAGAGGCTGGGAGCCACAAACCAAAGCCCTCCAGTATAAAATTGGGTCAGGTTCGCCTCTGCCCCACCACTATCTATTTGGCCAGAGTCAGGTCACTTGCCTGTAAGGAACTAAATGAACAGCACAGAGATATCTAATTTTCATCGCTTAAGTTTTAATATAAAAATATGATGCATTAAGATCCTATGTACAGCATGCTCTATTTTGTCATTAGACCACAGACAGTGAGAAACCACCGATCTTGCTGATGGCAGATAACTGCACAGTAAGGACATCCAGGAGAGGCAGAACACACAGTCCCGGAGCACAGGCTTCCGGTTTCTACGACTAAAAACAACTTTCTATAAGGGAAGCTAAGCATTCTGTAAAAGAAGCACTCTGTTTCTTATTTTTATATTTATATAATCTTATTTTTAAAATTTGTGTGTGATGATCAGAGGCGGAGAACAATGATGGGTTTCATTACGTGTAAACCGTGGCTGTGCCAACAGGACCTATGACATGACATGGATGGCTGCCTCTCAAACTGTCAGCTGTGATTTCCCAGCCTGTCTGACCGGCTCTACGCTCAAATATATAAAGACTTTCTGCCATAGATTCCACTTGTTGGAGGAAATCTCAAAAGAATGAAATCATTACAGCAAGTTGTATTTGTATATTTTTGGATAGTCAGTGCCCTTCTTTGAAGGCATTTGTGGTGATAATTTTATCCACATTTCTTTTATTGCCTGTGTCTGGAACCTGCCCTGGTCTGCCTACCACTGCTCTCCTGTAAACATTGTAAAAACGAACTGCTGCCACAAGGAATTGTCTTCGAGACAGACCACTCAACTGAAGCACATGCCACAGTGGCAGTCGAGTGAGGGAAAGAAAAATACTTCAACTGAGAAATTAACGCTAAATGCCCTCTGATGCTTTTCCCCTTAGCAGTAGAGATGCTGAGGTGAATGGTAATCACTATTATTGCTATTACATTACATTGAGAATCCAACCAGCACTTCCTGCTGGAGGCCCTGAGGTGGGTGTGGGATGCCCTTCACCCCTTCCTAACCACAGCAGTACAGTGCGGTGTCAATCTCACTGCTTTGTGTGAGAATTGGACAAAAGCCACCAGAGGGAATGACTGCCACCCATAGTCTCGTGACCTGGAGCCTCTCTCCCCAGCCACATTTATCACTGGTAGAGCTTGAAATCTAACTCATCCCACAGGCTCCTAAAGTGGGAAGCAGCAATCAGCTGAGTACTCAGCAAAATAAAGCATGCTCCAAGAGGATGAGGGATCGAGATGGTCTGCACATGAGCATTCCTCTCAAGAAGCTGCTGGTGGCTCAACCAAAACCAGAGCAAGAAGCCAAGTGCGAACTGTAGCATGGGCATGGAAACCAAACAGGGTACACAACGGTAGTTTGGAAACTTCTAATCCTATTCAGATACATTCTATCTACCCTCAATGAGTGTGGGTGATGCCAGCCACCCAACAATAAAAGCAGAAATATAGGAGAGATAATTTGAAATCAGCTTAAAACGTGCCACAGCCTACGGTGCCTGTGATAAAATTTGCTTGGTGTTCATTATAAATGATGTAGTTTTAACCAATACAAACTCGTTTTCAAGCAAATGCCACTAACACAGAAGATGGGCAGCATTTTAAAATGTCACTCCAGCAGCAAGGCGTCTGAATTACTCAGGAACGGGAGGTGTAACTTAAATGACTGGCTTTGTTCATGTATGTACACACTCACTGCAGAGTTATTGAAGCCTATGATTTTTGCTAGCACCTGAGGAAGAGTAAGACAACAAATGCAGACAGAATCAGGTCACTTGCCTGTGAGGAACCAAACAAACAGCCCGGGGATATCTAATTTTCCATCGGTTAAGTTTTAACATAAAAAAAAAAAAAGTGCGTTCATATCGTATGTACAACATGCTCTGTTTAGCCTTAGACCACAAATGTACTCCTTCACATGTGCTGATAGTATGTCGAAGGGTGTCCAGGTGCAGTGATTCAGTATACGACACGGAAGTGGTGCAGAGCACAGCTTACAGACTGAGGTGGGATGCAGACTGTCTAAAGATGCAGCGTAGGCCAGGCTTATTGGACACTCTGCTCCACAGGCCACCCTATGATTGTGCATTACAGTTCTAGCAAAAGCCATCCTGTAAAGAGACGTGAATAGAGAGCAAGGTAGCCTGAGTTCCATCCCAGAGTCTTGCCAGCTCCCTGCGCTGCCAGGTGCCAGCTAGTCAGCCTCCCCTCCCCCCCTGCCCCCCCCCCCCCGTTGACTCAGTCTTCTAAAATATATGCAATTTAGAGTCTGCGCTCTATTTCTTTCTAAGTAGGTATGTAAATACATTTCTAATCTGATATCAGAAGTTTAATTTCTCTTAATGGAAAATTTTAAGAATCCAGAAACGGCATTATGGTCTGAACCTCCTTTGCTCGCCAGTAGCAAATGAGCTACATTATAAATAGAGTCTAAATTCAGAGCTTATTCTCAAGGCATCTACATCTATATCACATTGAAACCTAAATGTCAAAAGTAACAATTTTATTGATTATTCGGTTATATCAACACCATGCCATGCTGAAATGCCATGCAGAAATGCCATGCTTCTCATGAGGTCATGGCTGGGATTTAAGAACTCCATTTTTACATTGCATGGCTCACTATATCTGGAATTCTTCTGTTACAGTTTAGATGTTTTTCCAGTTAACACCTCATCTCTGGGATTTCTCACCTATGATGCAAATGTCCCTGGGAGAGTTCACTGTGATAAACCAAGAGCCAAGAAGTGAGAATGCAGGTGTTGTAACTGGTCACGACCATGAAAGAAAAAAGAAAAAAAGAAAAGAAATGTGAAGTGTGCTGCTTCTGGGGCTGGGGGTGGGGGTGGCTTTTAGCACAGAGAACCCTGGGCTGAAGCCAAATGAAAGCCTGCTTACAATACAGGGACACTTGGCGGCAGCAGGAAGCCCAAGAGGGAGCAGAGTGGGAGAAGGCAAAGCAGCGAGTCCTTGTTATCGCTGTTCCGGGGTGAGTCCTGACGCCAGATGTTTGTCATCTAGTCAGCAAAGCCTGAGGTGAGCGAACTCTTCCTAGCTAATCCTGAAACATTTTAATTACTCGGCCATGTTCACGGACACGTCAAGAGCATTTGGAATTAAATGAGATATTGCACATGAAATGATTTGTATCAGCTCTAGAGTAAGAAACAGATGGTATTCGTTTTATCTGATAAAGAAAATGAGGGTAAAGGACTCTGGCGGATAAAGGAAAAGGAAGTAGCTATGTAAATACATGAAATTGTAGTTGGCGGCATAAGCTAATTTAGTCCAAAAAGGCAAATTTGCCTTTTCTTAATCATAACATCAATCTTTCACTTCTGAACAGAAAACATGGGTAGATCTGCTTCAGAGACCCTTTTCCCCCACCTAAAGATGGCAGGGAAATAAAATAGAAGCAGGGTCATCCCAGGAAAAGAGGCTGTGGTGGCTTGACTAGGAGTGGCCCCACAGACTCGTGTATTTGAGTGCTTGGTCACTAGAGAGTGACACTATTAGGAGGTGTGGCCTTGTTGGGGTAGGTGTGACCTTTTTGGAGGAAGAGTGTCACTGAGGGTGGGCTTTGGGCTTCCAAATGCTCAAGCCAGGCCCAGTCTCTCTCTCTTCTTGCTGCTCCAAATAAAGAACTCTCAGCTCCTTCTCCAGCACCATGTCTGGCTGCACGCCGCCATGTTACCCACCATGATGAGAACGGCCTAAACCTCTGAACCTATAGCCAGACCCAGTTAACTGTTTTCCTTTCTAACAGTTGCCATGGTCATGGCGTCTCCTCACAGCAACAGAACAGTGACTAAGACAGAAGCTAAGGAATGGCCGACCCCAGAGTTCTCAGAAGACACTAGGGGTCCATGTGGGAAAAATTTTGTTTGGGGTAGAAAACAGTAATATAGTGTAAGTTCCAAACATCTTTTTTGCACACTCACACAGTGTCCATTTATACGATGACCTGCGGGCAGCCATCCTGAAGTCACCTGTGGGTCTCCATTTATGGGAGATGAGCTGTGTGTGACTTTCCATGTGTCTACAGAGCCATCTCTTCAGCAACAATTAGACAGTGACTTTTGGACGTTCTATTTCTGAATGTTGTATTAAAGCTGAGTTCAGAGTGTTGAGCAACAATTCTCCATCCTCAAACAGTTATGCTAGCCAGTCTTTGAAGCCTAGTTACAAACATGAATCATAGCAGACATAAAGTAATCCACTTCCTCAGAGACGAAAAAATTTCTAATTTATATTAGAAATATGAGCACCCACCTTCCATAATTTTCTGGTAATCCAAACTTGGGTGTGTGACACTTGAGTTTCCAGAAGAATTCTAAACACTTTACAGCACACTCAGTCTCTAAAAATATTGTACCACTCAAAATTCTAATCCTTCTTTTAAAAAATAGTTTTACTTCAGGTGAAGAAGGAAAAAGAAACAGAATAAAATGAATCACACACACTGTATGCATAACATAAAATACAGATACCCCCCAAACCACAATTTACATTTAAGAGCAATATTTACAAACAAAAGGATCCAGATTAAACACCACAAAAAGCTGCCAGTGAGGAACAAGGAGAAATAAAAGATGGGGATAAAAGAGCATTAGAAAGGAAGAGAGGGGACCCTCACATAGAATCATAATTTACTATAAACTAGGAAATGTGCTTAATGTCATCTGCATCTGAGGTCACCATTTCTCTCTGCTTTGACGGACATGTGGGTTTTCTCAATTCACTCTTTGCTCCTCTGCACCAACAATCTTTCTGCAACAGCACTGTCATATGCTGATCCAGTGCCCTTGATTTGATGATCCTTTCACAGAGACACAAGGCTCCACGTACAAACTGAGATTCCCAGACCCAAACCCAAATTTCTTGTTTTGACCTTCTAAAATCACCATATTTAGGGCTAGCATTTTTACTAAGGGGTAGATTCTTACCTGGTGCTTTTGAAGCCTGGAATATAAAACCCAACATGATAGAGAATTTAAAAGGGGGAGAAGGGGGAAGGAAAAAAGACAGGAGGTCAAATGAAAGCATAAGAGATAAAAAGAGAAAAATGAAAGAATAGAAAAATGAAAATATCTTATGGAGATGTGGGTGGTTGGAAGACACCCACAGGCCCACCCATACAGGCACCATAAAGATGTGCAAGTATGTCGTAGAGAGATAAGAGAAAGAGAGAGAGACAGAGACAGAGAGACAGAGACAGAGAAACACACACACAGAGAGAGAGACAGAGACAGAGAGACAGAGAAACACAGAGAGAGAGAGACAGAGACAGAGAAACACAGAGAGAGAGAGACAGAGACAGAGAAACCCAGAGAGAGAGAGAGAGAGAGAGAGACAGAGACAGAGAGACAGAGAAACACAGAGAGAGAGACAGAGACAGAGAAACCCAGAGAGAGAGAGAGAGAGACAGAGACAGAGAGACAGAGAAACAGAGAGAGAGAGAGAGAGACAGACAGGTAGAGAGAGAGAGACAGACAGAGAGAGACAGAGACACACAGAGACAGACAGATAGACAGAGAGAGAGAGACAGAGACACACACACAGAGAGAGAGAGAGAGAGAGAGAGCGAGAGAGAGAGAGAGAGACAGAGAGAGAGAGAGAGAGAGAGAGCAAAACTGGACATGAAAGGATGGAGAGGACCACCCTGATGTGAGTGCCCTGTGCTCCTCCTGTGCTGCCACTAAGGGCCACATATGGATCCATGAAGCTGCAACATCAGCGGTCTATGTCAATCTCCATGTCTCATGCTACCACCAAAGTTGGAAAAGAACTAAATATCAAAGTCTTACGCCTCCTGGTGAGGTACTTAAGGCCATCCAAGTGGCACCTGGCCATTGGCCACTTAACTTTAGTGAGATTTTTTTTTCTCTTACATACTTGAACTGCACAGTTTAGCAATGAATTGCATTGCCTTTTATAAATATAGTGTTAAGGCATCTGATATCTTTTGTGGACAAAGGTAATATCTTGTTTGTCTCGCTCACTGCGTCCAAAACAGCAAACGTGCATAACGACACACAGGCGTTTTGTCAGTCAGTAACTGGAAGGACCAACTACTAACTTTTCATCTTGCCATGACAAACTCTGAGCTCATAAGGGACCTTTATGAATTTACTTGATATTTGATTGAATTCATAAACTTAAAACATGCTGAGAAACCGAACAGTCTCTCTAGGATCACTCTTGTTTTGCCCAGTTAGTTTTTCCCGGGAGCACAGCAAATTAACTAAACCATGACTCAAGACAGATATCACTATGTGACAGCTTGTTAAACCCTTGATCTAATGTTGAATTAACCTCCCAAAATCCTTGCCACATTGATTTTTCCTAAGTACTGAGCCTTCCCCATCACAAGAGAGGTAGCAAACACAGCTTTAAAATACTAGCAGCACTTTTCGTAGGCCTACCTCTCTGTTTTGCCATCTTCCCCAGCATCCAGGAAGAGCCCAAGCCCTGGTTAATTTTCACTTTTAAGACTAAACACAACTATCATTTACCCAAGGAAACTCCTGAGCATTCATTACATTCTTAGGGGATAATCTGTGTATGTGCATGTATTTTATACCCACAGTTACAAGCTACAAGAAAGAAGGAAGCGAATTTGTCTTTTAGCATCTTCTGACTTCTGGAATCATGGTGTGAATTTGGTAAACAAAGCAGATGTTAAGGAGCTGAAAGGGCAAGACCGTACACCCAGTTAATATATATATATATATTGTATCAGTTAAATAAGAGAGTACAGTGCCACTGACAGTGAATTCCACAAGATGGGGCAGGCAGAATACAGCTCAGTTAAACTGAGGGAGCTGGCTTCTCAAGTTAGAACATGGAGAGTGGGTCATAAGCATGAATGCTAAACAGGAAGAAATGGTTGGCACTGAGGCCATGACTGTGAAAGAGTCAAAGTCAAAGACTAGGGCAAGTAACTGGATAACAAAGGGTCCAAATGCCAGGAAATCAGAACTGGATAGAGTGCTGAACCGGGGAGCCTCACAAACATCAGGCCAATTGCAGAGGCTGGTGCTGGAATACGGCTGTCAAAATGAGTTGATGGCTTGCACGGGAAAGAGAGGTCAGCTTTTAAATAATATCTTTATATCTTAGCATGGGTTCATGAAGGCAAGGGTACATCTTAACACCTCTCCCCAAATGACTAAGACTGAGAGACTTATACCAACCCAGTCACAGCACTGCGTGCTCCTATAAAATCTCTCAGCTTTGTTTTAGTACACATACACACACACACACACACACACACACACACACACACACACACACGCATACAAAAATAACAGTGTCAGTACAAAACAACTGTATTGAAGGGCTACAGAGGATTAAAGCTGTCCTCCCAAGGAATGAATGACAAGTTATGTGAGGTCATGCTTCTGCTAATTAACTACACATAGCCATCCCATCACATAGACATACTTCAAAACAATTGCAAAAATACATTTTTATTGCTTCTGTCAATTAAAACAAGTAAACATTAAAAATTTCATCAAAGCCACCCATGACATCCACAGGGAATGACTTTCCTTGTATAGATTCCTGTAGTTTTGCATGTAACCTATAAACATCCTCTCAGCTACTTTATTCCATCTCTGGATAGTGCCTAATTCAATGTAAGTGATGATGTAAATTGCCATTATATGCCATTGATAGGGACTAATGACAGGGAAAAAATGCCTGCCTTTGTTCAGAACAGAAGACCTTGGGAGGTTTTGTTTGTTAATCTCCTTGCCTTTAGAGCATTTCCAAAGGAGAATCATTGAACCTGCAGATGCCAAGTGTGTGGGTGCACATCTGACCACGGATGTCATGTAAGCCTTCCATTGTGCTCATAGCAAATACAGTTTTAATTCTAAGAGGCTAGAACTGTGTGTTCACATGAAATGTTAAATTTTTCTTTTTACAATGTAACAGTGCATGCCTTTAAATACTTACACTTAAATCTGCAGTTTTATCAGAAAACCAAGCTCAGAGGTGGAGTAACAACTTGTAAGAAGAAAGTTCTGGATTATCTCTTACAAAGTCAAGGTGTTCGGATTCTGTGTCTTTGTTTTGTTAATAAGTTGGCTTCTTTCACAAACACCTCCAGTTGGAACTCTGCAGATGGATCAGCCCCTGACAATGAACTGACTCCAAAACGAAGCTGGCCAGTCTTCCAGGTCACCAAGAATTGGGACTTCTGGGGGAAATAACAACTGCCCCATCCTCCATGAAGTGGCTGTGGCTTCAGTGAGTGATTTAGAAATTTTCCAGTTTTTTTTCCCCCAGAAGTTTCCAAAAGCTATTACCAAACTTTCTCCAGTCAAAGTCTCACAACACAACAGCCAATGTGTGTTCTCTGGCTCTTCCACTCATAAAAGTGGTATAATGCCCCTTGAGAAGCAGCCCACTAATGTTCCAGGAAGAACTTTCTTGAAGTCTACAGAGTCAGGGATGGGTGATTGAAAAGAATTCGAAAACATTTACAGGGTCATCAGAGATGAGAGGTGGGGGACAGGATTTAGGGTAGGGTTAGTCAACTGTGTGCTTTTTCTCCACCCTTTTTTACCTAGCTGGTTGATATGAGCAAACGCAAGGAACCAGCCACACATTCTCCCACAGACAGTAGCTGAAGTGGTTCCATCCAACTCACCCTGTCAGAAGCAAGCATTCTTTCCTTGCTTTGGCTTGCATTTGAGATGACTGGTTTGGAATTTGATACATACAATGCATTCTTCAGGAAAGGTAGACGTTTGTTCCTAATTCTAAAGTGTTATTTCATTTTAAACAAAGTAGGGTATGTTAGGTCATGTGCTGATCAAAGAATAGGAAGCAGACATCAGCAGAAACGCTGGGGATTGGAATGAAGCCTACAGTTTGCTGAATAGGCAAATGTTGGTTTCTTAGTTTTTCCAAACGTAGCAAACTACATTGGGGTTTTCATAAGGAATAGTAGGGTATACAGAAACTATCTCTGCTTTGTGTTAATTTGCAATTATTCCAAAACAAAATGCTTAGTTTCTTAAAACTGTATGAAATCTTGTCAAATGTGTAACGAGAAAGTGTGCCAATGTCCTTCACCCATGCAGACTTCAAAGCACATATTAAAATGCACCAAGTCACCTTATAGCTAAATTAAAGGTCCTAATTCATATTAGAATAAATATTTATAACAGTGTCTGTGGAACCTGCAACCTCATTAAGAATTAAACTACAGATGAGAGGATTTGTGAATCAAAGGATTAAAATGCCACAATATAAGTTCATATGGTTTTTAAGAGGATAATAAGTTCAGTTAGTAAATATTGTGAATTTCCTATTTTCTTAAGTATAGAAAATAGAAACTTATTTTCTTTGTGACTGGAACAGTAAATGATCAATTAGCTTCTATTTTTGTGAAATGTCATTGATCTACTGAGCAAACATTTAAATGACAGCAGAGTCACCAATGCCCAACAGTTCTCCCTAGTGGATGTGTGTGTATGGTTTGACCCACTAAGAGCAAAATCACAGAGCAAAACGAATATCTATATCAACATTTAATACAGCAAAGGAAAAATAAATTTAATCCTCCTAAATGAGAGGCTGGCGAGTTAGCTCAGCCAGTAAAGTGCTTGCCTTGCAAGCACAAAGACCTCAGTCCTATCACTAGAATCCACGTGAAAAGCCAGGCATGGTGGAGTGCACCTATGGTCCAGCGCAAGGCCACAGAGGTGAATGGCTCCCTGGAGCCCACTACCCAGCATAAGGAGCCCACTTGGAAAGACCCACGCCAGGAAGAGACCCTGGTCAAGCAAAGAAGAGAAGAGGAGAGGAGAGGAGAGGAGAGGAGAGAGAAAAAGAAAAGAAAGGAAAAGTAGAAAAGAGAAGTGTAACCAGTGCCAAAGGAACAACAAACTGAGATGGGCCTTTGGCCTCCACGTACCTGTGCACACACACCCACATACACTCACACAAGCGCACACGAATATATGAACACATATGAATTGCATACCCACCCATGAAACATTCTTCCCAATTACTTTCTGTTCTATCTCAAAAACAACAGGGCCAGTGAGATGCCTCAGTAGGTAAAAGTGCTAATTACACAAACCTGGCCCTTGGGATTGACCTCTAACCCATGGTGGAGGAGAAAGCTGACCCTCAAAGGACAACTTTGACTTCCACACATGCACTGTGGCATGAATATGCCTGTACTCACACATATATCACACACACACACACACACACACACACACACACACACACACATACAATAAAGTAATTTTTTTTAAAGTATGTATAAATAGCTAAATGAGATACGGCTGGAGGAACAACAAAAGAACAGTAATAGAAGGCAACAGATACCTGCAGCAGCAGCAGACACAATGGCCATCAGTTTGTAACGGCCCAATCCACAATTCTTCTAGATAATTAATCTTGTTCCCACTCCAAAGATACCTAGGGAAAGCATGCATGTTGCACTGGGTAGTTTTATGTAAACTTTACACAATAAACATTTGACCAGAGAGAATCTCAACTGAGAAAACTCCTCTGTGTGATCAGGCTGTAGGAAAACCTACAGTGCTTTTTCTCAATTAGGGATTGATGAGGAAGAGCATAGCCTACTGTGGGTGGTGCTGTCCCTGGGTGCTTTCAGAAAGCAGATTGAGCAAGCCACAGGGAGCAAGCCAATAAGTAGCTTCCCCCATGTCATCTGCTTCAGTTCCTGCCTCTAAGGTCCTGCCTCAAGTTCCTGTCTTGACTTCTGTGGATGATGGACTACAAGCAGGAAGATGAAATAAACCCTTTCCTCCCCAAGTTGCTTTTGCCCGTATTGTTTTATCACAGAAACCCTGGTTGTGACAACATGGGTTCCTTCAGTTGTCTGTTGCAGCAGTTAGAAAATCTTTTGACTGAAGCTTTCTCCTATTTTCATTTCCAAGTGAGTAGTTAATTTTATATAAAGTGGGGATTAGGACATGAACAATTCTAGCACTCTTTTCCTCTGGTGGGATACAGGGACACCATCCCTGGAGACTAATCTTCTCCAGACTGAGTAAAACAGTTCTGAGGATGTGACCCTGAATGGTGGCACACCAGCCTCTCAGATGATTTCCACTGTGACAGCACAACACCTCGCACAAGGAAACTGCCAATGTAACATCCCAGTGCTTCTTAAAGATGTGATATACATGTTTATAAAATATATGGAAGTGCTATTAATGTGCTTTAATATGACTTCCTTAAATAAAATTGAATTCCAATCACAATGTATGAAGAAAGTAAAATCTCTTCATGGTGTCTAACATGGCATAAAGTTTACATTAACAAAATTCCACAGTAATATCTCCAGTCAGGTAGCATGGACAGTAAATGTCCCCAAAACTGGTGTTTCACATGCTCTATCGTTTTCAGACAGGCTTATTTTGGCTCTTTGAATTTTTTCATAATAAGGAAGTTGAGACATTTACTTAGACATTAAAATTAACAAATTACCTTGGGTTTACAATTTTATTAATTGTGTTTCTTGGCAATCTCAGAACAGTTTGTGAAATTCAGACCTAATTAAAGTTGACAAAATATTTTAGGCCACTGGAAATGCCACTTGTGTCATTTTCCAGGCCAGTTTCAAATTGAAAACACATTCCTACTTTGCACACTATTTTGTCACACCATCCTCCCTGAGTGAACTCAAATGGTACTTAAAAAAAAATAAGGCTATACATATGACAGCTTTGGACAGAGCAAATAAAAAAATAGACATACTTTTAAATATCAATATTTTCCTAAAAAAAAAACAAAACAAAACCAACAACTGTTAGCTTTCTATACCAAACTACGAAAGACCTGAGACTTTTATCCTCAATGCCTCAGCTGCCCTACATTTCCTACATTGTTTCTGTAAAAGATGAGCTAAAATACACTATTTAAGTGCAGGATTAGGACTAGAGAGATGGCTCAGCCCTTAAAGGCTAGGCTCACAGCCAAAAATAAATAAATAAATAAATAAATAAATAAATAAATAAATGCAGCATTAGTGGAATGTAGAGTAAAAAAAGACCTTGAATTCTGGATTCATGTTATAACATTTTCATTTTTTAAAAATGTGAATTGTTCATTATAGCGACAATTCTAAATGGTTCCAGCTTTCTATGCTTGAGTCATAGAAAGAATGACTACAATAAATAAAAATTCCAAAATTTGTGGAGAAATGGAGGAAACTAGAAATGATCATACTGAGTGAGTTAACCCAGAAGCAGAAAGACTCACATGGTATATACTCACTTATAATTGGTCACTAGCCCAAGAGGCATGTCCCATGGAAGTCTTCACTTACCAGGAGATTGGGATAGTTGTGAGGACATCCTTTTGGCACTCTAGGTGAGGGAAGTATGGGAGAATGGGGAAATAGTAGGATCCAGAGGGCCCTAGAAACCTACAACAAGAATATATCATGATGGGCAGATCTGGACCCAGTGGTTCAGCACAAACTACTGCACCAACCAAGGGCAATACTTGCAGTAAACATCGAACCCCTTCTCAGATCTAGCCAATGAACAGGATATTCTCCACAGTTGATTGGAGAGCGAGGACTTTCTCAGACATGAACTCTGGTGGCCCATATTTGACCACTTCCCCATGGTGGGGAGGCCTGGTGGCACTCAGAGAAAGAATAAGCAGGCTACCAAGATGAGACTTGATAGCCATTGACCATATAGTGAGGGAGGAGGTCCCCCTCAGTCACAGACATAGGGGAGGGGAATAGGGTGAAAGCAGGAGAGAGGGAGGAACGGGGGGGGGGGCCGGAATACAAGGTATGGGATAACAATTGAGATGTAATCTGAATAAATTAATTAAATAAAATTAAAAACATATTAAGTGCATGTGCACAGATTAGCACAGAAGAGAAAACTGTTTTTTGAATTTGCCTTTCAGGTCTTTATATAAATGAATTTATCCTACATAAATACAAGAACCACATATATTAAGATCTAAGACTGGTAAGGGGAGATTCCCTATGAAACAGGGCTACCAGGGAGAGGGAGAAAGAGTAACTAACATATGAGTCTCTGACCAACCTAGAAAAAAACCAAGCATTGAACATACTGACTTATCTCCACCTCTGCACAGGCTAAGTTTCCCCACTTAGCCCTCATCCTTTGATCCACTTGTGTGGAACATTATGTCTTCCCAAAGCCAACAATGGTATTTATGCAGTTATCCCAGGTAAGCAGCAGTTGGGCCTGAGTGAGTGGGCCAGGACTTCGTGTGTGCACATTCCTACCACATGAGTTGGGGCCAGCGTGTGTACAGAAGTGCAGATGGAGGAAGCTCAGTTAGCATGGACATGGAAGGCAGTAAGCAGACAGTAAACAGGTTGAAGCGGGCAGTCAAGAGAGCACTTAGCCAGCACCGTGGAAGATAATCTGGAGAGAGTCGAGGATCCCATACTAAGATAAAACAAAGAGTGTGTGTGTAATGCATTCCAGCCAGATAAGCTCAGGGTCGGCCTGAGAAAGGCTCAGCAGCCCAAGGAAGCTCTTTTGAAGTTCAGAAGGCAAGGTGTGGGAAGGGGTCTGTACAGCGCTGGGGTCCTGAAACACTACCGTATAGGAAAGCCGAGGACAGAGTGGAGGAATCCACTCACAGTTAGCTGTTGAGTGGGTGTGAAGACATTATTAGGATAAATGCACTTAGTCCTACTGCAACTTGAAGTGCCAGGGTGGGTTGGTACCTACTGGGGAAGGGGAGGAAACTCTCCCTTCTCAGAGAAGAGGAGGAAGGATGGAGGAGGGGGCGTGAGGGTGAAGACTGGGAAGAGAGGAGGGAGAGGACTGGGATCAGGCTGTAAAGTGGTTAAATTAACTAATAAAAAAAATAAAAAGTAAATGAAGTTTAAAGTTAGGAAAGCTAAAAAAAAAAAAAAATGTAGTTAATCTGCACAAAGAACAGAAAATAGGGGAAGCGGGAAAGGAAGGCAGGAAGATAGCAAGCCGTGGGTAAGAGGTAAGAAGATAAGAGGGATGACACGATACTCACAGTGACAGGCAGAGCGTCCGGAAAGCAATAAAAGAAAAACCAAATAACGCGATTAAGACAAAGAATTTGAAAGTAATTTTTTTAACTTAAAAATGAACTTAGATGAAGATTCAATAGCAGTCATTATTTCTTCCTTGTTGGGATAGATGTGAATTCCTTGCTGTTATATAAAGATAGACCAGCTGCCAGGCAACATTTATAGTATAAGAAGATTTATGGTGGGGAAGGAGGAAGAGGATATAAAAGGGAGGGTGCCCACGACAGAGAAAGAGACAGACACAGAGAGAGAGAGAGAGAAAAAAAAAAAAAAAAAAAAAACAGAAGTGATGGAGAGCTTTTATCTCTTCAGGCACCTGGCAGCAACAGGTGATGACATCAGAGGTTGCTAGGCAATCCAGAAGCAGGCTGGTGGGAACTCATAACACTTGCTCCTTGAGCTGCGTTTCTGGAGTTAGAGCTAAAAGTGGAAGACCAAATGTCGTTATCTCTGGAGCTCAAATAGCTTAGACCAGAACGGAGTGTATACAGGCTACTGGCTGGCTGTCTTCCTTACTTAGTGAAAGTCACCATCTGTGGTCAGCCCCTCCAGGGATGCCTCTGAGCACAAACCCACCCCGCCGGCTACTGTTTTCCATGTCTTCCAGGCCCCATGCTTCCCATGGGTGGATCGGAACATGAGTCTCTGAGACGGCCGAGCCCTTGTTTCTATTTCCCGCAGTAGCTGCATCCCTCATCTTACCAAGAGTCAAGCTGCTTTTATTCCAGTGCCCCATTCTTTGCCTCAGAATTTTTGCATCTACTGCATTTGTGTCCGTATCATTTCCCATGTAGTGCCATGAGGGCCTCAGTGTCTTTGCACCTGTCAGGTGAGGGGGAGAGGTGGTTTTGGTTGTAGAGACATAGTGTCAGTGATGTCAAACATTCTACTCTCCTTGGAAGAGTAGCAAGTACATCCTTGCAGACCATGGGAGGCCTGAGATCTCTACCTCACTTCTCCTTCCCTCTTCCTTTTCACTGAAGTCCTGTCCACGATTAAGCATAAGCCATTCCCTGCTCCTTTCTTCTCTATCACGTTAACTTCTAAGTACCCTAAATATAACAATAACAAGTCTACTCATGAGCAATTTGTCTTGCCCCTGCATCCATTATTAGCCTTCATGATACCTGTCTTAGTTCCTTTTCCTATTGAGATTAAAAAAAAAAAATACCTTGGCAAAAGCCACTTAAGGGAGAAAGGGTTTATTTTAGCTTTAAGTTCCAAAGAGATAGCATCTATCCTGGTAGGGAAGGTGTGGTAGCAGGCAGAGAAAATTTAGTAGGATAAGCAGGAAACTGGCAGGTAACACTGTATTTACACTCAAGTAGCAACCAGTGAATAGGAAGTGGGGCCAGGATGCACAGCCTTAATCCCTACATCCAGTGATGCACTCCCCCAGTAAAGCTTCCTTCTAGAAGTTCCATGGCCTTCTCAAACAGTGTCACCATCTGGGAACCAAATGTTCAAGCACATGAGCCAGGGGGGGGGGGCACATTTACGTACAACCCACAGCATTCCAGTCCTGACTCCTATAGGCTTGTGGCAATATCTTGATGCAAAATACATTCAGTATAACTTCAAATATCCCCATAACCTAGCAGTGAGTCTATAGCTATGTGACAGGCAACTGCAATGCCTAACATAATTATGGCAGTTTGAACAGGCTGCCTGAAGCGCCCCTTCTCTCTCTCTCTCTCTTAGGCTGTCACCACTCTTTCCATGTTTTTTTTTTTTTTTTTTTTTTTTTTCAGGTTGACATCTCAGAGTTCTGACAATGTTAACATCCTGGAGTCATCACTGCAACTTTGGCTTCATCTTCACAGCTTCACACAGTGTCCTCTCGAGGCCCCCTCCCGTGGACCCTCAACCCTAGGGCACATTGCCTGGCTATAGTGCTCTCTAAAACTCTGCAACAAGACTCCATGACCCCTTCAGTTTTGTGCCTTTCCTGTCTCCCAAACCATTATCGCACGTGAGCAATACTGTCAAGCTCTGTTGCCAGTTTTGAATAGAGCCCGGACCACTCCTCTGCATCCACTTCTAAATCTGGGGGAAACACTCTTCTAGGCAGTTGCTTTGGAGGAGCAGAAAAACCCCTCAGATTCATTTTCAGTTCATGTTTTCTCCTTTCATAAAATTTGAATCTTTGTAAGTTAGAGCCTTGGATGAATGGAATCTTGCTCAAGACTCCTTGAAGTCCAGGGACAGAGAATAACGAGCTCAGTCTTGTTAGTGGGCAGCTCACTTCCTCTGTCTCATACAATCACTAGTCAAGGAGAGGTCCCACCTATGACCATGATGGCTCGCCCCACAAAACCAGCTGTGAGTTCATTTTAGACCTATCATAGTTATAATTCAAAGTCTAACCCTACACATCTTTGCCATTAAAAATAGTTCCAACCAGATGCTTTTCCCATTATATCAGGTGAGGACACAAAGGAAAAAAAATGCTGTCTATGAAAAAGAGAGTAAGCTTGCATCAAAGGAAATCAGAAAGCACCTTGACCTTGGACTTTTTAGTCCCTAAAATACTAAGAGATACATTTCTATTATTAAATGCCATCCAGTTTGTAACAATTTCTAAGCCATGTACAATAGGACTGGATGTCTCATATAACAAGATAGGATTCATAGCACTGAGTATTGTTGTTCGTTTGCTTAGTTTCTTAGTTAATTTTTATGTGTGGGGCTCCTTTGCCTGCATGTATGTCTATGTACCACAGACATACACATAGATGTGCCTAGTGTCTGAAGAGGCCAGAAAAGGCTTTGGATCCCTGTCATCTGAAGTTACAGGTCATTGTGAGCCACCAAGAGAATGCTGGGGGTCGAACCTGAGTCCTTTAGAAGAGTAGACAATGCTCTTAACCCCTGAGCCATCTCTTCAGCCCCAACCAGTCAGTGTTTTTGCTGTTCAGTTACTCTCTATATAAATGCTCACGCTGTATGTACATGGTCCTAGATGTGTTGTAGAGAGGCAATTTATGGCCTTTACCTTTACACTGGCCACAACCCCTTTCTAAATATCTTCCTTATTGCTTTTGTAAAAGTCACATTAATCTGCAGAGGTATAATTTTTCTGTCCTTATTTCTTTTCAAATTCTCAAATGGTAATAATTCACAGTGTGAAAAATATAGTAAATCACTTAACAAAGAAAAGTATAAAAAATTAGAAAGGACAGAAAACTTTTAAAATCTTTCCCAAATGTCTCAGACACTCATTGACTTTAAGAAAATGCTCAGTAGATGTAGTGTTCTGTGGTCTGGAAAGACATCTGAGGCACTGGGTTATAAAGCATTCCAAAATATGTTTCTAAGTTTATTAGGTTAAGTATGTCACTGAGATTAAAATAGTAAGTAATGAAAAATGTCAGCATCATGGTGAGAAATGTCTAGTGGGTGGCAAAGACAACAGAGATAAGACTGGTTTTATGTACCATCTTAATTATTTGGGAAGAGGAGTAAACATTTACAGATTGCATTCTGAGATGGTGCTAACTTTAATGATGCTACAAAAATAATTAATGGAAGTAAATAAAATGTGCCATGCCTTAGAACATTTGGAAATATGATCAATGAAAGAAAAAAATAGATTTAAATTAAATAAACGGGAAAAATAACTTTTACAATTATTGAAGAATAATTTTAAAAGCAACAATTCTGGAAGTTTTATAATATCTACTGGGGCTAGCAAATTGTTTTAAACATAACAAATGTGGACAGTATGGGTTTCAGCAGCTTTTGTTTAATTCACTCAAAGGCAAAGTGGAAAATTGTCTCTTAGGGTCATGTAGAATCTGGAAGAAAAAGCTTTGAAGTACTTTAAGGATTCTGAACTGACATGTACTTTTTGCTATGAAACAGAGAAAGGGTTGGTTGTAAATGCTATGTTGTATAAAATCAATATTAAATGTGTTATTATTGAAAAGCTCTTGCTTGTCCCAAACATCCTGACTTTCAAGGAGTCTTTATGAGTGGATGCCTGTAGCGCCAGGGCCATCAGAACAAACACCTTCTGGTTCCAGCAGAAGAGAAGAAAATAAAAGTTGACACCCTCCTGCTGTTGAATTATTAAAATATTTACCTATTTTGATGCACATTTGAGATCTAAAGCTTTTCTTAAAATGTAAAGAAAACATGCAGAATGTTGAATAGAAGAGGAGCCGAGGCATGAAGAGCAAGCAATTGGGCTACTTTCACACCTGCCTGGGGTGCTGATGGGATGAGCCGGTTCTCCTATCAGAGATGTGTTTTCTCAGGGCCAGCTGGAACAGCCTTAGCACTACACCCCAAGTGAAATGAAGAAGCTGCACTCTCTCGGGGACCAAAAACTGCACAGAAGTTACCACTAACACAAGGAAACGGGAACTTGGTTCTGCTTGTGGCTTTGAAGAAGGGGAGGAGTTCTTTGAAATTAAATCAGTCACTTTCTGCTCCTGCCATCTTGCGCATGACCTAGATTGAGGAGCCAAATCCAGGAACCTACAAAGTTGTAGTATTTAAAAATAGAAAATTTAAGATTTGAAAATAGCCCTCGCCTGGGGCCTGTGGAGATGGCTCACACAAACATGAGATCCTGAGCTTGGATCCCCAGCACCCACACAGGAGCTGGTCACAGAGGAAAGCCCTGCAACCTCAGAACTGGAGAGGAGGGAGTGAAGACAGGCAGATGCCAGGAACTCAGCCAGAGAGCCTAACTGGTGAGCTTCCGGGTCAGTGGGAGGTCTGTATTCAATACTAAGGTGAGGGCAATAGAGGATGCTAGCAGAAGTCAGCCTTTAACCTCTGCATGTACATGCAAGGAAGAAACGATCTCTGATACCGATTAGCTTATGATACAAACACAGAGACAACTCGGTCAAGTGAGATGAAAGGAAATCATTCATCGTGAATAAATTTGCTCACAAAAAGCAAAAAGTTAAGGAGGGAGGGAGGAAGGGGAGGAGAGAGAGAGACATGAGTTTTCTCTTTGCTTGTTCGTGCTGCCCTAACAGTGCACCCCAGACAGAGGCATTCACACAGTAGGAGCACTGTCTCAAGTCCCAGAGGCTGGCCACAGTGTCTACAGGATGGGCTTCCTTTGAGGCCTCTGTCTTTGATTTAGGGGTATCTACTTCCTCTTCTTTCTTCACTTGGTCTGTGTCCTGCCTGTGAGCATGTACTGATCAGAGACCAATTTCATTAGGTCAGTGTTATAGCCATCATGAGTCTGGCTTCTTTCCCCAGGAACTATTTAATTGCCTCATTGTTTCACTTTGCCCCTTGTGCTATCTTTGCCTGAAGTTTCATTTCATCAGATATGAATTAATGGTGTCACTTAAATTGTCCCTTTAAAGACCCTGTCTCCACAAACAGTCTCCGACTAAGAAAGTAAAAGTTAAGCCCTCAACATGTAAGTAGGGAGGTGGGGAGGGACAGTGCAGGTCATAGCCATGATTCAACAGTTACATGGGAAATGAAAAAGCAAGTGTGGCAGAAAAGAGTCAGCACCCTAGAAAGTATCCAGAGGCAATTCTAGAGGAGGAAAATGCAATCGATGAAGATGAAAATTCCACAAATGGAAGAAGCCAATTAGATATCAAAGAAAATCAGTAATTTAGGAGGCACAGTTGGAGAAATTATCTAGTCTGCAGCAGAAATATTTAGAGGAGGAAAAACTAAAGTAGGGCAAAGGAAGACAACATTTATTTAAACAAAAACAAAGACAAGTCCTATGTATCTCCAGCGAGCTCATAGCGGAGGGTTTTAGAGAAGACAAAGGAGATGGCGGCTGGAGGTGCATTAGCTCAGAATGCCTCACCGCTGGGGAGTTCCAGACAACACACAGATCAGGAGCCGTCCCTCTGTAACCTGGCAAAGAAAAAGACTTGAGGTAGACAAGAAGAAACTCCATCACCAAGACAGAAAAAGGGGAAAGCTTTCAGAAACATACCAAGGGAGATAGGACAGCTGAAAATTGCAAGGAAAAAGCAAAGTGAGAGATAGCTAATACACAAAGCACAGTGAGTGCTCCAAAGCCTCCGTTAGAACTACAGCCAGGAGTAGTTGCAAGGAACCGCGCTGCCTGTGTAGGATCCTCGTCGGACAGGTGCTTTCTCGCCTTGGCATTGGTTTGTTGGGAAAGATAAACTGGCCTGAGAATGAGTGGGTTGCCCAGGCACAGCTGGAAGCCCAGTCTACCTTTAATAGAGACACAGTGGTGCAGTTCAACACAAAAGTCTGATGCTGAGACTCTCCCGGAGACCTCTGGAGTGAATAGCCTGGGGCTATTTTGCGGTTACCTCCCCACCATGACAACATGAATACACAAAAAGTGTAGTGGCCTTGGGGCAATCTCATGGATGGGTGCAAATATTCTGAGTCAAGAACTGTGGGGCATTGGCAGAAAAAAAAAGTAAATAAATAAAACCCAGCTACTACTTGGATGAGAAGAGAATACCCGGGGATTTAGGTACGTACAAGCGTGGTTTGCCCTCTCTCCTCCCTCTCAACCTCAGACAGACTGAAGACCTAGCGTGGAGAGGGAAGTCCCCAGAACACCAGAGACAGGGTTACGACTGCCAAGTGGGAGGGCTCAGAAACACCTCTCCAAAAGGAGGGGGTAACCGTCTAAATTGTCTGATTGGCTGAGACCAGGTAGCCTCTCTCCACCTGCTACAAACATAACCAAGGAGATGAAAGAGATCTACAAGGAAAATGTGAAGGCGCTCAAGAACGAAACTGAGGAGGTCACTAGAAGACAGCACATCCTCCATGCCTGCACATTGGCAGAATCGACCTTGGTAAAATGAACGTATTACTGAAAGCAACTTACAGATCCAATGCAAACTCTATCAACACTTCCATGACATATTTCACAAAACTAAGAAAAAAAAACTTAAAAAAAAAAAAAAGTAGCACAAGAGACCTTTGGAAAAAAACATGTAGAAGCTTACCAAAACACTATATATAATTAGAAACATATAAATTTTATTAACAGATTAACTATAATATTAATTATATTTATAATTGTATTTGGTAATATATAAAATTAATGTACAAAATTATGAATGAGGTGTTATAAATATGATAAGTGGTAAATTAATTATATTGAATACATTTTAAATTATATAAAAATTAATAATAAATTTAACCTCATATGTGTATATAATTAAAACGTAGGTACTTTAACAGGATAACAATGCCCCAGAGGTTAACAAATAAAAAGCCCAGTGTCAGGAAAGGGGTTACTTCTTTTGGAATTATTGGTCTGTGAGGTTGCATAGACCCTCCTAACAAAGATCATAAGCTATTATAATTTCTCATGGTTAACCTTCAGAACACACACTTTAGTCATAGAAGATGAAGACATCAAGTTGTTATGGACCCGAAAGCTCCATCCCTGGCTAGGTCTTATAGAACTGAAAAATACTACGCAAGTTACCAGAGGAGAAAAGTAATCAGTAATTTTCTAGCTATCAACCCTAGGAATTAAACAGTGACTGGCCTGGCAGTACATAGCCAGTGGAGTAATAGTGGCATAACATCATAGACGTACACAAACACTTCTGGGTTGGATCTAAATCCAACCCTGGAAGATGAAAGCCATACCTGGCACTACTGCCAGCATAAGAGTCTATTGCTGGGGGAAAGCCTACTCCTGTCATGCTGCTAAACGGGCACAGCATTACACCAACTCATAATGACTCAGGGTTAACATTCACAAGCCAATGTGTCTCTCTTAGTCCTCATCTGAAAAGAACCTATTTGCCGTAGGTGGTGATGAATGCAGCGACCCACAAAATGTTCAGACCTAAATGAGACAGTTGTGTTCACTCCCTCCCAAGGCTCAGGGATCTTTGTGGAAGAGGAGACACAAAAAATGTAAGAACCAGAGGCAGGGGACGACCACAAGGAAACATTATCTTCTGGACAGAGCGAGGCAGCTGCACATACAAACTCAGTGACTGACGGCATGGACAAAACCTGTGCAAGCTCAGGCCAGACCAGATGCCAACATGGAGAGAGGAGAGGGGCACACAATTCCACACATAGCTACAGAGCCACTGACAGTTGTTGGCTGCCGGGAGAAGGAGAGACAGTTTTCTCTAGAGGGTAAGTCAACCACTCTCCAGTGGAAGGCCAAACAACCCAGAATATTTTAGCAGAACAAATTATTTGTTTTTCTTAAAAAGTGGACACAAAGTTGGATGCATATGGGGGAAGGGCATGGAATATGTTCAAAGCATGTTATATGTTATGCTCAAAGAACTAATAAAAACATTACTAACAAGAATTATTAGATTTATTAATGTATGTGGGCACGTGCATGTGCACCACAGTGCATATGGAGACACCAGAGGGCAACTTGGGAAAGTCAGTTTTCTCATTCCATCAGGTAAGTCCTGGGAATCAAACTCATGTCATCGGGCTTGGCCACAAGAACCTTTACCCATTGAGCAACCAACCTCACTAGCCTTCCCCCCAATCTTAAAATTCACATGGAATCCACAGCAACTCTGAGCAGAAAGAGTATTACCAGAGATACCACAATGCCTGATCTTACATTACAAAGCCTCAATAATAAAAGTAACATGGTAATGAAAAAAAAAAAAAAGACATGTGGACCAACCGAATAGAGTAGAAAACCCAGAAGTAAATGCACACAGTGATAGCCACCCACATTTGTGAGATAAATATGCCAAAAGCATGCAGAAAAGACGGCCTCTTTAACAAACGGTGCTGGGAAAACAGGATTTCCACAGTTAGAAGAATGAAACTAGATCAATATATTTTACCCTGCACAGAAATCAATATGGATCAAATATCTTAATGTGGGACCTGAAACTTTGAAATGGCTTGAGAAAACCACTTCAAGGTAAAGGCATTCACAGACTTTCTAAAAAGGACTCCAATTTACATGATGGAATCTTATTTAGAGGTAAAGAAATATGAAATCATAGCGACATTTTCACGAACTAGATGGAGGTCACTGTGTTAAGCAAAATAAGGAATACCTGCACATAAAAGCATCACATGCTTTCTCTTATATGCAGCACCTAGATTTAAAATTGTTTATGTGTGTGTGTGTGTGTGTATGTATTTGTGTGTGTGATATGAAACTAAAAATGGAACATGAAAAGGGAGAGAGATTGATACAAGATCAAGAAGACACTAAAAAAAAAAGATATTATGTGAAAATCAACTAAACTTGGTATATTTTAAAGACCCAAAATAGGAATACAATGCAATATAATCACTGAAAGACAAAATGTAAAAATATCTCACCTTAAGGAGTCCAAAAGATGGGTGCTTAACAAGCAAACACATACAAAGATTTATTTTTTCATATTATCAATAAATAATGTAATATATGAAGTTTTCTGTCTTTGTTTCTTGGCTCTGTATTTGACTGTATGCATATACATTACTCCTTTTCCTTCTTGGTTTATTTAAAGCATGGTTAGTGTCTCCATCTGGTTAGCTGAGGTGTTTTGTTAGGTTTCATCTGTTTGTTGCTTTTCGTCTTTGGAGGCTCTGTTGCTGTGTAAGCACAGTTCCTCATGGCTGAGCTTTTTGCTCTGGGGACTCTTGTACTCCCTCTCAGTCTTCTTATTTTGACTTTCATTTTATCAGATACTAAAATTGTTGGTCTAGCTTTCCTTCATGCCCTATATGCTTGGTGTATTTTTATGATTTGTTTGCTTGTTTGAGACAGGGTCTCACTATATAATGCAAGCTGGTTTCCACTGCCTCTGGCTCCCAGCTACTAGCATTATAGATACTTTTGAATTGAGATTCTTTGAATCTCCCATCCTTGCCTATTGATGTTATGTGTGCTTCTCTGGGGCCCAATTTTCAATCTCTTTTCGATTTTTACTTTACTTGGTTTTTTTTTTTTTTTTTTTTTTTCCTTTCTTTTTTTCCCCCTCAAAGAAGTGGCTCTTCCTTCCAGTAACACCCCACTGGCCACAGCTTAGCTGCAAGTCCACAAGACACTGAGCATCAGCATTCAGGTCCAACCTCTGAGTGAGTTAACCCAGAAGCAGAAAGACTCACATGGTATATACTCACTTATAATTGGGCAATAGCCCAAAAGGCACATCCCATGAAAGTCTTCACTTACCAGGAGATTGGGATAGCTGTAAGGACATCCTACTGAGACTCTAGGTAAGAGAAATATCAGAGATGGGGAAATAGAAGGACCCAGAGAGTCCTAGAAACTTACCAAAAGAACATCATGATGGGTGGATCGCGGCCCATGGGGGGTCTGCTCAAACTATTGCACTAACCAAGGACAATACAATAATAAACATTGAACCCCTACTCTGATCTACCCAATGGACAGGACATTCTCCACAGTTATGTGGAGAGCGGGGACTGACTCTGACATGAACTCTGGTGCTCCATATTTGACCACCTCCCCTTGGTTAAGAGGCCTGGTGGCACTCAAAGAAAGAATAAGCAGGCTACCAAGATGAGACTTGATAGCCTATGACCATATAGTGGGGGAGGAGATCCCCCTCAGTTATAGACCTAGGGGAGGGGAATAGGGTGAAAATGGGAGGGAGGGAGGAATGGGAGGATACAAGTGATGAGATAACAATTTAGTTGTAATCTGAATAAATTAATAAAATTAAAATTTAGAAAAAGAATGCAAGTAGATGCAGTTGAGGGTTTGCTGCATCCAAAGGCTTCTCCATGGGGGAAAGCCATCCCAAAAACTCTTGCACTGTGAACGGAGGCCTTGGTCTGCATCTCTAGATGATCCTCTCCAACAGAGAGTCCCTCATGATTCCACAGCCACACACCAAAACACAAGCAGTCCTCCCTCCTTTTTTCTATACCCAATTTGTAGCATCAGAAAGAAAACAAGGAGGCTGGAGAGATGGCTCAGTGGTTAAGGGCACTGACTACTCTTCCAGAGGTCCTGAGTTCAATTCCCAGCAAGCACATGGTGGCTCACAACCATCTATAATGAGATCTGGTGTCCTCTTCTGGCATGCAGGCATACATTCAAGCAGAGCACTGTATACATAGGAAATAAATAAATAATATTTAAAATTTTTTAAAGAAGGAAAACAAGGCTATCACAATGGAAGTGTCCACTTAAAGAAGGGAAACTGGCACCAACAGAGGAATTCCCGGTCCAGAGCCATTTACTGATGCTAACTCCTATACTCCCTGATGGGCTGTGATAGATGCAGGACAAGAAATGTCATTAGTCACAAGCCGAAAGATTAAAGAGTAATATTTTTAAAGCCATAAAGGAAAGAAAAAGTATCTCCCGCTGGTACCCTAATTTTCTATCTAGCCAAATTCACATGGACTATTGAAGCAGTAGAAAAACTGCTCTCAGACATATTAAAGCTCAGCTTGCTTTGGCATACTAAGTAATTTGCAGCCTCTTGTTTTAGAAGAAGCCTCCAGAAGAATGCAATATTTTTTGTGGTATAGAACAAGAAGCCAGTGAGGTAAACATGGTTGAATAACTTTACTTTACATTAAAAAAATAATCCACTTCCTTTTAGGCTTTTAGGTCACATAGTTCAAGCTCCTCCAGTGGCAAAGATGTTAGAATTTTCCATCTTTCCACTCATGCTTATGATATACATGACCTCAAGCAAGCTCTCCCAAGGCTGGGTGGAGGGACAAACAGGACCCCAGGAGTGCTTTTTAAGCCTAGGCAAGATTCTTGGCTGTGGATCCTTTCATATGGAACTCATGAAAACAAGTAGGGTTAAAAGCCTGTTAAATGTCTCAGGATATTGTATGTTCAAAGCAACACAAGCCTAGCCAGCAAACGCTATGCTTGTTTTCCACCCAATTCCCCAAGAAACCCTTCTACCAGAGTTCTGGCCAGGCAGCAAGTGAGCTACAAATCTGCACTGCTCCAGTGAAAGCATCACTGCAGTTCCCAATGAGATGTGGCCGTGAGCAGAGCACAGCATGTAGAAGAGAAAGAACCCCAGAGAGCAAATGTATATACACATACATGCATGTAGAACAATTAATAGAGGCCATGAATTTGAAAGAGAGCAAGGAGAGGTATGTCAGAGGGCTTGAAGGGAGGAAAAGGAAGGGGGAAATGATGAAATTATATTGTAATCATTAAAAAGCTAATTAAATAATAAAAAGATGTTTTCAGGATCCCAGAAAGAAACAGTTGTTAACTTCTATCATCAGTTATTAGCTTTGTATATTATTTATTTAAATAGCGATAACATAACACAATGTACCCTCTTGGGTCTGTTTCACTTGACATCAACTTTTGTCTGTCAGACTCATTCATCTTGTGAGGGGAAAATAGTTTATTTTTTTCATTGCTGTTTAGCATTTCATCTTATGACTATTATCTCAATTTGTTTTAGTTTCTCCGTTGATAGACATTTGAGAGGCTTCAGGTTGGGACTATTATAAATACCACAATAAGGCTTCTTTTTTTTTTTTTTTTTTACATCTGCTAAATGAACATATGTGTACACTTAGATTGGGTACAAACCCAGGAGTGAAATTTCTGAGTTGCGATATATGCATAGGATTAGTTCTAGGGCAAATTGTCAAACAACCTACTAAAGTGGCTGGATTCATTTAGACTCTTGCCAGCAACATGTAAGGATTAAATTGCAGCAAGATGTTGAAGTCTGCTAATTTTGCATGGGGGATACATAACGTTTATTGAATTATTGTTCAATCCTTTATGTTTGAAAGACCCCAAACTCTTTAGTATAAGTAAAACTTTTGAAACTGAAGCTAATTTCAGAAAGAATGTTCAAATACAATAAGGTTAGATTACTTGACTGCTTATGCCCTTCCCCCTCCAGTGAAAGGGTAGGAAGTAAAGAAATACTGAGTAGTTAGGGTCCTTTGACATAAGAAAATACATAAACTACACGAACACGTTCAAGTTCTACCCAAGGTACCTCTAAATTTCCTTGTAGTTGCTCTACACTCTAAATTAACCTGTTAGCAGGATCCTTCAATGACCTACCACCCACCACCACCACCACCACCACCACCACCCCGAGACAGGAAGCATTACAGGAAACCTGGGAGAAAAAGCAAAGGGAATTCTAGGGGGGGAGGGGTGAGAAGCACAAGGGAGAGGAAGTGATAAGAGTTCAAATCAAAGTGTCATTCCTAATCCCCCCCACACCCCCATCCCCCACTCCCGCTCTGTGGTACCCGAACAGAGCAAGGGGTGGAGCGAACGAGGAGCTGTGTGAATCGGACCGCTGTCTAGCTCCGTGCCTTGAACCAGAACAGGAATGTGGTTGTCGCCGCTGAAGGAAACCACTGTTCTGTGTCTATTAGTCTCAGAGTGAGCCTGCTTACAGCGGGTCTTATATTCTGGTAAGAACAGAGCCAACGGTTGTACCTGAATAAGCATTCTGGGGTAATCCCTGGGAACGTGTTCCACAAACAAGCTTCCTCGATGCTGCTGGCGAGCAGCCAAGATTGGGAACCACTAACATGTAATCTTTTGTATCACTGAATTTTGGCTTGTATACTTGAATAATTGGAAGTCACTAAACCATGGATACTTCTGGCTCTTTCTTGGATGTCAAGAAAAGTTCATTTGGGGGCGTCTGGGTTGATTTGGACCTGCAGACAAGAGGTGGTCTTGCTGCATCTGTGGCGAGAGAGCTATGCAGCGTTCAGTTCCAGCTTGGTAACAGTGAGCTGACCCAGGCCTCTCTGCAAACAAGGAGCCAGCACCGCTAACCCTTCAACTCTAGAACACAGTGTCTGTTTATTAGGAAGATGCACGGAGGCACTGTACCTTTCAACATAGGTATTTTGTTGGTTACTTCCTAGTGCTTTCCAGGAAAGCTGAAGAGAACATTGAATTAAAAAAACAAAAACAAAAACAAAAAAAAAACAAAAAAAAAAACAACTAACAGTGAGATGGTTGGTTTGTTAAATTAGGTGTTACACCATTCAGTGTTTCAGAGCACTCGGTCTAGGACTGCAAACCTTTCTGTCCCATTCTAAGGTAGGGCATTTTATTCCATGTGTCTGCCCTACGAGAAAAAGCTCTCTTTAAAAAATCACTTCCTCTCATACCAAATAATAATCACCCTTCATTCCTTTATGTGCTTTCTGTTCCCTTTTGTTTTTCTAAAGATTTGGAAATCCTTTTTTGATTTCTTTCAATATATCCGACAAAGATCCATACAGCATTTACTGTGTCCCTCCTTCACGTGGCATGCTTTAGACACCGAGCACTTCAACATACAGTAAAAGACTTAGTGTTGGCAAAAACCCAGTGTAGAAAAGGTCATGATCCGTTTTTAACATCTTAGAAAATGAAGTCTCAGTGAGATTGCCCTGCCTGGCAAGCCACATAACTGGTGAGCACTAGCCTGTCGCTGTAGTAGAGCCTGTAGCTATTTGAGCACCAGGCTCCCCAGGCAGGTCTTAGGGTGTGACATTCCCAGCTCCTGTCACAGCATGAATAGTTTTGAAATTGTGTTCTTTAGAACCTTGGCATTCCCCCAGGAATCCATAAATGTTGAGATAAGTTGTTTTTTTTTTTTTTTTTTTTTTTTGTCATTGCTGTTGTTTAATTATTATAAATCAAGCTTTAATGAGGCAAATATTCCTCTCCATTAAGTTGTATAGTCCGGTTCATTGACTTTTGTGCCCTACAATTAAGTAAAAGTTCATTTAAGCTGTGTATAAATGTACTGATAACTGGGTTAAACCATCACCCTGTTTAAAGTAACTCATTACCCCCCCCCCCACACACACACACACACATTTTGGCATCCATTGGACAATCTTCAGGCCCATTTACTGGCTATAACATCAGAACTGGACACAACTGTTTGCCCCTCCTATTTTATTTTTATTTGTTTGTTTATTTAGATGTATTTGTTTTAGGCGTGTCTTAGCCAGTGTTCGGTTGAGATGCCATGACCACAGCAACTCTTGGAAAAGAATGCATTTAATTGGGGCTGACTTACATTCAGGGGCTTAGTGCATTATCATGATGGTGGGGAGCATACAGGCAGACATGGTGCTGGAGAGAAGAGCTCTGCATTTGGACCTGCAGGCAGGAAGAGAGAGACACCTGGCCTGGCTTGAGCATTTGAAACCCCAAAGCCTACTCTTAGTGACTCACTTCCTCCAACAAGGCCACACCTCCTAATTCCTGTCAAGAAGCACCACTCCATAATGACCGAGCCTTCAAATATATGAGCCTATGGGGGGGGGGCATTCCTAGTCAAAGCACCACAACACGTATGAGTGGTTTGCTCACATGTATGTGTGTGTTCAGTACACATGGGTACCAAATATTCCTGGTACCCTGGAGAGGTCAGATGAGAATATCAAATCTCTTGGATCTAGAACTACAGACAGTTAGTTGTGAGTTGCCATGTTGGTGAGGGTCCTCCACAAGAACAGCATGCACCCTTCACCACTGAGCCATCTCTCCAGCCCTGGCCTTCCTTTTTACATGTAGTATCTGGGAGCTCACAGCTTGCCATTCCTTGGTCTTCCTCAGTTGTCATGCCTAATCTCTTCTTCCCTGGCATTTGGACTGCTACAGAGACTTGCTTGTTGTCGCCTACAGGTATGTAGTGAGTGCCATTAAATTCCCAAGTCACAGCTCCAGTCTGGACACTCGCGGGAACACCAAATCAGACACCCAGCTCCCTGTCTGAGACTTTCGTTGGTTCACCAAACATCTCAACTTCACAACCAGAAAGCTTCTCTACCAACAGTTTAGCCTGCTGACCCAACAGCAAAGTCAACTTCTTCAGCTACTTGCAATAAAAATCTCAACATTATCCTTGACTCGTGTGATTCATCTCAGAAAACTCTGTGGGGTCTGTCTTTAAAATTCACCCAAAATGCAGCCCATTCTTTCCCCTCTTGTATTACGCCCTTACCCAGATCACATCACCTGTCTCCTCAACTATTGCAATAGACCACTGAACGTGTTCACCACCACTTACCTAGCGCCCCCCACAGAATGCTGTCGGTGGATGAGGCAGAATAATCACATTAAAAGGCAAGGCAACTCAGGTCTTTCTGCTGTTACGCTCTAAATGTCCTGTCCTATGGGACCTCGCACCTTTTTACCATCTCCCTTCATCCACTTTGCTTTAGCCACACTGACCCACTTATTGGTCCTCCATCAACATGCATACTCCTCCACCAAGCCTTTAGACTGCCTGCTTCCTCTTCCTTGAAATCAAGAAACTCAAGTCTCTGTCCAGTGTCAATTATTTATTGAGGTTTCCCCCGAGCTACTCAATTTCAAAAAGCCCGTGCGTGGATTACGTGTTGCTCTGCCCCCCTCTTAGATGCATGCCCCATAAGAGCAGAGGGCATCACTTAATGAGGAAAGTCTCCTGTGTTAAAGACCTACTGAGTATCTGTCTCATAACAAGCGGTCTGAAAATATTTGCTAACTAAATGCTTTTTGCTTCACAGTGCCAGGTGAAGTTTTTGCCAGATCTCAGCAGCACAAATACTTGACCTAGCTGCTCAAAATACAGGGCATTTGCTTCTAATTGAAGTGCTCTCCTGCTGTATATTTCGGGTTGTGTATATGAAAATATATATACTTATAAACGTATTCAAATTCTACAACTTCCTTCTATCAACTCAGAAATGGGAGGTGTTATTTTAAGCACATTTCACTTAAATCATGAATATTTTCAACCTTATTGAGTTGAAACCATCTTTGTAAGTTTTTTTTTTCACCCAAAAGCAGCATGTGTTTCAGGAAAATATATATACATTTTGAAGACATTGTATGCTTTTACCAACCAATTAATAGCTGGGTGAGGTTAATTATAATGTATTTAAATTATTCAGAAATTATTAAGAGTTTAAGTCAGTGACAGCTGAACACTGAAGCATTCTGTAGTCCTCCAGACGACAGAAACGTTACATAAATAATTTGGCAATCAGTTTTGTCACTTGCAAAAGCTGCAAAAGCTTCTGGCACATTTTAATGAGTGACATACTTTTCAAAATCACTTATCATGATAGTGTGTAAACAGACTGCACAACTCAATAGCACTTTTGATGCTAGACTTTAGGGTCCCACTGATAAAACATTACACTTTGACATTTAGCAGATTGGAAAGATCCCGGTGCCTTCATCTAAAATAGATGGTGCCTAGAGAGTAAATGGCAGCCCGGAGTATGTGAAACTAAGGTAAATAAATGAATGAGCAAGCCTAACAGAAGAATGCAGTGAGAACCAATCATGATTCCTATTAAACGAGATGCTTTAATACTTGGCCTTGTTTTCGGCATCTATGCAAATATGTGGACTTAACTGAGAACACTGAAGGCATTGTTTATCCTCCAGGACCCAAAAAAAGACAAAGGACAGCCCAAAGGTCCAGTAAGCTGAGTCTCAGTGAAATTAACGCACTTTAGGTTCTGGTCCTTGAGTTTAATATCAGATGCAGGAACGCCCACTCGCTGGTATATTGAAGCAATTTAACATAAAGGGAATTATTCAGGCAAAGTAAAGCCTGAACAGCCATTATTAACTTAGAATAAATGGTGCCTGACTCACAGACTTTGGTCTTCTCCTTAGAGTGATCTTTCCTAGTGGATCAATTTGTCTCAGAGCCTAACGAAGAAATTAGACATTTGACAGACTAGATGAAAATCAGAATTAAAGATAATTAAACAATCAACTGTGAGAGACAGCTATGTGAATTCAATTGTTTTCTCTTCACATGGGGATATTTAGGCCCCCATGATCAGATGGCCTTTTGGACCTAAAGGACCATCTGTCCTGTACTAAGTTATAGAATCCCTTTTTTTTTTTTTTTTTTTTTTTTCAGTCTCTACATAAAATGCTGCCATTCCATTAACAACCACTCCTCATGCACTTACAGTTTGAGGTAGCATACACGTTACCTCTTTAGTATACTAAGCCACAAGTTTTAAGTCATCTTTGCAAGAAGACCTTCGCAGATTTAATTCTCTCTTTTATTTTGAGACTTTAATATGGTCACATCATTCCTCCCTTCCCTTTCTACCCTCCAAAGCCTCCCCCCATATATCCCTCTGCTTGCTCTCTTTCAAATTCATGACCTCTTTTTTTCACCGATTGTTGCTACATCTTCGTCAACGCTCACCGTATGAAGATTGGGAACACATGCCGAGGTGGGACCCACTTGGGTTCACTCATAAGCAGCTTCAGGAGAAGTGAGTTAACTTTTTCACATTATAACCATCACCTGGACATACTAATAACAACACATACTTTTAGGATTTGCTGAAAAGATAAATGAGATAATACTCCTAGAGCCCAGGGTAAAAGGCTCAACTACAAGCAGACATCGTGTGTAACCCATCCAAATCCTGTGCATTGCTTTTTCCCCCATGTCGGCCTTTATCAAGGGGGAAGGGACACACCTCTGGATAACTGCTCTGAATCTCCCAGCACTGACTTTCTGTAAGTTGAGGCACTTTGTGTCTGCAGCAGCAAGGGCAGGGGGCCTTCCAAGGGCAGTCCACTCTCCACAGCTCGAGCCCCGTGAGCTAACTGTACACTTATGAGCTAATAACTAATTAGAGCATTTTGTTCTGCCAGTTCTGACAATGCATTTTGCTCTCCCCTCGTGCTGCAAATGTTCCTCTCTTGAACCCATCAGTTCATGAAAACAAGTTCGGTATCCCCTTGTCATATTTAATATAAGTCAACTGTACCGTGAAATCCTGGTTTTGTTTAAGCTCATGAGAGTTTCGAGTGTGGACCATGCAAACTTCAGCCTTTTAACTCCAAGACCATTTTTCATTATATTTCTTTGTCAGAAGGATCTGTTTGTGTATAATTAAATGTGGCTTTCTTAAACCTTTGCAGTTGGTAGCTTAATGTATTTTTGTTTTATTTCAAGTACAAAGGCTATATTGTGCTTTTGTTGGCATTCGTGCTAGTTAGTATGCTAGCTACATAATTTTGTTCCCTGCAATATGTCAGCATTTGAGTGCCTTGGGCTCAACAGGTGGTAGATAAGGTTCTGGCAAATCAAATGGGTAATGTGGTTATTTCTTTTGTCAAATTATAATTAAAAACAGAATCTGTGTAAAATGAGCCTTACATTTTCCTGGTTTAAAGGGGGCTCGGCATTCAGTACAGATCATTTTCTGAAACAAAGGCCCATTAGTGAGAAAGTGTACTGTCTGCATACATACGTAACACCTACTGAGCCGAAGTCCCACTGCTCTCTGCAGAGTTTACCGTGTGACCCCGGGGTGGAAGGCCTGCTACAGAAGGTTTCCATGTAGCTGTAACTCAGGAGTAAAAACTTCAAGCCATGCCCAATACGTTTAACAGGAAATTTAAAGATGCTTATCCACCACCTTGCAGAACGAAAGGGCTCAGCAAAGCTAAGAAACTTTGACAATTTTACTTAAATCATCTGCTTTCAATTTTTCCTGATATGGGTTTCTGGTCTCTGATGATAAGATAGGAAAGCATAGTACAACTGTGACCAAGAAATTGGAAAGATCCTCAGACCTCTTAACATGGTTTCCTCATGTCAGACGCTGGCAATGCCCCAAAGTGTGAGGGGGCTATGAAGAGCACATACACCTGACTGTTTCTCTGAAAGTCCTCCCAGGTGGGAGTCACTTGAATTCAAGTGCTGCTTAGCCACTTGCTCTGTGCAGAGGATCAGAGTGTGAGCATTGCACACCAGGCAGCGTTCATGTGCCTCCTCTGTTCAGCAGAAGAAGCCACCATGGCACCATGCCCCTCCAAGCCAGACTAATTGAGATTCTAGCTGAGGTCTGCTATGCTGAGATCCAGACATGTTGGGAAAGGAATCTATCACATCATCCTTTTGCTTTCAGGATTGGATGCTAATGCAATGATCCATCTATTTGTGCCTATATAAGAAATTCACTTGAAGGAGAAAAGCAACCCAAAACACAGTACCCGTTTACTCTTCCTACTTGCATGTTAGAATCATACACACTTGAATTATTTGGGAGGGCAATGCATGCTTCAGTGAGAGGCTATATCAACCTTTCACCTGATTTTTATTTTCTTCCCCAAATAAAATACACTTCCGCTAAGTGTCTGTCTTTTGAATGCATAGGTTTCCTAATGTCTACATGCAAAAAGACTCATGAAATGTTGTGTGTAAAGACTTCTTCGTTCTAAGGTAGGGTTTACAGGGTTGACAGATTAGAGCACGTCTATACTGTATGTTTATGTTGACTTTACTTATGGCCATTGCCTGGCTGTAGACAGAAAGGAACAAAAAGTCATTCCCAAACCAAATGTCTAAGATAGCTAAATTTTAAAGTTTTGAAAAGTTGAGTGTATAACATATGCTAAGTTTTACCCATGATTCTGGTCTTGGTGGTATGACAGTCAGGAGGAACAATTAGGCAAATGATTTCTCTATTTATTAGTTTCTTCATTGTAAAAATGAGTTTGGATGGCGAGAGAGATGGTTCAGTAGCTAAGAGCACTTGTTTCAGTTGCAAAGGACCTGGGTTCAGTTCCCAGAACAGACACAACGGCTCGTGACCATCCCTAACCCCAGTTCCAGAGCACCCAATGCATTGTCTTCTAATGTCCATGAGCACCAGGCACACACATGGTACACAGACATACATTCGTGCAAAGTACTCATGCATAGAAAAGAAAATAAATAACTCTTAAAAACTTTTAAGTGGATTTGGACTACACCCTAGGTATTCAACAGCTTAAAGACCTTTTTTCAAGTAAAATTCCTACTACATAAACCTAAACTGAACAACAAAATGGTTCACATCCCCGGGAACTTGACTTCTTTTCCCATGTGGACTCCTGGCTCTGGAAATAAAGCTGGAATATACCAAGATTTTCACTATCTCGGCAACCAGCTAATCTCAAAGCACCAGCCCGATCCTGCCGGCATTTGTAAGGCACAAAGTCCACACCGCACTTCACAGTCCCCACTATGCTATGACGTAAGGACACTACTGCATTCCTGTTTTAGTGATGAGGAAGCTGAGCCTTGGAGAGACGAGAGTGACCTCATCTCTAGTGAAGTGGGGATAAAGCTCACAGGCGACTATAAAAAGCCTCAGCACCGCACGCCCATAATGCTCTTGTACACACAGTGTGCTCAAATTCAGGCTTAGTGATTGCAATTTCTGCAAGATTCATATAAGCATCTACGGGTGTTCTACAAACACAGCACTCTAGTGAAACTTACAGAAAAGGGACCAATCGCCAAATTCCGTAGTTTAAGATCGAACCCTGGGAAAGTGAGCCTTTTTCATTTACCATCACATCAAAAGCAGTTGCTAAGGTTAGAAATGCCCATTCTCCTCACAGAACTTTAATCCAGATGTGGACTTCAGCCATGTCCTACTGGCCTTGACCCTGCTCTGCTAAGGAACAGGCCAAGGCTCTCCTTTCTAAGAGTTAGAACAAAACAGAAAAGTCTGACATTGTAAACATGTCAATTCTCTCCAAATCTCTTTTTAAATAATACCATTCTAATTATAATTCTTACAAAGTGCCTTTGGAAAATCACAAGTATTCTACGTTTGAGTCAAAAACTAATGTGTGAACACTCTTGCAAAACATTGGCAAAAAAGAAAGAAAGAAATGCACTGTGGAGTATTAAACAAATTGCAAACTGCACTAATTAAAACCTTTAAATACCAGTTTGAAATATAAATGGATAAACAGGACAGAAAACTCCATGATAAATGAAAACTAGCAGTTTTCACACTGCACCACCAGGACCAAGTTCCTGAGATCCTCCTTGAAAGATGCACAGCCCACCCCCCATCTAACCCCTGCTCTCACCATGTAGCACCCAAGTGAGACCTGAAACATGACATCGTAACAAATGGGCCGGGGCTCACCACTTCAATCGCAGCACTCAGGAGACAGAGGCAGGTGGGTCTATGAGAGTTTGAGACCTTGTCTAAAAAATAAAACAAAAGAAAGAGGAGGGAGAGATCACAACAGATTGGCTTGAAGAGACAGATATGAGAAGCCAGCTGCCTTCTTTGAAAAAAAAAAAAAAAACAATAAAAACAAAACAAAGCAAGTGAAACAGCCTTTACTCACTGAGGCATGTTATTTGTGTGAATAGATAATTGATGTATTATGTTTATAAGTGTTTCTTAATTTTAATCCCTAATTAAATAATGTAATCATTGTAAGAAGCAGAAACAGAAGCTCTTTGGGATGTTCAAGACCAAGCACCAAGTGCCAAGAGCACTTGTAGTCGAGAGGCTGGAGAAAAACTGGTCCAGGCGGCATCTCAAAGCTTGACACACATTAAGGGCAACCTGACCAACTACAGAGAGGCACAGTGTTTGGGACCCGGAAGAGGAAGTTGAGTGTTTTGGGAAATGCAGCCACGTGTTCCAGGAGCACAACTTGGAGCAGAGTTCCTCTACCACTTGAGTTGCTCTCACAGCTCATGGCAGAGTGGACAGCAGATACCGTTCCCACATATTTATCCCCATTACACATGTCTATTTCCACAAATGGGAAAATGTCAACCTACAGGTTAAATGACTGCCAGCTGGTAACATGCATTGCTACATCACACAAAATCCAATGCTTTCGTAATGGATTTCATTTCTAACCCTAAATTCCTATGCCCTATAGGCTGACAAGGTTACACAACACACCCTTTATCCCCAGGCTTATGACAACACTGTGCAGTGTCAGTACCAAACGCTGCTCCTCTGACCCAGGGTATAGTGGTGACCAGAGCCATGTTAGCCCGCAGCTCTCTAAACTACCCATGTCTTTTAACTTCACCAGGTGCCTAGATTTCATGGTGGAGACCAGGAATCGTTGACACTCTGCCCCCAGGAACCCAGCTGCTTTCTTAGGGTGCTGCTAATACAGAGGGCCCTACAGCTCACCAGGATCCACAGCACTATAGGGACTCTTTTCTCAGTCTGGCCCAGGTATGAGACCCATCACTTAATTTTCTAATTTCCTCTTCTATAATCTATCACAGCCATTGGTTCTTGCCACTGGTACTTCCTTTTGTGAGGAAGATGATTTTCACATTGCACAACCCACAAGCACATGTAAACACTTCTGTGTCTTGTGTGCACCACAATGAGGGGCTTAGTCTGCCTCCCCCCCCCCCCAATTTCTTATGGTACACATTGTAAAGAGTTCACCCGGTGGAGACTTTTCTTCTGCCATCCTCTTCACACCGCTATGTCTCTCACCTCTAGGGGGATTATGAATACACTTCATCCTTCATGACGGTCATCTACCCATCTGCATCTTATTGCTTTTAACTGAAATATATCCCAAAGCCCATTCGAGACATGAAGAATTTGTTTGCAATCCACAGTCTTTCTCTGTCTCTATAGGCCCCATGGAAACATCCACACGGTTCCCACCAAGGGCCTTGCACTTACAGGGATGCCAGGTTTCAGGAGCTCTGAGACCGAGCTCAATGACTCTACTTCCATTTTCCTCCCCCTCCATATTTGGTTTTCACTATCCTGCCTGATACACTACAGTCTTAATGTGTCCGGCCACTCCTTATTTTCTGAGTCCCTTTTCCACATTTTGATGTCCTGAAACCTAAAAGCAAACGTTCCCCCATTTCTAACCATTCATGAGGCTAGCCTGTGCTTCAACACTTCAGCCCCTCTTCACTCCCTGATAATCCCCAAGCAATGTGCCAGGCAGTTAGCTAGAAAGCAGAGAGACAGTAGGCCCACAGATTCCTCCTTTGTCACCAGTTCTGTTCCTCGCACTGTGTATGAATCTTAGCATGATGGGAGGGTGACACGGGTTGAGACAGGGGCTCTGTGCTTTTCTCTTTCAGGTGCGGACATCAAAATCTCCTTTAAATAGCTATAGATTATGAACTTTGCCTGTCAGAAGCCTGACACATTGCAAGGAGAGGTAACATTTTATACTTATGGAAAGGGGTGGGGTTCAAACAACGTCAGAGAATGTAATAGGACATTAACATTAACTGGAATGAATAGCTCGGCTTAGCCTGGAAAAAAAATGTTATTGTTGTTGATGGAATTAAATTCATTCAACTCAAACTCTTTGTGGATTAACACAAATTGGTAATAGATGGGGAGAGGAATATCATGGTGAAAAACTAGTGTGATTGATCTTATTATATCACAAGCTACTTATTTTACCCAGTCAGGGTGACCTGTGCCTGCAATTCCAACCCTTGGGAAACTGAGGCAGGAGACTCTCCTTGTGTTTGAGATGAGCCTGGCTATAGAGTAAGCTCCAGGTCAGCCTGAGACAGATATGCTATTTCAAAATAGAGAACTTCTACTTAATACACCATCCCTAAGAAGTAGATTCTATTGTCTGAATTTTATATACAAGAGCATAAAATTAAATAGCTTACCCAAGGTCATACAGAGGGCAACTGTTTTCCCGTGGTTAGTGGAGGCTTGTGCCAGATGTATGCTATATCCCGGGATATTTTCTATGGTTTCAGGGTGTGTAGATATGTCTATGTAGAACCATAAAATTTGTGGCAAGAACAGTTTCAGATTCTGTGTTGTTCAAGCCACCTCGGCTTCTCGTAAACTATAGTCACCATATAAATACTCTGATATTTTATTAAGATCCATCTTTTGGTTCAGTAGCCTCAGATGAAAGCACAGGATAACTATTTCTAAAATACTCCTGACTTACATTGATACAGGATGTGCCCTGCATGGTAACCTCAGCCTGTCCAGTGGATTTTATAGGTGAGAAAAACAAGACCTGCTTAGGATCAAGAGCCACTGTAAGAACCAACTAATTAGAGGATGGTCAAACTAGACCCGAAAGGCCCATGTGCCTTTTATTCTGTGTGTCACATAAAATAAAACATGACTATGTAACCTAACATGTCTAAGCATGGATTTAAAAGTTAGAACAAACTATGCAGAACAGTTTTCTGCTTTTTTTGTTTTGTTTTGTTTTTCAGAAAGAATCGAAAATATTAGGAATAATTTTTTTAAACCCACATATTGGGATAACAATTGCGATATAATATGAATAAGTTAATAAAATATATATTTTTTTAAATTTTTAAACCTCAAAAACAAAAATACAGGAAAATAATCTTCAAAGGCAAAGTTTATTAGAACTCTTTCCAAAGATATTTATGTCTCTTGTGTGTATGCATACTATACTAGATTTCTAAGTCTATGCAGAATTTTTTTCTTAATTTGCAGCATAGGTTGTCTTCTTTCCAAATTTGTGTTTTGCCTGGTAGACTAGCTGAATTTCAGATGCTTCTCCAGTTGTACATGTCTGACCTGCTGAGCAGTATTTACTCATTGCCAATCTGCTACTCATCAATGCTATCTCCTGTGTGGCTACAGAAAGTGTATTCATGAAAATGTTTGGTTCAGTCTGGAAGCACTATATGGACTCATGATGTTTCCATTTAATTCATTAGAAATATATTTATGTAAAAAACAGAAATATATTTGTGCTGATAGGTTCTCCAGTGGATTCATTTATGGAAAAAAATGTTGCAGATAAAAACAAAACAAAAAACGCACATATACATCTTCTGGAAAATATTTGAATTGCATATTGAATATGCAAATTTCAGTTATTTTCAAACATAAAACTTACTACAGAGCTGTAAGGGAATTACAGTAATTTTATTTTTTTTTTTAAATGCTTTAGGGGCTAGACAGATAGCTTGGTGGTTAAGAAAACTCGTTGTTCTCAAAGAGGACCCAGGTGCAGTTCCCAGCACCTACACAGTGGCTCACAACTATCCAGTAGCCTCAGGTACCAGGCAGGCAGAGGGTACACAACCATAGATGTGGGTAAATAATCACACACATAAAAAAAAGTAAGTTGTTATTTAAATTAAGTGTTTACAGTTTTAGTTTTTCTTTTTACTTAAACCATTTTAATTATAAGGGACCTCTTCAAAGGTTTAAGTCTTTCTCTCAACAGAAAAACTTCATAGATGTAAAAAAAAAAAAATTGTCAAGTCTTAAGTCCCAGAGTAAATAATGTCAGAAAATGTAAAGCAGGAATAAACTAACACATAAAAGTAATTGGGTCCCAGTTTCCATGTACACTAAACATTAGGTGATAGTTTTTTCATGGTCTTTTTTCAGCCCTAGAAGTAACTTTTCCTTCAAATTTATGCATGCCAGAACTACATATAGATACTTTCTGATATTTATAAAGGAAAGAAAACTTGAGGAAAAGCAAAAGACCAATAACTAACAAGTTGTAGGGATTTCCCTGTTTTATGTTACATCCCCAGGTAAAGACACAGACTTCATTAGAGGAATCATGCCAAGGACATGTGAGTCTTAGGCTGCTGTGATGTTAACTGTTGCACATCTCTGCTTGTCCTGTGATGGAGCCAAGGCAAAGCTCATCTTTATGCAAAGCAAAAACACGCAAACAAAAAAACAAAACAACAGCAACAAAACCACAGGGCTGGGGGAAGCATAGTAAGTTGTGTAACCACAGGCTAAATAAAGTTATTGACTTTTCCATCTTTTTTGGTAAGCATTCATTAATGTTGCCCTTAAAGAGGATCATAACAAGCATCTTAAGCTCTTTAAATTGCCAGCTACAGACATTTTAGCATGTGAATTGTGCACAACTGGCTGCAATCCTCTTACGCACTCTGAAATGCCCCTTTGCTTAATCCATAGCTGGCTGAAAAAGATGAACAGAATTTGGGACACAGCATGTTCCTAATAATGAATTTTGTTGTTCTTTCTATATTTGTTTTGTATTTGCCATTAATAAAAAGTGATGAGGGGGGGAGGGCTGGAGAGATGGCCCACGGGTTAAGAGCACTGATTTCCGAGGTTCTGAGTTCAATTCCCAGCAACTACATAGTGGCTCACAATCATCTGTAATGTGATCTGATGCTGTCTTCTGGCCTGCAGGTGTGCACTATATACATAATAATAATAAATAAACCTTCTTTTTAAAAATGTGATTGGGGAAGACTCCAGAGCCACCCAGCTCTCTATTACAGTAGAGGGCAAAGACCACAGTGGAAAAGCAGAGTCCTTCAGACAGAATGGCCAAGCTTTGAATCCTGGCACTACCATAGGATCTCTGCCTAGGGCAAATTATCTCAATTCTTTTTTTTCTTTTTTTTTTTTTTTTTTTTTTTCACTATGGAGAGATGGCTTTTCCTGGGGAAGATGCAGCCCACATGTCTACTCACCCCAGACAGGAAACTCCAGACAGAACAAACTACAGACATCACCAGAGTCCAACTTGGTGAAACAATGGGTTTTACTGGAGTTACTTACAGAAGCATAAATAGCTCAAAGACAGCCATGTCACCAAAACTCACCCCAGCATGGATGACAGCTCACAAAAGCTGAGAACATGGAGCACCCTGCAGGCAGCTCAACAGGTTGGAGAGTGTCCTTTTCAAGTGACACTGGTCTAAATCTCTTCCAGACAGCTCAGCTGGCTTCTTGGTATTCTTTCTATTTCTTCCTCTCATTCCCTCAGCTCTCTCCACTGTGTTGCTTTAGTGTCTTGGTCTTCCCATCCAACAGCAAAAGAGTTGTCACCTGCTACAGACTGACACCATTTTCCGTTATCCCAACATGACAGATAATGGTCCTCAAAATCTATAATTAAGGTCTAGGAATTTCACCCCAGTGGCCAGTGTGGCTCACTCACTGAATCCCGAGGCTATGAGAGAGGATGCAAAGCACAGTACATTAGGCCTGAGTCACCTGCCTCCCTCAGAAGCAGAGGTGAAGCCAGTCCCTGAGGCCCCTGGATTGCGAGGCAGGATGACCATCTCCCCAGATACCAACGCTTTGATGAAGAGAAGTACAAACAGATAACAGTACACACCCACACACAGAGAGTAAGAATTCAGGGCCAGGCCAGCCCCAGCAGCCAAACAGGCCTCAGCAGAGGAGAGAAGGAGCAGGTGGAAGGAGTAGTGGATGAGTGAAACAGAGATGTAGCTGAGAGAATCTTGCATCTCTGACTGACATAGCAACTAGGATATTCCTTTGTTTACACAGAGGCCACAAAAGAGGCAAATGTGTGATTTCAAAAGAGATACAAATCATATCATTTTTGTCCCTGGAAAAGTGTTACAATATAGACAGAATAGGTATTATCAATCTCAAATCATTTTATTTTGTTTTATCTTATTTTAAAGATAAGAAAGTAGGATTTATTTATTTATTTATTATGTATACAGTGTTCTGCCTGCATATACACCTGTAGGCCAGAAGGGGCATCATATCACATTACAGATGGTTGTGAACCACCATGTGGTTGCTGGGAATTGAACTCAGGACCTTTGGAAGAGCAGGCAGTGCTCTTAACCACTGAGCCATCTCTCCAGCCCCCATCATCTTAAACTATGTAATCATTTATGAATAGGACTTTCTATTCTTCAGGAAAGTGAAACATTAAACAGACAGAAAAATACCTGAGCCACCAAGCCTTGAACAAGGCATGGTGGCTGAAGGACAATTTGTGAGCTAATCTAGCCCAAAAGTTCGAAAGCTCTCCCAGGCTCTAGGCTGACGTGTTCTGTTCATGTGTTTCCTCTTTGTATTTTTAGTTAAAAGACCTCACTGTACCTTATGCGAGCCAGTCTCCTTATGACTGGCAAATTCTCTTATTTCTTTTATATTCTTTTTATAGCATTTCTATATATTACCAAAGAATGTTTTAGACAAACTAACGTTGTTATTAAGTTTTTATTTACAGGGGGCAAAAACCTGTAGATTACATATATAGGAGGAAGCCCGTAATCTGATCTGTTGCTAAATCTATTGTTTTTGAGTTTGCTTAGCCACAGGTGTATACCAAAAGAACTCTGGAGCTAGCCACTTTTTTGTGCTTTTTACAATCTCCATGTAGGAAGGAAGACTCCCAGGTAGGGCCAGATAAGGTTACTTCTTCAAGAGCAGAAATACTGTTCTGGGAAAAAAACATAAACGAGTCAAAAAGTCACCAACAAATGCAACACGTAGACATCAGAAACCTAAAGTGAGAGACAGGACAATGGCAAGACAGCATTCGGCTCCGCTTTGCTGGACTGTGCCACACAGCTGTGCAGGCTCCACGGCTCTCACAGGTTTTTCACTGGTCGTGGCTGTTGCGCCAGTTTAGGTTTTGCTTCCTGTCTCTAACCAGCCACCAGTCATGGCCATCAACTAAATGCACAAAGGTATATTTGGGGCTCCAAAATTTCTCTGAATTTTAGTTTCGAGCTGACAGCCAAGAGGTGTCTCCAATTGAATTTCTCACATTTGCCTCAAACTTCAAGTGCCCCAGTTTATACTTGATTGCTTCTCAAGCCTGAGGTGATGTCCTATGCCACCACCGTGTTTATTGTTATTATTTTTTGTCTACAACACAGAGAAATATACAGATTGCACTACATTCCTCCTCTCTCAGCTTGTACACACCACACCCCAGATTCGACCCCCAGAAGAGCTTCCCAACATGCCGTCTCCTCTGCATACCACAGGGGCTTTGTTTCTAGCTCTGCACACAGATCTGTGTGCAAAGGGTTCTGGGGCTCTGTGTCTCCAGCATCACCCCCATTCCGACCTCCCCCACACGGGCGCAGTGATTGCTCTATCTGTCCTTGCTATGTAAACCCCCGAAAGTTCCACAAGTGACTTGCCTGCCTTAGCTCCCGGATAACACACAAAGCTTCACAAGACGCACAAGCCTGTGCTCTCTGTTCTTTCCCACAGAGTTTTGTTAAGCCCCTTGGGCCCCCTAGCCTGACAACAGCACTCGACAAATCACACTTTGTATAACACACTTGTCTTTCTAACCCCTGACCAGATCTCTAGGAAGTAATTCCATCCTGTCGCCTTCCCAGGCTGCTCATAATAGCTCATCAGTGATTTTACCTACTACATCCATCTGCTGCCTCTCCCACTGTCAAACAATCCAGGACAAGGATAAAGACATGTCTGTCTTTTCTTTATCTGATCATCTAACCCAGAACCTTACTAAACAGGGCTAAGATTTATGTATTTGTTTATTTACTTATATAGCATTCTGCCCACATGTGTGTCTGCATGCCAGAAGAGATTTCATGTGGTTGCTGGGAACTGAACTCAGGACCTTTGGAAAAACAGGCAGTGCTCTTAACCTCTGAGCCCCTAAACTGGGCTTTTAACTGAGGTGTGCGAACACACAGTTAAGTAGGAAATCTGGTCACACTACTCTGTAATGCTTGCTGTGCCCTCGCAGTGGACCTCACCTGAGTCATGTGAAACCCACAGCAGTAAGAGAGTTAGCCAGAATTCAAGGCTCTATCCTCCTCAGTTGTTCTACACACTTTAATATAATAGTCTTAGCACTTGTTAGGCACTAAATAGTCAGTGAAGTTTCATATATGCATTTTAATGTTCATAACTAGATGCAATGGAGTGCATTATTTAATGTGCATATATGTGTAGATGTACATATAAATACACAAATACATATAAATATATGGACAAGTTTGGGGGTTAGGTTGCATTATTATGCAAGAGGTATTTCTAAACTCTTCATCCCTGCATCTTGCCCCCTGCTCCATCACTGCGTGTTCTTTAACATCTGGGAGCTATTCTGCTCATGCTACTGCTCCGCCTGTGCTTAGCGTTATACAGGCCACCTCTCTGAAACTGTACACGAAGTTGCTCAAAATATAAATTGTAGTTTTAATACATATTTACTCTCCTATCTAGATTTTAAACATCTGAGGCCCTCAATATCTCACACAAGACTTAGCCAAGAAAACACACAATATAACATTTGACTGAATTCAGTGATCTGAATTTAGTCTTTTTCACAAGGAGGAATTATTGACAAGCGAGTCACCTCCTTTATCTAATATGTCTTGCTTTCAGGAATATTTGGATTGCCTTTAAATTTTAATTCTGGAAGTATAAGTTTTTTTTTTCTCTCCCAAAAGAAAAAAGTACGGCTTTAATAATAGCATCCAGGAAATAAATTTACCACTCGACCGGGAGAGTGAGATCAGACACCATCCCTTCCCTTCCCCTGCCCCATTGCCTCCTGCTCACACAAGCACAATGACTGCATGAAAAACACCTGGGCTGTGCTCCACTGACTTCTTTTCCCATCACCCTCTTCTTCTCCTTCATTATCAGTCCATCTCAGGAATCAGGAATCAATAGATCAGAGTAAGTTCTTTAGCAAACATCATTTATGTCCTGACCATATGCTTTCCCACAGACTCCCAGCCCAAGACAGTGTAAGGCCTCTCCGGGTTTGAAAGACCTATGATGTGCAGTTCGGATGCCAATGCCACATAGACTGGCTTGGGTTGTTCTCCAGCTGCAGGTGTCCCTTTGATGGCTGCAGTTGTGGACAGACTGACAGCTGTCAATCACTCACATTCAGAATACAAAGACTAAGAGAAGCAAGAAACGGGACCCATTTAATGCTTTCTGGTTAACACGAATTACTAGAGCCAGGCAACATGATTCTGGGGAGGGCGGGTGGCTGTGTCAATTTACTGTCAAGTTTCTCATGGAAATCTCTTGCAAATAAACTTTAATTGGGTTCTTACACATTTAGTCAGCTCCATTTGAAATATCCTTTGAAGTTAAGAAGCTCACTCACCCACATTTCTCAAAAAAAAAAAAGTGACTGAAGAGTAACCTTTTAAAAAATAGCTCATGAATACAAATGGATTTTAATAGGGGTCTATTATCGCCTCAATGCTTGTATGCAACTCCATTAATATTAATGAGAGTTAGACATATGCATTTATGAGAGATGAATAAACTCTTTTTGTGTTTAATGCAGGATTGTTTTACTTGTCCACAAAACCCGTAGTGTTGAGCCTAGCCAGCTTTCCTGGCAACAAAGAAATGGGGGTTTTCGTTGTTTGTTTGTTTTCTCATATTAAAAGATGAAGAAGAAACCCTCTCCAGTCTGTATTTCTCTTTTCTCCAACTCTCTTCAGGACATACCATTTCCAATGAAAAGGGAATTTTACAAAACATACGCACGTCTTGGTTTGTAAAATTTTGCTTCGGCCCAGGTAAACAGTTAATAGGAAAGCAATGAATATGCAGCAGCCTGTTTTCATTTCTCTGCAGGGTGAAGTTCCAGCTCTCTATGCTGGTTTGTCCCCTCTTGAGTTCTGTGCGTCTCTCCCCCTGGGTTTGTTCTTTGGCTCTTCCCAAGTGTTCTGAGAGCATCCGAAATTTGCTGGTAACTGCCCTGTTTGGACCTCATGTGAGCGGCATCTGTTAAAAGATAATGTAGTCTTACTGTTCACCCTTAAGCACCGGCCATGGTATTAACTTGTGGCCAAGCTGGTGCAGACTCCTGAGACATCATTTTCCCTTACGCAACTAACTGCCTCTTACCGTAATCTCCATTAGAAATGAAGCACTTTGGTTGAGAACAAAGATTTGTGTTTCATACTGCTTGTCAGCCCCATGTATGTGGTAATTGGTTATACACTCGTTGCAGTCCCATTTTCAGTCACCCTCTCTCTCCTTTGACAGCTTCCCCATCGCAAGAATAACAACGATGAAAATCAACATTGGTCCTCTCGGGAGAGGGAGGATCAATATGAGGGGAAAGTCAAATGGGTTAACGCGTCCACTTACTTAAGTGACGCGGCCCACTACCACTACCGCAGCACCTCTAGGCTGAGAAGATGGACAGGTCTTGTGGTTTCTTTTCAAACATCCAGGGGCGCTTCGTTTGGCAGAAAGTGCACATGTCATGGAAATTCTTGCTTTCTCCTCATCACACTAACACGTGTCAATTTGAATCGAGCTGAAAACTTCATAGAGAAGACAGAGGTTATCAAAGAAACGTGTCTACTACACGTGCCACAGAGAGCAAAGCAGAAAATTGCTAACTTGTGCTTCTGAGGACAACAGTGCTCACAAAACATTACAGGGCCAGCAATGACATAGAGGCTAATGAGCGGAGTATGTAGATAGGAGAGTTACTTTTTCAAAAGGCTAAACTGAATTCAGCTCTCGGGCCCTTAGATCAATGAGCACATTTGGGCACTCTGACTAAAAAGTGCCTGAAAACACAATCAACTATGGTAAGCAAAAAGATGTGCGACGAAGTATCCTTTATACATCAACTGACCATCAGAGCAACACGAAGCCAAGGCCAAATATGTTTTATTTCAGGTAAGAAGTGCCAAGGTGATAGTTTTTAAAAGAGAAGAAAGCAAAAAGTGCTATAGGGATATCCTATCAATAGAGCATTTATCTTATGTACAAAGACTCTGAGTTCAATCCCAGAATGAAAACTTAATTAGTGAATGAATGAATGAATGAATGAATGAATGAATGAAACATGCCTCTGTGACACAGATGTATGTGTCTAACGAATACACCACTTACTTATAGCCCTGCAATAAAAATAGTGTAAAACACATATTATTCTTTTTAAAATTGGGAGGTCGTTTATTTTGTGTAACATGGCTTTTCCCCCACTGAGCTATATATATTATACATTTTTAAAACCACTTTTTAGGCCTAGAAAAATAGCTTAGTCAGTGAAGTGTTTGCCTTGCAAGTATGAGGACCTGAGTTGGATCCCAGAACCTGCATAAACAAGCATATTTTCACATACTTGCAATCCTCGCACTGAGTGGGAGGGGACAGAGAGCGGTAGATTCCTGGGGCTTCCTGACCAGTCAGTCTTCCCTACCTGGTGAGTTCCAGGTCAATGACAGACCCTATCTCAAAAAAAAAAAAAAAAAAAAAAAAAAAAGTGCATGGCACATGAAGACTGTCAGGACATCCTCTGGCCTCCCCACGCACAAGTGTGTGCATGAACTTGCACATCTATACAGAAGCATGCACACATGCATACACAAGAGAAGAAAAACATTTCCTACTTTAAAGAATTATATTAAAAGAAATTCTGAATCACAGAGAAGTTTGGAAGCACTCAGTACTACATCATTTTAAACGAATCTGTTACTTTCGGAGTTTTCTATACTATAGTCCATAAAAATACTTGAAAGTACAAAGGTATATACAGGGTGCCTGGGGTTCAGATTACAAAGCCCAAGGATGATACATAAATGTGACTGTCTTTGCACCGACAGTGTTATTTAAGTAGTCTGGGAGTCAGGCTATAGCAAGCCACTGTACACTTAATGCATCCACTGCTGGATGGTACCCTATGGCCCTGGATAGAGGTGTGGGTTCACCTGATTTGAAGCAGAGCTCCCCAGCCCCCAGCAATATTTGAGGTATCTGGGAACTAACAAAGATTGCTAAGGTATAAAAGTCCAAGACATTTTTACTGATACCCCCGGAAAACGTAAGACCAATAAGGAAGCTGACTACAGTCAGGATACTGAGCCAAGAACTGGACTCATAGGACACACACTCTTGTTAGGGTTAAGGAGCAACGTGGTTTGGTGGCTCTATACGTTCAAACCGGATAAGGTACCTTGGGAGAAAGCAGCTGTGGCTAAGCTAGGATTCTCAGAACTCTGCAAGCTGCTTGAGGCAGCATTACCTCAGGCTCAGTAGGACCGGCAGGAGATCTGAGCGTCCATGGTTGTTCAGCATCTGGGTGGCCTTTCTTCCTGAACACCCACTGACACCACGCGAGCTACACAGTCCTACATTTGGGAGAGGCCGTAAGACAGAGCTGTGCTCAGCAAGGTAGATGATGAGGGGCCGTGATGGACCTTGACTGGCAGTCCAAGCCCCTGAAACCCTCCTGCCTCTCTGCGGCTGACTGAAGGGAAAAGATGCAGAGGCCCTAAAGCAAGAGGGACAAGGCCAGAGACCACACCTGTGTGGAGGGCTTCACAGTCCTTCCCATCCCTAGGGCTGGCTGAACTGCACAGAAGGGAAAAGTCAGTCTCCCCTGTTCACCTTTGACTATAGCAATCATATCACTTTAACCTGGAACCACTGACTATAATGAAGATACAATTGAAAATATAGCATTCCAAATATAGTTAGGCTAATGAGATTCCTCCAGTTCCAACTAAAGTGATGGAAATGTGACTTTGAGTAGATTAAAACGAAATATAACCAGTATATTAAAAAAAATCAACCAAATAGAGAAAAAGGAGACTCAATAGGATTATCTGATAAACTTGAGGAAACGTCAATACAGTTGATTAGGAAGAAAGAGAAGATTGTGGTAGAACAGGTGCAGAGAGTACAGGAACCATTGGGTTCAGTCCTCACCATTGCTATAACTAGGTATGCTGGTGTGTGGAAGTGGAGCGCAGTTGACTTTCTCTTCACATGCAGCTCATGGGTCTAGTCAGGGGGAGCAGGGAAGTAAGCAGGGACATCAGATGACAGACAGGGATTAGACTTCGGAGACCACAGTCAGGAGGAGAAAGCCTGAGGCCTGCTATGCCCATCCATGTAGCACAGGCCAATGCTCAGCCCTTAGTGTGTGTTTCATGATGGTGGCCCAGATCCACATATGGCAGTGTTTATCCTCCAGTCTTCTGCATGAGGTGCCGAGATAATCTGTACAGAGAAATCTCCAGCTGACGAAGCTTTGGCTCTGTGACTCTTTGTAATATGAAACAGAAAAACAAAGCACTGCAGCTTAACTCTCATCTCAGACCACACCCGAGTGACCAGCCGGAAACACAAAGCTCTCCCACCTTCCCTCTCTCCAAAGTGCTCATATCCAGGAAGGCACAGGAAAGAGTGCCCACACCACCACCCAGTGGACGAGCAGAGGCTGTGCTTAGTTTTTAGTAACTTCCTGTGTGTGTGTGCGTGTTTTCTTTTTCATATATATATATATGAAATATATATATATTTCTCCTTCCCCCTTCTCCTTCTAATAGCCAACTTCATTTATTCTCTCTGTATTTACCAATTTGCTTTTGTAATTACTATATTTTAATTATCACCTTTCTCTTTTCTTCTCCCTTTTCACTTTTTGAACTCTCGCAGTTTTCTTTTGCTTTCCAGTTTCTGATTTCTTTTTACAGTTTGGTTTTGGTTTGGTTTGTTTGTTTGTTTTTAAATCCTCTCTAAAACCTCTCTAGTTTACCCACTGTTGCTGCTCTTGTTGTTACAGTTATGGGTCGCTTTTTTACATTATTTCAGTTCCTAGTTCACTGTAATTTATTTGCCTTGCTCCACCCAGTGCTGAGGGTTAAGGATGACATTCGGAGTATACTGTGTATACTGTGTATGGGGCCACACTATGCCATAAGCAGTCCCAGGATAGCTTAAAGCCAGCTACACCCCCCCCCCCCTGCTACACCTAATCTTGAGGGAGTATTGTAACTCAAAGCATAGAGCAGAGAAAATCCCAAACCCAGTCACAAGCTTCCAACAAGGGCACAGCTTGGACGGGGAGCTAGAAGACCTCCTGTTAACAAAACTAGAAGAATATTTCAGTGGTAATGTTTATATACTCCACTCTCAATAACACACATGATTGGTATACTAGAAATGCCCCCCAATCTTTTATACATAGAAAGAAAGCAGTAAGCCAAAGTTCAGATATATATTCACTGTGTCAAAGTGTGGTAGTCCCCACCAAGGAATTAGAAAGAAAACTGCAGAATCCAGTTGAAGAAAGACATAACACTTCACAATAGCACAGTATCCCAGGACACATCATCAAAATATGACTGCTTTGCAAAAAATGCGCTCATACGAAATTAGAAAAGATATCGATCCTGGCACACCAAGCTCAACATAAAAATACAACAAACACTTAAAAGTTATAAGGCAAAGCTTTTTTCATTACTTCCCCCTGGCAAGACTGCTTGCCAGGCCACAGGGGAAGAGGACACACTAAGTCCTGATGCAACTTGATGAGCTGGGGTGGATCCCAAGGAGGGGTTCCCCTTTACTGAGGAATAGGGGAGGGGGACGGAGAATAGGGAGGGGGGATGGGATTGGAAGGTGAGGAGGGATGGGGCTATGACCAGAATGTAAAATGAATAAATAAATAAATTTATTTATTTAAAAATATGAGGCAGAATGACTAGTTAAAAATCTCATAATCCCTTAACAACTCACTCCAAAGATACTGAAGTGAATAAAATGCCAGAGGAAGAATGAAGAGACTTAATACCCTATGAGCATATACCGGAGGAAGAAGTTCCCCTCAGTCACAGTCATAGGGGAGGGGAGTAAGGGGAAAATGGGAGGGAGGGAAGAATGGGGGATACAAGGGATAGGATAACCATTGAGATGTAACAAGAATAAATAAATAAATAAATAAATAAATAAATAAATAAATAAATAAAATGGACAACAAAGAGGGAAAAAAAAGATTTAAAGGGGGGCTGAAGAGATGACTCAGTGGTCAAGCACACTTTTTGCTCTTCCAAGAACCAAGTTACCTTCCCACCACTCACATCTGGAAAGCCCATGAACACCTATAACTCCATCTCCAAGGCATCTGACCTAGTCCTTCTGCCTCTGTGGGTGCACACATGCACACACACATACAACTTTTTTTTCTTTTCATTTTTTAAATTATTTAAATAATTTATTCAGATTACAACCCAATTGTTATCCCATCACTTGTATCCTCTCATTCCTCCCTCCCTCCCTCCCTCCCGCTTTCACCCTGTTCCCCTCCCCTAGGTCTAAGACCAAGGGGGACCTCCTCTCCCACTATATGGTCATAGGCTATCAAGTCTCATCTTGATAGCCTGCTTATTCTTTCTTTGAGTGCCACCAGGGCTCCCCACCAAGGGGAGGTGGTCAAATATGGGGCACCAGAGTTCATGTCAGAGTCAATCCCTGCTCTCCACATAACTGTGGAGAATGCCCTGTCCATTGGGTAGATCAGAGTAGAGGTTCAATGTTTACTATTTGTATTGTCCTTGATTAGTGCATTGGTTTGAGCAGACTCTCCTGGGCCCAGATCTGCCCATCACAATGTTCTTCTTGTAGGTTTCTAGGACCCTCTGGGTCCCTCTATTTCCCCATCTCTTATATTTCTCTTACCCAGAGTCCCAGTAGGATGTCCTCACATCTATCCCAATCTCCTGGTAGGTGAAGACTTTTGAAAAAGGTTAATGAAGTCCAAGAAAATACTTTAAAATATTTGAATGAAGAAGACAACCCAGATGACAAATGACAAGTTTGATAAAGAAAGGAAAATACTGAAAAACTAGACGTCTTAGAAATTAATAGCTAAGTTAGTCAAGTACAAAACCTAGTGGAATGCTTCACCAACTAAGCTATGTGTAGTAGAAAGGAAAATTACAGAGTTCATGACGTAGACACATCTGTGTAGTAGTTTCCTCTAAATTGAAGCATTCCACCCTGGAGAGAAGCCTGATGAAACTCTCAAAGTAAACAAAACGGACAGACCAGGAAGTAAATAGCTCAAAAGTTTCAGGAACTTCCTGAAACTAACAGGAATCACAAGACCTTTGCCTAAGGTTTTACAAGCAGTAAGGACTGCTAAAGAGAAGAGACTCTGACCAGCGGAGCTCACTGCAAGTCCTGCAGAGCATCCAAGGATGCAGGCTGACACAAAAGGCTGGCCTGATACCCAGATATACATTCTGACCAAAGCCTGGAGGCAGGCAGAACTCTCCTGGTCATACAACAGGATGTTCAAATCAAACTGTGTTAGTTCTAAGGACTGGGGAAGAGGTGGTTAGGCTAAGATCAGGCGGGATCATTGGGCTGGGCCAGACTACAGAATGTGCATTGCATGCCAGACTAGAAGTGAACATTATATATACATGGAAAAGGGCAGAATAAGGTCAGGTGGACACAGAGGGCCCAAGGACACAGGGCAGGAATAGTTTCAGAGAGCAAGAGGGATAAACATGATCTAAGTACATTACATGCGTGCATGAAAATTTCACAACCAAACATCTAGCTTTATTCCACAAAAATGAACTAACATCCGAAGATTTGTACACAAACAATCACAGCAGAGCAAAAACAAAAAAAACGTAGTGTTGATCTATACTGGTCTTGGATCAACAATACAATGATTACAGGAGGTGAAATAAGACGTACACAAACTAGTGTACAGCCTCTTATATAAAATTCCAGCAACCATAAATAATAGAAAAAAAACTAATAGTTGCTACCTTGGCAGGGACAGTATGTGCAGACAGATGGATTACAAGAAGCACAAAGAAAGCTGTAGGGGTGGAGGGTGTATTCGCTAACTGCCATGACAGTTTCACAGGTGTCAAAACTCATTTGTCTCCATGCACCAAATATGGACAGTTTGTGGTAATTACTCTTCAATAAAGCTGTTAAGAAGAGATTAGCTAAAAATCCAGTTTTGATCACTTCTAGATGTCAGAATAATGAATTTAAAAACAGATTGCTTTGCAGAGTTTGTAGGGCAATTATGGAACGTTCCTATTTTTAAGCCTCTTCACTCATAATCAGACTATTCTTTGCACCTGAGTCAGGGAACAGGTGACACGGCAGAAGGCAGCAATCAAGAAAGCGTCAAGTGACGCTGATGCTGCCCAACTGTTTCCAAGCTTCTTGTGTGTGAGAGGCAGTGTTCTAAGCATATTAAATTCCCTCCTAAGTCTAACAGCAAACTAAGAAATATATTAACCTAGATTTGCATTCGTGAAAAACGAGACACAAAATCCCTCACTCATCTTGATCAAGTTCAGATGTCTGTTAAGCATCAGATAGATAGTCTGTCTCTATGGGCTGCCAAAGGCAGACACGGTAAAGTGGAAGCCAATATAGTAGAGACAGATTCCTTCCCAAGGAAGTGTCCATTGTCTATTCAAAAGGGTAGATCACTTAATGACTGCCTGTTGTTTACAAAGTGGGCGGCTGGAGAAGAAACTGCTCATACTTTCTTAACATTGTCTCCTGTAGTTTTCAGAACAACACACTCCAAGGGTGAAAGCAGTTGGACTTAGAGTGGATGGGGAATCCTGCGCACAGTACATGTTGTTTAAGTGCTAAAGTCTAAATCTGAATCTAGCGGGGAGGTGGGGGACGGCCGGGGGGTGGTCTCAGATTTTCAACACTTTCCATGTCTGTTGACTATCACAATTGTGTCATAAGCTTGAACTTAACAAACACTAGCAAGTCTTCTGTGCGCAGAAAAAAAAAAAAAAAAAAAAAAAAAAAAAAAACTAACTCAGTCATTTAGTCCTTGCTGATCCACCTAAGACTCACCAACAACAGCACACCACCATTAACTACTGTGCAGAAGAGGAAAGTGACCAAGAAGTCAAGTCCAATTTAAAACTCCTTTCTCTCACCACACACCGAAAGGCACTGAAAGGTATATTTGATATTTTGGTGCTGGTAATGTTACAGGGGTTTTGTGTAAGGGATGGTTGTCTAGGTTACCACTGAGTTCATCCCATGGAATGGGAGAATAGAACATCCTGGAAAGAAGATGCTCTCAGAAAAGTGAGATGCCAGTCTGAGAGGGGAGAACCACTAACGGACAGCTAGAGATCTGGAGACTGAAGGCCACAGAGATCTTAGGGTTTCCAGACAGAAAGCAACAATTACATATCTAAAAGTGTTTTTAAAAAGGCATGGTGGCAGAGGCAGGCAGATCTCTGTGAGTTCGAGGCCAGCCTGGTCTACAAATCAAGTTCGGGACAGTCTGGGCTCTGTTACAAGAGAAATTCTGTCCTAATTAATTAATTAGCCTAAAACAGCTGCCACTGCCCAAAAATGAAAATAAGATCTGAGGACCCTGGACACAAAGTATCCATTAGAGATTTCCTAGAGCACCTGACAGATAAACATTAGCCACAAAAAGAAAAAGAATAAAAAATGACAAATTTTAATAGAAGAGACAGCTCCCATCAGTGGGAGTTAGTCTAGAGACCCTTGGTCAGACTTTTTATAGGCTACTGGTGCCCTCCGTGCTCTGGACTCCCAGGGGAACTTCTCTTGTATAGCCTGGCATTTCACAACAGTTGCAAGCAGGGAACAGCCTACCTTAAAGGGACCTGTCCTATTCTCCAGATCAAATTCTCCTTATTCTCTTTCAATTATGAGTTTTTTGTTTTTCTTTAGACTGCCCCATGGCCTCTGTTCACACACTTGTTTTTCTGTCCCTGTTTTACTTGGACACATTTCAACGAAACCCCTTGGCTAGTGTGGTTTTCTCTTGGTCACTGTTGAGCATCTGGCCACATCTTAGGCTTTGCACACCCAAGACTTCATTGAAAAACTGTCAGTCTCCATGGCGATTCATAACAACACTCAACTTCCTGCTAAGCTGTGCATCCAGAAATGCTGGTCTGCTTGACGCACCGAAGTCCAAGATGCTTTGAGAACAATACAGCGCTGTACTTGCCCACCTGGCCATGTTGCTATCTTATCATTAATGCAAAATTGAATTTCTTAACTAGTAGCAGCTAATTACTATCTAAGGTTAATGTTTTGACAATGCTGCTGTCACAAATTTGAATGTCATCTTGGACAAAAGAAGGCAAAACCTGTTGGTAAGTTTCAAAGTGCTCATATACATCAACAATTGTTCAAAGCAGTGTGAGGGAAGTTTCCATTAAGTGTAACTGATAGCAATATAAATATATTATTTTATCATAAAGTTATCATTTTATTCCACTAGAATCCATTTAGATGGTTAGTTCATTATCAATGGCATTGGAGAATGAGACGATATACCGATCTTAGCTTCTAATTTTTCAAGTGTTGGTGAAAACATTTTTAATTGTATTCAGACTAAAGGAAAATCAGGAAACAGCAATTTTAAAGAATTTGAATGCAAATTAACTTTTCTTATATTTGCTTCCACTTTGCCTTCAATGCACAATACTCAAATAACTATAAATCCATCCCTACACTGTGCAGTGATGTAACTTGGCCTCCATTTAGCAACAAGAGAGTTATAAACACCAACACAGCACTAATTTGCACAGAAATCCTAAATTATCCACACTAGGTACTTGTAGCTTATCTATGTTATATGTTAAACAAAAATAAAACCTAAATTTAGAACGTGGTGCCAAAAGCTCATATATTTTATTTGAAAAAAAAAAACTAGATATCTCATTTAAAATGTAATATGAAAAACCGCCCTCCAGGAAGACATGACTGCCATGCTCTCTTCCTTTTATAGAAGTGCAGAAAATTAAAATAACTGCCTAGCATAATAAGCAGCAGGGTTATGAATAAGCAAAACCAATCATGTGCCAAATGTCATGCTTTCATCATACTAAAATTCCATGCAGCCGCCATGCTGCTCTAGCGAGCCCATATTACGTGATAGGCATACACGGTATTGCCGCCATGCTGCTCTAGCGAGCCCGTATTACGTGATAGGCATACGCAGTATTGCCGCCATGCTGCTCTAGCGAGCCCGTATTACGTGATAGGTATACGCGGTATTAGTGGATGGAGAAGATGCATGAGAATCTGAAAGAGAACAACTACATTTACCATCTACATCTACATCTAGACTAAAGATACCGTGCTAGAACTTATATCACGGGGCTGGAGAGATGGCTCTTCCAGAGGTCCTGGGTTCAATTCCCAGCACCCGCATGATGCCTCACAACCATCTATAATGGGATCTGGTGCCCTCTTCTGGCACATTTGTGTGCATGTAGACAGAGCACTCATACATTTAAAAATACAGAAATAGAACGTGTGTCATCAACACAGATTCAAAGAGTGTTGCCTATAAGTTTATAAAACATCAGTCAGCATGATGG